>NC_080386.1:75383467-75703573 GCF_014773155.1 Arachis stenosperma | reverse complement strand
TATTCACGAGTAGAGGCCTTTTCTTGGAATTGAACTCCAAGTTATGACGTGTTTTGGGCGTTCAACTCGGATCATGACGTTTTTCTGGCGTTAACCAGACAGCAGCATGTATTGGCGTTCAACGCCAAGTTATGTCGTCTATCTTTACGCAAAGTATGGACTATTATATATTGCTGGAAAGCCTGGATGTCTACTTCCAACGCCGTGAGAGCGCGCAATGGACTCCTGTAGCTCCAGAAAATCCATTCAAGTGCAGGGAGGTCAGGATCCAAAGCATCAGCAGTCCTTTTTCAGCCTAAGTCAGATTTTTGCTCAGCTCCCTCAATTCAGTCAGAAAATACCTGAAATCACAGAAAAATACACACACTCATAGTAAAGTCCAGAAATATGATTTTTGCCTAAAAACTAATAACATTTAACTAAAAACTAATTAAAACATGCTAAAATCTACATGAAATTACCCCCAAAAAGCGTATAAAATATCCGCTCATCAGAGGTAACCCAGTCATTAGCAGTTTATCTATTTTATTTAATCAAAGTTTGATACATATTCTCAAAGGGAAATCTTCAAAATTGAAGGAATTCACAGAGTTACAGAAGGATTCAGTGCAAAAAGCAGAGAAAGGAGCCTGCTGGCGAAAAAAAACACCAGTAAGGGGTACTTTGGGCGTTAAACGCCAGAATAGGCACCATTCTGGGCGTTTAACGCCAGTAAAGGTGCCATTTTGGGCGTTAAACGCCAGAATGGGCACCATTCTGGGCGTTTAACGCCAGGTGTGTAGCATCCTGGGCATTTAGCAAAACGCCTAGTGATGAAGGGGTTTCTGGCGTTTAATGCCAGCCAGGGTACCTGGCTGGGCGTTAAACGCCCAAATTGGCCAACATTTGGGCGTTAAACGCCAGAATGGATACCATTCTGGGCGTTTAACGCCAGAAAGGTGGGAGACAAAGATTTTGCTTTCCACTTCAAATTTTTTCAAACTTTCCTGTTTTGATCCATAATTTTCTACATAAATACATTTCAAACTTTCATCATTCACCTTCAAATTTTCAAAATTAAAATCATTCTTCAAATCTCTTTCAAATCCTTTCCAAATCTTCTTCAAAAAAAACTCAAATATCTCTCAATTTCTTTCCATATCTTCTCAAATCTCCTTCAAAATTTTCGAATTCTCTCTCTCCCCCTTATAAATATATGTTTGGCCACACGCCCTTCCCCAACATTCGAATTTGCTCTCCCCCTCTCTCTCCTCTTTCCTTTCTTTTGCTTGAGGACAAGCAAACCTCTAAGTTTGGTGTGTTTTTCCGTGATCACTAAGTTGAGGCTCATCAAGATCATGGCCCCCAAAGGAAAACAAACCAATTCAAGAGGCAAGAAAGAGAATGCTCCAAAAGACCTTTGGAGTCAAGAGAAGTTCTTAACCAAAGAACATGCAGACCATTACCACAAAATATTGGGTCTGAGGTCAGTGATCCCGGAAGTTAAATTTGATCTGAAAGAAGATGAATATCCAGAGATCCAAGAGCAATTTCGAAACAGAGGATGGGAAATTCTAACCAACCCTGAGACAAAGGTTGGGAGAAATATGGTTCAGGAATTCTACTCAAATCTGTGGCTGACAGATAAGCAGAGAATGACTGGAACCGCTTTTCATACCTACAGAACCATGGTCAGAGGGAGAATTATTTACTTCCATCTGGACAAAATAAGAGAGGTCTTCAAATTACCTCAACTACAAGATGATCCTGAATCCTTTAATAGGAGAATAGTGAGAGTAGATAAGGGGTTGGATCAAGTTCTAGAGGACATATGCCTCCCTGGAACCAAGTGGATGACTGATGAGCGGATAATTTGTACACTTTTTGGCATTGTTTTTAGTATGTTTTTAGTATCTTTTAGTTAGTTTTTATTATATTTTTATTAGTTTTTAGTTAAAATTCACTTTTCTGGACTTTACTATGAGTTTGTGTGTTTTTCTGTGATTTCAGGTATTTTCTGGCTGAAATTGAGGGATCTGAGCAAAAATCTGATCCAGAGACTCAAAAGGACTGCAGATGCTGTTGGATTCTGACCTCCCTGCACTCGAAGTAGATTTTCTGGAGCTACAGAAGCCCAATTGGCGCGCTCTCAACGGCGTTGGAAAGTAGACATCCTGGGCTTTCCAGCAATATATGATAGTCCATACTTTGCCCAAGATTTGATGGCCCAAACCGGCATTCAAAGTCACCTCAAGAAATTCCAGCGTTAAACGCCGGAACTGGCACCTAAATGGGAGTTAAACGCCCAAACTGGCATAAAAGCTGGCGTTTAACTCCAAGGAGAGTCTCTACACGAAAATGCTTCATTGCTCAGCCCAAGCACACACCAAGTGGGCCCGGAAGTGGATTTTTATGTCATTTACTCATCTCTATACACCCTAGGCTACTAGTTCTCTATATATAGGACCTTTTACTATTGTATTTTTCATCTTTGGACATCTAGTTCTTAGATCATTTGGGAGGCTGGCCTCACGGCCATGCCTAGACCTTGTTCTTATGTATTTTCAACGGTGGAGTTTCTACACACCATAGATTAAGTTGTGAAGCTTGCTGTACCTCGAGTATTAATGCAATTACTATTGTTCTTCTATTCAATTCCGCTTATTCTTGTTCCAAGATATCACTTGTTCTTCAATTTGATGAATGTGATGATCCGTGACTCTCATCATCATTCTCACTTATGAACAAGGTGACTGACAACCATTCTTGTTCTACAAGCATCCGAGGCTTAGTGAATATCTCTGGATTCTTTAATCGGAATCTTCGTGGTATAGGCAGGACCTGATGGCGGCATTCAAGAGAATCCGGAAGGTCTAAACCTTGTCTGTGGTATTCTGAGTAGGATTCAATGATTGAATGACTGTGACGTGCTTCAAACTTGTAACCTGCTGGGCGTTAGTGACAGACGCAAAAGAGGGATTCTATTCCAGTAGGGGAGGGAACCAACCGGTGATTAGCCGTACTATGACAGAGTGAGCAGTTTTCACTGAGAGGATGGGAGGTAGCCATTGACAACGGTGAAACCCTACACGAGCTTGCCATGGAAATGAGTAAGAAGGATTGGATGAAGGCATTAGGAAAGCAGAGAGACGGAAGGGAAGGCATCTTCATACGCTTGTCTGAAGCTCTCACCAATGATATACATAAGTATCTCTATCTTTATCTTTATGTTATTTTCGTTCATCACCATTATACATTTGAGTCTGCCTGACTGAGATTTACAAGGTGACCATAGCTTGCTTCATACCACCAATCTCCGTGGGATCGACCCTTACTCGCGTAAGGTATTACTTGGACGACCCAGTGCACTTGCTGGTTAGTTGTGCGAAGTTGTAGTGATCACAATTTCGTGCACCAAGTTTTTGGCGCCGTTGCCAGGGATTGTTCTTGTGTATGGACAACTGACGGTTCATCTTGTTGCTTAGATTAGGTATTATTTTTCTTCAGAGTTCTTAAGAATGAATTCTAGTGTTTCAAGGTGATGTTCTTATCATCACCAAAGCTGATTGATCATCATCAATTTAGCTCTTGAATGCAATGTCCTGCTGAAGCTTAGCTAGCTATGTCTAATTCCTTTAGACTAAAGCTTTAGACTAACATTGCATGATTCCTGGAATTCTCATTAAGAATTTGATACCTTTATTTTCTTTTCCATATAATTTTCGAAAAAAGCACAAAAAATTACAAAATCATAAAAATCAAAAATATTTATGTTTCTTGTCTGAGTCTAAAGTCTCATGTTAAGTTTGGTGTCAATTGCATGTTCTATTCTTTTTGCATTCATGCATGTGTCTTCATTAATCTTCAAGATGTTCTTGATGATTTCCTTGTTTTGATCTTTGAATTCTATTGACTTGAGTTTTGGTGTTTCTCATATGCATTCTCATGTTGTTAGTGTCAGTAGTATACAAACTGCTAAGTTTGGTGTCTTGCATGCATTGTTATTTGATTTTAGTTGCATCTTGATTATTCCTCATTATTAAAAATCCAAAAATATTTTTAATTTGTGTCTTTTCAAGTCAATAATACAGAGAATTGAAGATTCAGAACATACTGCAGAGGAATCACACAGAAAAAGCTGAGCATTCAAAAATGCCAGTGAAGAAGACAGACTGGCGTTTAAACGCCAGCCAGGGTGCCTGGCTGGGCGTTTAACGCCCAAAAAGGTAGTAGTTGGGCGTTAAACGCCAGAATGTGCACCATTCTGGGTGTTTAACGCCAGGATGGCACAAGGGGGAAGATTTGTTTCAAAATCAATTTTTTTTCAAGTTTCAAAGTTTTCAAAATCAAATCTTTTTCAAATCATATCTTTTCAATCAAATGTTTTCAAATCAATTTCTTTCCTTTTTCAAAGATACTTACTAACAATTAATGATTTGATTGAACATTTTTTGCCTTTTCTGTTGAGGAAGGTTTTATGTTTGAATCATATCTTTTCTTGTTAGGCAAGTCATTAATTTTTAAAATCATATCTTTTCAAATTGTTTTCAAATCATATCTTTTAAAATTGTTTTCAAAATCATATCTTCTCAATCACATCTTTTTAAAACCATAACTTTCAATCATATCTGTTAATCACATCTTTAAAAACCATCATATCTTCTCAACCAATCTTTTCAAAATAGTTTTCAATCAAATCTTTTTAATTTCTAATTTCAAAATCTTTTTCAAAAATCACTTTACTTCTTTCCCACTTTTGTTTTCGAAAATCAATTAGTGTTTTTCAAAAATTTTTCAAAATCTTTTACTTAATTTTCAAAAATTACTTCCCTTCTTCTCACATCCTTCTATTTTTGGACTAACACTATTCCTTAATGCAAAATTCGAACTCCATCTTCTTTGATAAAGTTCAAATTTTCTACTTCTACCTTCTATTTTTCTTGTCCTCTGACACCTAAAGGAATCTCTATACTGTGACATAGAGGATTCCATATTTTCTTGTTCTCTTCTCTTTCATATGAGCAGGAACAAAGACAAAGGCATTCTTGTTGAATCTGACCCTGAACCTAAAAGGACCTTGAAGCGAAAGTTAAGAGAAGCTAAGGCACAACTCTCTGTAGAAGACCTAACCGAATTCTTCAAAGAAGAAGAAGACATGGCAGCCGAAAACAACAACAATGCAAACAATGCAAGGAAGGTGCTGGGTGACTTTACTGCACCTACTCCCGACTTCTATGGGAGAAGCATCTCTATCCCTGCCATTGGAGCAAACAACTTTGAGCTTAAGCCTCAATTAGTTTCTCTAATGCAACAGAATTGCAAGTTCCATGGACTTCCACTGGAAGATCCTCATCAGTTTTTAGCTGAGTTCTTGCAAATCTGTGACACAGTCAAGACTAATGGGGTTGACCCTGAGGTCTACAGACTGATGCTATTCCCTTTTGCTGTAAGAGACAGAGCTAGGACATGGTTGGACTCACAACCTAAAGAAAGTCTAGACTCATGGGAAAGCTAGTCAATGCCTTCTTGGCAAAGTTCTTTCCACCTCAAAAAATTGAGTAAGCTTAGAGTGGAAGTCCAAACCTTCAGACAGAAGGATGGAGAATCCCTCTATGAAGCTTGGGAAAGATACAAACAATTGATCAGAAAATGTCCCTCAGACATGCTTTCTGAATGGGGCATCATAGGTATTTTCTATGATGGTCTCTCTGAACTATCCAAGATGTCTTTGGATAGCTCTGCTGGAGGATCTCTTCATCTGAAGAAGACGCCTACAGAGGCTCAAGAATAATGAAATGGTTGCAAATAACCAATTCATGTACACTTCTGAAAGAAATCCTGTGAACAATGGGACAAGTCAGAAGAAAGGAGTTCTTGAGATTGACACTCTGAATGCCATTTGGCTCAGAATAAAATATTGACTCAACAAGTCAATTTGATTTCTCAAAGTCTGTCTGGAATGCAAAATGCACCAGCAGTACTAAGGATGCTTCATCTGAAGAAGAAGCTTATGATCCTGAGAATCCCTCAATGGAAGAGGTGAATTACCTAGGAGAACCCTATGGAAACACCTATAATTCTTCATGGAGAAATCACCCAAATTTTTCATGGAAGAATCAAGAGAGACCCCAACAAGGTTTCAATAACAATAATGGTGGAAGAAACAGGTTAGCAATGGCAAGCCTTTTCCATCATCTTCTCAGCAACAGACAGAGAATTCTAAGCAGAACCCCTCTGACTTAGCAACCATGGTCTCTGATCTAATCAAAACCACTCAAAGTTTCATGACTGAAACAAGGTCTTCCATTAGGAATTTGGAAGCACAAGTGGGACAGCTGAGTAAGAAAATTACTGAACTCCCTCCAAGTACTCTCCCAAGCAACACAGAAGAAAATCCAAAAGGAGAGTGCAAAGCCATCAATATGGCCGAATTTGGAGAGAAAGAGGAGGAAGTGAACGCCACTGAGGAAGACCTCAATGGGCGTGCACTAGCCTCCAATGAGTTCCCAATGAGGAACCATGGGAATCTGAGACTCAACATGAGACCATAGAGATTCCATTGGACTTACTTCTGCCTTTCATGAGCTCTGATGAGTATTCTTCCTCTGAAGAGGATGAGTATGTCACTGAAGAGCAAGTTGCTAAATACCTTGGAGCAATCATGAAGCTAAATGACAAGTTATTTGGAAATGAGACTTGGGAGGATGAACCTCCCTTGCTCACCAAAGAACTGGATGACTTGTCTAGGCAGAAACTACCTCAAAAGAGACAAGACCCTGGGAAGTTTTCCATACCTTGTACCATAGGCACCATGACCTTCAAGAAAGCTCTGTGTGACTTAGGGTCAAGTGTAAACCTCATGCCTCTCTCAGTAATGGAGAAGCTAAGGATCTTTGAGGTACAAGCTGCAAAAATCTCACTAGAGATGGCAGACAACTCAAAAAAAACAAGCTTATGGACTTGTAGAGAATGTTTTGGTTAAGATTGAAGACCATTACATCCCTACTGATTTCATAGTCCTAGAGACTGGGAAGTGCATGGATGAAACCATCATCCTTGGCAGACCCTTCCTAGCCACAGCAAAGGCTGTGATTGATGTTGATAGAGGTGAACTGATCATTCAAGTGAATGGAGAATCCTTTGTGTTTAAGGCTCAAGGATATCCCTCTGTCACCATAGAGATGAAGCATGAAGAGCTTCTCTCAAATCAGAGTCAAGAAGAGCCCCCACAGTCAAACTCTAAGTTTGGTGTTGGGAGGCCACAACCAAACTCTAAGTTTGGTGTTGAACCCCCACATTCAAACTCTAAGTTTGGTGTTGAGAGGTTCCAACATTGCTCTGAGTATCTGTGAGGCTCCATGAGAGCCCTCTGTCAAGCTACTGACATTAAAGAAGCGCTTGTTGGGAGGCAACCCAATGATTATATTTTATCTATTTTCCTTTGTTATTTTATGTTTTTTGTAGGTTGATGATCATAAGAAGTCACAAAATCAATTGAAAAAGTAAAAACAGAATGAAAAACAGGAAGAAAAACAGCACACCCTGGAGGACGAACTCACTGGCGTTTAAACGCCAGTGAGGCTAGCAGTTGGGCGTTTAACGCCCAGTCTGACACCATTCTGGGCGTTTAACGCCAGAAAGGGGCACCAGACTGGCGTTAAACGCCAGAAAAGGTCAAGAACCTGGCGTTAAACGCCAGAAAGGGGCACCAGCCCGGCGTTTAACGCCAGAAATGGCTCAAAACGTGATTTTGAGCAACATTTGGTGCAGGGATGACTTTTCCTTGACACCACAGGATCTGTGGACCCCACAGGATCCCCACCAACCTCACCATCCACATCCATCCTTCATAAAACCCCACCTACCTCACCATTCAAATTCAAACCACTTTCCCTCCATAACCCACCCATACATGGCCGAACACAAAGCCATTCCCTTCTTCCTCATTTCTTCTTCTTCTACTCTCTTCTTTCTTCTTTTGCTCGAGGACGAGCAAACCTTTTAAGTTTGGTGTGGTAAAAGCATTGCTTTTTGTTTTTCCATAACCATTTATGGCATCCAAAAGCCGGTTCAACTGAGAAGGCATGACCTCAAGCCCATCACTAAGAAAAAGATGGAGCAAACAAGAGACCCCTCTCATCATGAGATCCCTGAGACACCTCAAGGATGCACTTTCCTCCACAAGACTATTGGGAGCAACTAAACACCTCCCTAGGAGAGTTGAGTTCCAACATGGGACAACTAAGGGTGGAGCACCAAGAACACTCCATTCTCCTCCATGAAATAAGAGAAGATCAAAGAATCATGAGAGAGGAGCAACAAAGGCAAGGAAGAAACATTGAGGAGCTCAAGCACTCCATAGGACCTTCAAGAGGAAGGAAGAGCCGCCATCACTAAGGTGGACCGTTCCTTGATTTCCTTGTTCTTTATTTTTCTGTTTTTTCGAAATTTTCATGCTTATGTTTATCCATGTTTGTGTCTTATGATCATTAGTCTTAGTGTCTATGCCTTAAAGCTATGAATATGAATCCATCACCTTTCTTAAATGAAAACTGTTTTTATCACAAAAGAACAAGAAGTACAGGATTTCAAATTCATCTTTAAAACTAGCTTAATTAGTTTGATGTAGTGACAATACTTTTTGTTTTCTGAATGTATGCTTGAATAGTGCATATGTCTTTTGAATTTGTTGTTCATGAATGTTAAAATTGTTGGCTCTTGAAAGAATGATGAAAAAGGAGACATGTTACTGAGGATCTGAAAAATCATAAAAATGATTCTTGAAGCAAGAAAAAGCAGTGAATACAAAAAAAAAGAAAAAAAAAAGAGAAAGAGAAAAACGAAAAAGAAACGAAAAAAAAGGGGAGAAAGAAAAAGAAAAGAAAAAGAAAGAAATAAAGTTGTGATCCAAGGCAAAAAGAGTGTGCTTAAGAACCCTGGACACCTCTAATTGGGGACTTTAGCAAAGCTGAGTCACAATCTGAAAAGGTTCACCCAATTATGTGTCTGTGGCATGTATGTATCCGGTGGTAATACTGGAAGACAGAGTGCTTTGGGCCACGGCCAAGACTCATAAAGTAGCTGTGTTCAAGAATCATCATACTTAACTAAGAGAATCAATAACACTATCTGGATTCTGAGTTCCTAAAGAAGCCAATCATTCTGAACCTCAGAGGATAGAGTGAGATGCCAAAACTGTTTGGAGGCAAAAAGCTACCAGTCCCGCTCATCTAATTTGGAGCTATGTTTCATTGATAATTTGGAGTCTATAGTATATTCTCTTCTTTTTATCTTATTTGATTTTCAGTTGCTTGGGGACAAGCAACAATTTAAGTTTGGTGTTGTGATGAGCGGATAATTTGTACGCTTTTTGGCATTATTTTTAGTATGTTTTTAGTATCTTTTAGTTAGTTTTTATTATATTTTTATTAGTTTTTAGTTAAAATTCACTTTTCTGGACTTTACTATGAGTTTGTGTGTTTTTCTGTGATTTCAGGTATTTTCTGGCTGAAATTGAGGGATCTGAGCAAAAATCTGATCCAGAGACTCAAAAGGACTGCAGATGCTGTTGGATTCTGACCTCCCTGCACTCGAAGTGGATTTTCTGGAGCTATAGAAGCCCAATTGGCGCGCTCTCAACGGCGTTGGAAAGTAGACATCCTGGGCTTTCCAGCAATATATGATAGTTCATACTTTGCCCAAGATTGATGGCCCAAACCGGCGTTCAAAGTCACCTCAAGAAATTCCAGCGTTAAACGCCGGAACTGGCACCTAAATGGGAGTTAAACGCCCAAACTGGCATAAAAGCTGGCGTTTAACTCCAAGGAGAGTCTCTACACGAAAATGCTTCATTGCTCAGCCCAAGCACACACCAAGTGGGCCCGGAAGTGGATTTTATGTCATTTACTCATCTCTGTACACCCTAGGCTACTAGTTCTCTATATAGGACCTTTTACTATTGTATTTTTCATCTTTGGACATCTAGTTCTTAGATCATTTGGGAGGCTGGCCTCACGGCCATGCCTAGACCTTGTTCTTATGTATTTTCAACGGTGGAGTTTCTACACACCATAGATTAAGGTGTGGAGCTCTGCTGTACCTCGAGTATTAATGCAATTACTATTGTTCTTCTATTCAATTCCGCTTATTCTTGTTCCAAGATATCACTTGTTCTTCAATTTGATGAATGTGATGATCCGTGACTCTCATCATCATTCTCACTTATGAACAAGGTGACTGACAACCATTCTTGTTCTACAAGCATCCGAGGCTTAGTGAATATCTCTTGGATTCTTTAATCGGAATCTTCGTGGTATAGGCAGGACCTGATGGCGGCATTCAAGAGAATCCGGAAGGTCTAAACCTTGTCTGTGGTATTCTGAGTAGGATTCAATGATTGAATGACTGTGACGTGCTTCAAACTTGTAACCTGCTGGGCGTTAGTGACAGACGCAAAAGAGGGATTCTATTCCAGTAGGGGAGGGAACCAACCGGTGATTAGCCGTACTATGACAGAGTGCGTGAGCATTAGTTTTCACTGAGAGGATGGGAGGTAGCCATTGACAACGGTGAAACCCTACACGAGCTTGCCATGGAAATGAGTAAGAAGGATTGGATGAAGGCATTAGGAAAGCAGAGAGACGGAAGGGAAGGCATCTTCATACGCTTGTCTGAAGCTCTCACCAATGATATACATAAGTATCTCTATCTTTATCTTTATGTTATTTTCGTTCATCACCATTATACATTTGAGTCTGCCTGACTGAGATTTACAAGGTGACCATAGCTTGCTTCATACCACCAATCTCCGTGGGATCGACCCTTACTCGCGTAAGGTATTACTTGGACGACCCAGTGCACTTGCTGGTTAGTTGTGCGAAGTTGTAGTGATCACAATTTCGTGCACCAATGACCAATTCAAAAGGTGTCCCAAACCAACTCAAGAGGGGAGATCTCAAACCAGTTGCAAAAGGCTGGTTGGACTTCATTGGGCGTTCTATCTTGCCCACTAGTAACCGTTCTGAGGTTACTATTAAGAGAGCAGTGATGATTCATTGTATTATGCTGGGAAAAGAAGTGGAGATTCATCATCTGATTGCTTGTGAGATTTACACAATTGCAAACAAGAACTCCACTGAAGCCAAACTGGCTTACCTAAGCTTAATCTCTTTGCTATGTAAAGATGCTGGGGTGAGGATGGGAGTAGATGAATTCATCCCAATTGAGCACCCAATCACCAAGAGGTCAATGAAAGGACAAATGCAAGATAACTCTATCAAAAGGAGGGCGTAGGAGTTCCTCCCTGAACTTCCTGAAATTGACTACTGGACTTGTCTAGAAGCATCTGTTGCCAAGCTGCAAGAAGCTATGGAACAAATTAAGGAAGAACAGCAGAATCAAAACTGCATGCTCTGCAAATTGCTGAAGGAACAAGAGAAGCAGGGGCGTGAGCTACAGGAGTTGAAGCGCCAAAAGCTCTCCCTTGAAGGGTCAAATACCCCACAAGTTGAAGGAGCATCCACTTCTCAAAATCAAGGTTGTTGAGTCCTAACTCTGTGATAACCTCTATCATTAGGAGTCTATTTAAATTTTTGTTTTCTATTACTATTAGTCTTATCTTATATCTATTTTTGAGTCTTGTTCTTAATTCATGATTAATAAAATTTAAGGTTCATGTCTTAAAGCTGTGAATGTCCTATTAATCCATCACCTCTCTTAAATGAAAAATGCTTTAATCACAAAAGAACAAGAAGTACAGGATTTCGATTTCATCTTTGAAACTAGTTAAATTAGTTTGATGTGGTGACAATACTTTTTATTTTCTGAATGAATGCTTAAACAGTGCATATGTCTTTTGAGTTTGTTGTTGTAAGAATGTTAAAATTGTTGGCTCTTGAAAGAATGATAGAAAAAGAGAAATGTTAGTGAGGATCTGAAAAATCATAAAAATGATTCTTGAAGCAAGAAAAAGCAGTGAATACATAAAAAACGAAAAAAAATAACAATAATAATAAAAATAAAGTTGTGATCCAAGGCAAAAAGAGTGTGCTTAAGAACCCTGGACACCTCTAATTGGGGACTCTAGCAAAGCTGAGTCACAATCTGAAAAGGTTCACCCAAGTATGTGTCTGTGGCATGAATGTATCCGGTGGTAATACTGGAAGACAAAGTGCTTTGGGCCACAGCCAAGACTCATAAAGTAGCTATGTTCAAGAATCATCATACTTAACTAGGAGAATCAATAACACTATCTGAGTTCTGAGTTCCTATAGATGCCAATCATTCTAAACTTCAAAGGATAAAGTGAAATGCCAAAACTGTTCAGAAGCAAAAGCTACTAGTCCCGCTCATCTAATTGGAGCTAAGTTTCTTGATATTTGGAGTCTATAGTATATTCTCTTCTTTTTATTCTATTTTGATTTTCAGTTGCTTGGGGACAAGCAACAATTTAAGTTTGGTGTTGTGATGAGCGGATAATTTATACGCTTTTTGGCATTGTTTTTAGTATGTTTTTAGTATATTTTAGTTAGTTTTTATTACATTTTTATTAGTTTTTAGTTAAAATTCACTTTTCTGGGCTTTACTATGAGTTTGTGTGTTTTTCTGTGATTTTAGGTATTTTCTGGCTGAAATTGAGGGACCTGAGCAAAAATCTGATTCAGAGGCTGAAAAGGACTGCAGATGCTGTTGGATTCTGACCTCCCTGCACTCGAAGTGGATTTTCTGGAGCTACAGAAACCCAATTGGCGCGCTCTCAATTGCGTTGGAAAGTAGACATCCTGGGCTTTCCAGCAGTGTATAATAGTTCATACTTTGCCCGAGATTTGATGGCCCAAACCGGCGTTGCAAATCAGCTTCAGAAATCCCGGCGTTAAACACCGGAACTGGCACAAAAATTGGAGTTAAACGCCCAAACTGGCATAAAAGCTGGCGTTTAACTCCAAAAAAAGTCTCTACACATGAAAGCTTCAATGCTCAGCCCAAGCACACACCAAGTGGACCCCGGAAGTGGATTTTTACGTCATTTACTCATTTCTGTATACCCTAGGTTACTAGTTCACTATTAATAGGACCTTTTGATATTGTATCTGGACCTCATGACACTTTACACGTTTCATACTGTACCTTCTACGGCATGAGTCTCTAAACCCCATGGTTGGGGGTGAGGAGCTCTGCTGTGTCTTGATGGATTAATGCAATTATTATTGTTTTTCATTCAATCACGCTTGCTTCTATTCTAAAATATCACTTGTTCCTAAACTTGATGAATATGATGATCCGTGACACTCATCATTATTCTCACCTATGAACGTGTTCCTGACAACCACCTCCGTTCTACCTTAGATTGAGTAGATATCTCTTGGGTTCCTTAATCAGAATCTTCGTGGTATAAGCTAGAATTGATGGCGGCATTCAAGAGAATCCGGAAGGTCTAAACCTTGTCTGTGGTATTCTGAGTAGGATTCAAAGATTGAATGACTGTGACGAGCTTCAAACTCCTGAAGGCTGGGGGTTAGTGACAGACGCAAAAGAATCACTGGATTCTATTCCAACCTGATTGAGAACCGACAGATGAATAGTCGTGCTGTGACAGAGCGCGTTGAACATTTTCACTGAGAGGATGGGAGGTAGCCATTGACAACGGTGAAACTCTACATATAGCTTGCCATGGAAGGAGCCTTGTGTGCTTGAAGAAGAAGACAGTAGGAAAGCAGAGATTCGGAAGATAGAGCATCTACAAAACCTCAGCCTGTTCTCCATTACTGCAAAACAAGTATTTATTTCATGTTCTTCTACTTTTCACAATTAAACCTGAGAATTATTGATATCCTGACTAAGAGTTACAAGATAACCATAGCTTGCTTCAAGCCGACAATCTCCGTGGGATCAACCCTTACTCACGTAAGGTATTACTTGGACGACCCAGTGCACTTGCTGGTTAGTTGTGCGGAATTGCAAAAGTGTGATTGCAATTTCGTGCACCAGAACCTATCTGATTATTAGTAATTAGGATCTTTATTTTTATCTCCAAATAAGTTATAATCTATTTCTCTCGTCATCATTAAACATGAATAAAATAGCAGATTTTTAGAATAAGGAGGCAATATTTTTTCGAGTTTTTTTTATAAGGAAAATTCTAATTATTTATATGTGGTGGCAATACTTTTTGTCTTCTGAATGAATGCCTAAACAGTGCATATTTTTTATATTGAATTTTATGAATGTTAAAATTGTTGGCTCTTGAAAGAATGATGAACAAGATAAATGTTATTGATAATCTGAAAAATCATAAAATTGATTCTTGAAGCAAGAAAAAGCAGTGAATAACAAAAGCTTGCGAAAAAAAATGGCAAAAAAATATAAAAGAAAAAGAAAAAGCAAGCAGAAAAAGCCAATAGCCCTTAAAACCAAAAGGCAAAGGTAAAAAGGATCCAAGGCTTTGAGCATCAATGGATAGGAGGGCCCAAGGAAATAAATCCAGGCCTAAGCGGCTAAATCAAGCTGTCCCTAACCATGTGCTTGTGGCATGCAGGTCCAAGTGAAAAGCTTGAGACTGAGTAGTTAAAGTCATGATCCAAAGCAAAAGAGTGTGCTTAAGAACTCTGGACACCTCTAATTGGGGACTTTAGCAAAGCTAAGTCACAATCTAAAAAGGTTCACCCAGTTATGTGTCTGTGGCATTTATGTATCCGGTGGTAATACTGGAAAACAAAGTGCTTAGGGCCACGGCCAAGACTCATAAAGTAGCTGTGTTCAAGAATCAACATACTAAACTAGGAGAATCAATAATACTATCTGAATTCTGAGTTCCTATGGATGCCAATCATTCTGAATTTCAAAGGATAAAGTGAGATGCCAAAACTGTTCGGAAGCAAAAAGCTACTAGTCCCGCTCATCTAATTAGAATCTGAGCTTCACTTAAAACTCTGAGATATTATTGCTTCTTGATTTCTTTTTATCCTATTTTATTTATCTGGTTGCTTGGGGACAAGCAACAGTTTAAGTTTGGTGTTGTGATGAGCGGATATTTTATACGCTTTTTGGGGGTAATTTCATGTAGTTTTTAGTATGTTTTAGTTATTTTTTAGTATATTTTTATTAGTTTTTAGGCAAAATTCATATTTCTGGACTTTACTATGAGTTTGTGTGTTTTTTTGTGATTTCAGGTATTTTCTGACTGAAATTGAGGGAGCTGAGCAAAAATCTGATTCAGGCTGAAAAAGGACTGCTGATTCTGATTCTGACCTCCCTGCACTCAGAATGGATTTTTTGGAGATACAGGAGTCCAATTGGCGCGCTCTCAATTGGGTTGGAAAGTAGACATCCAGGTCTTTCCAGAAATATATAATACTCCATACTTTGCTCGAAGATAAATGACGTAAACTGGCGTTTAACGCTAGTTCCATGTTCCATTCTGTCGTTAAACGCTAGAAACAGGTTGCAATTTGGAGTTAAACGCCCAAAACAGGTTACAACCTGATGTTTAACTCCAGAAACAGCCCATGCACGTGAAAAGCTCAAGTCTCAGCCCTAGCACACACCAAGTGGGCCCCAGAATTGGATTCCTGCACTATCTATCTCAGTTTACTCATTTTTTGTAAACCTAAGTTACTAGTTTAGTATTTAAACAACTTTTAGAGATTTATTTTGTATCTCATGACATTTTAGATCTGAACTTTGTACTTTTTGACGGCATGAGTCTCTAAACTCCATTGTTAGGGGCGAGGAGCTCTGCAGCGTCTCGATGAATTAATGCAACTATTTCTGTTTTCTATTCAAACACGCTTGTTTCTATCTATGATGTTCATTCGCACTTCAATATGATGAATGTGATGATCCGTGACACTCATCACCATTCTCAACCTATGAACGCATGCCTGACAACCACCTCCGTTCTACATTAGATTGAATGAGTATCTCTTGGATTCCTTAATCAGAGTCTTCGTGGTATAAGCTAGAATCCATTGGCAGCATTCTTGAGAATCCGGAAAGTCTAAACCTTGTCTGTGGTATTTCGAGTAGGATTCAGGGATTGAATGACTGTGACGAGCTTCAAACTCACAAGGGTTGGGCATAGTGACAGACGCAAAAGGATCAATGGATCCTATTCCGGCATGAGTGAGAACCGACAGATAATTAGCCGTGCGGTGACAGCGCACCTAGACCATTTTCACTGAGAGGACAGATGGTAGCCATTGACAACGGTGATCCACCAACACACAGCTTGCCATAGGAGGATCCTTGCGTGCGTGAAGAAGAAGACAGGGAGAAAGCAGAGATTCAGAAGACAAAGCATCTCCAAAACTCCAACATATTCTCCATTACTGCATAATAAGTATTATTCAATCCATGCTCTCTTGTTCATTTGCAAGTCAACTGATAATTATAATTGATATCCTGACTAAGAGTTACAAGATAACCATAGCTTGCTTCAAGCTTACAATCTCTGTGGGATTGACCCTTACTCACGTAAGGTATTACTTGGACGACCCAGTGCACTTGCTGGTTAGTGGTACAAATTGTGAGAAGTGTGATTTACAATTTTGTGCACCAAAGAGCAGAGGAGGCAGGGGCGTGACATTGAGGAGCTTAAACGCTCCATAGGATTCCCTGGGGGGAGCAGTGTAGCCATTACTGAGGTGGTCTTGTTTTATTCTCCCTATCTTTATTACTATTTTTCCTAGTATTCTGTTTTCTGTTTTTTTATTCTAGTTGCATGATCACTCTTAGGATTTCTTTGTTTTCTAGTAGTAGGTTCTTTTTCGTTTTAGTTAAAGATGTGTTATATATTTCTCATCAAGCTTAAAAGAAAAATCTATTAAAAAAAGAAGAAGTAAGATGCATAAGGTATTGAGTTATATTATGAGTTATTCTATTTACTTTGATGTGGTGGCCTTATCTCTATTTTCTGAATGTATCAATTAACTGTGCATATTTGATGTTGAAGTTGAGTATATTGGTTCTTGAGGAACAGGAATTTAGAAAAATATTATTGATTCTCTGAAAAATTAAAAAGATTGATTCTGGAGGCAAAAGAAACAGCAAAAAGAAAACAAAAGAAAAATCAAAAGAAAAAGGTCCAAGGCTTTGAGCATCAATGGTTAGGAGGATCAAAATTGATCTAAAAGCTCAAAAAGAGTGGCTTTCCCTAGCTATATGCTTGTGGTGTGAAAGTGTCAAGTAACCCTTGAGATTGAACACTTAAAGTCGTGACCCAATGCTGTAAAGAGTACGCTTAAGGCTCTGAGCACCACTGTCCAGAAATAAAAGTAAAGCAAAAGTCGAATCCAAAGGGTTTTCCCAGTTAAGTGCTTGTGGTATTTATGTATCAAGTTAAGCTTGAAAACAAACACTTAGAGTCACAACTAGGCTTAAAGGTGCAAAGCACCAAAAAAAATAAAAGCTATGTTCAAGAATCAAGAAGAACCTAAAAATATCATTCGAAGTCTAGTTCTAAGGGACACCAATATTTCTGAGCTCCAAAGGATTGTGATATGCCAAAGCTATTCAGAAATAGAGTGTTAATAGCTCCATTCAGTAATTAGAACTAAGCATGAATGACAACTCTAACCTGATGTATTTTTCTCTTCCATTTGGTCCTATTTTGTTTTTGGTTGCTTGAGGACAAGTAACAGTTTAAGTTTGGTGTTGTTTTGTGTGAGCATCTTATACCTTTTTTCTAGTTGTTTTTATATTATTTTTTGTTAGATTTTAATAGGTTTTATTATGTTTTAGTGCAAAATTCATCTTTGGATGCTACTTTGAGTTTTTCTTGTGTTTTTATGGTTTTAGGTGAAATTCGGAATAATTTGGAGAAGCTTGGAGCAAGAAACAAAAATGTTGTAAGCTCCCCTTTGGGCGCTGAACACCCAACCTGGCGTTCAATGCCAGCAAGGGGGCTGAGTCAGAAGCGCACACTCCCTCTAGGGCGTTCAACGCCCAATCCTGGCATTGAACACCAGCTTGCTGTCCGTTTCACATGCTATTGGACCTCCAAGTGGATTTTAGCACTTCTTAGGCTTATCTTATTTTATCTTTGTAAATTTTAATTTAAAATAATATCTTTTATGTTTAGCATTTAGTATTTAAGGATCAGATTAGATCTTCTTCTATAACTTTTCAGAATCCTGTTTTCGCTGTAAGTCATGAGCAACTAAACCTCCTGGTTAAGGTTAGGAGTTCTGTTTATTTCTATAGATTAATATTATTACTTTTCAACTTTAATATATGTTTAATTCAATTCTAAGGTGTGTTTTCATTCTTAATCTAATAAAACTGGGTGGAACGGAAATATGATCCCTTTTTCTACATGAGTTCCGGTAATACTCTGACCAAGGTCGCCTGAACTACAACTTGAAAACACTCCTCCTAAACTGCAAATTACCTGGACTAATTAGGATATGTGACATAAAATCCGGTTAGCTTTGGGTAATTAGGATATGTGACATAAAATCAGAAAGCTCATCTTCGGAGTTGGGAGGAGTTTTCCCTTTCTTTGAGTTCCATCCGTTGCCCTATTAGACTCAGCTCCCGGGTCCAAGGCATCATCAACAACAACATCATCTACATGTGGGACTCCCAAATACCTAAAGTCCACCTCTTCAGCTTCATTATTCGCAACTAGTGCATCATCATCATTAAATTATATTCCTTTTTGGCTTTGCAAAGGCAGCTCCAGGTGCTTGCCTGAACTTCATGTCTTTCATCTTAGCTTTTGACATGTTACCAACAACTTCATCATTACCACTTGATGAGCTATCTTCTTGGCCAGGTTTATAAAGAGTTGTCTTCAGTCGTATGCTGATCTTCAGATGAAAATTGATCACCTTTTATTGGCCCCATGATGTTAAACGTGCTTAAATTTTAAAGAAGCCCTTGTGCAACTTTGAGTTCCTTCAGTTACCTTCTTGTTAGACCTTAAATTGGGTTTTGGTATAGACATTAATTAGACTTAGGCTTGTTACTGGACTTAGGTTTTGTTTTTTTGTTGCAACATTACTAACAGGCTTGGGATTTGCCATGGACTTAGGATTATCCTTTGATGTGGTAAGGAATTTATTGGTTTTGGGCTGGAGATTTGGTTTCATTCTCCTTGGAAATAGGTTTATTAGTAGCAGGGGTAATGCATTCATTGTTGGTGGATAGGGGTTTATCAAGAGCAATAGTTATGGTTTCATTCTCCTTAGACATGGTTTTATTGTTCCTGGGCAGGGGTCTAAAGTGAAATTTGAGATAGAATTCAAGTCTTTCTTTGGCAAGGGGCTTGGAGTAGACATAGAAAAACTAATCTCAATATTGTGTTTGGCCTTTAAGTTTGCATCAGCATCACCACTCTCCGTTATTTCATCATCAACATGCACCAGAATCTCCTTCTCCTCAAGAAACTCTGGTGTTGAAACTCCATACTCAAAATAAATATCAATCATGTCATTATTCTTCTGAGTCATAAACCACATTTCCCTTAACTCATTGTCATACCTAAGTTCTTTGTAATAATTTCTGACAAATAATACCTCTAATATATCCTCATCAAGGTCACTAAGACATGCATTGTTAACGGGCGAATAAATTGTGTTCCCATTATCATCTTTCTGAAACTTTTCCCATGATGGAACATAATATCCATCAATACCTCCGTCTGAATAATTGATTGAAAAGTATAGTTACCATTATCACATCAAATTAATAGGTACAAAGATAATCACACACAAAATTCTCAACATATTTATAATTCAGCAACAAAATAGGTACAGAGGCAATCACACACAAAATTCTCAACATATTTACAATTTAGCAACAAAGTTAACAGATGTCAAAAAAATTCACACACACACACACACTCACACATAAACCCATTTATCAAGCATTGCAAATAGAGCATATATAGAAACTCTTGCACCCAGTAACATAGGAACTAAAACAAACCCTAACAGGAACTCTGGTTCAAAAAAATAGGATCAAAATAACAAAAGCATAGAAATAATATCATTGACAAACATGTATACATTGCAAAAAATCACAAAAAAAATACTCGTCGCTAACCTCAGTGACCAGAGTTATGAACCATTGTAGCTGTGTTCAACCTCCATGCACGTCTATACACACTTCGTGATAATCGATATTTAACCATAAACCATTTCTCCTCCAACAACTTCTACTTACTTTCACCCATAGAAGGGAGAAAAAATTTTATATTTGAAATTCAATGGAAAAAGAGAAGATGAAGAGTGATCAAAAGGTTGCAGAAGTAATGTTTTATTATTCTAAAACCCTCAAATAACATCGTTTTAACCTTTCTTTTGTGTCAAAACACATGGGACATTGTTTTTTCCATGTCCAACGTGATAAAGACTATGCCACGTCACTGGCAGTGTTAGTTCTGATGATGAAAAATGTGCTTAGGACTAACATGGAGTACTTTTTTGAATCTGAAGAGATTAAGTTAAAGCAATTGGAATTTCGAGTACTAAATCATTACAACTCGCCAATTGTCAATTCCAGGAACTAAAATGGGACTTAACTCAATGTCAAAAGAGATAAGATTGTTGAAATTAAAGTCATATTTTTTATATTTTGTAATTTTAAGGAGCATTGCTTAATAATAAAAAAATAGTATTTTATTATTATTATTATTATTATTATTATTATTATTATTATTATTATTATTAGATTCGTGAAGAACATAGCATATATAAAATTATTATGGACACGATAATCTTTTTAATCATTATTTTTAAATAACAAAATTGAATATATCTTTATCAATAATATGCATAGTATAATTTCTATAGAAATTAAATTGTTTAGGTTAAAATAAGTAATTAAGAATAGAGGAATATTAAAATTATAAATGAAATGTTAACAAGTAACGATGCACTATATTTTGGACGAAAAAACCGGAAAAAGAAAAGATTATTCAGTTTAATTAACTAATACCTTAATCAATTTGGGTTGATCAAGTGGTCAGTTCACTCGTCCGCTTAAATAAGTGTTGGGAGTTCAAAAAAAAAAAAAATATTTTTAATATATTAAGAATAAATAAGGAGATTCAGAAATCCGAATCCTAGTACTGAAAACTAATTAGAAAAAATCTGATGTGTTGAATTTAAGAGAAAAGGAAAGAACATCTACATAGTTTATGAAATAAATATCAAAATATAATATATTCCGATAATATTTGCTTAAAAAAAGTAATGACTGATACGTGTATTAGGGTAAAATAAATACATGTCCATATTAGCATATCTGTAAATTTGGTTCCCATTCTAATAACCAAAAAGCACTGATGATTATATATAGAAAAACACAACAAAACAACCCTAATTAATAACCTAAGTTAATTTGATAGCATGATCAAAGTGATTTTAGGGTGGTGGGGAGAAGTGAAGGATGTTGCTGGCAATCCCACACGAGAGCAGCGAAATAAAAGGATCCTTCTAATGACACCACAAAAATCCAACCAAAGAAACAAAAATCAAAAAGAGCCAGCAATCTCTCTCTCTCTCTGCTTTTGTTTTTGTTTTTGTCTTTGCAATATCTCTCAGGTTGATTGTTCCCCCATCTTCCTCGAATTCCATATGATTCACGATAATAGGAAGATAGGAATAATAAGCAAAGTGTTGATTGTGTAGGTGTTTCCCCCCACACCCGTTATTGGGAATAGGGGGGATAGGGACAAAAAACCATTTCATGCTCTTCTTCCAACCCGACTATCCCCCCACATGCCTCCTAACCACCACCCATGCTTTACATTTTTACCCCTCCACCGCACGTCCCCGCGCCGTCGCCACAACCCTCGCCCCCACTCCCCCCTCCTCTCCGGCCCTCATCTCTCCAAGTAATTCTCTCTTATTTACTTATTAATTAACCTAATACCTTTTCATCATATACATACATATATAACACAAGAAAACAAATTAATTCAAGGGGAAGGGAAGGGAGGAAAATCAATATTATTACTTTATTAGGGATTGAGAGAGATTCGATACATACAGAAGAAACCAAATTGATTGGTTGATATGTTAATGCCAACATCAAGAGCGGTGAATTCTGCATTCGAAGTAGCCACGGTGACGCTCATATCGACGCTGATATTTCTATCGGTGGTGTCGCTGTTTCTGATATTCCACCTTCAATTCAAGTCAAAATCCCTAAAGCATCTCAAGAACTTCAACTCCCTTTGGGCGGTTAGATTCCTCCTCGTCTTCCTCATCTCCCTCTGGTCCCTCTCCGAGCTCCTCCGCCTCCCTCTCATCCGCCACCTCCACCTCCGCCTCTTCTCCTTCCTCTCCGACCAAAACGACCAAGTCTCCAACCAGGTCGGCCTCTGCAAGCTCCACATCATCCTCTCCTTAGGCTTCTTCCAGCCAGCATTCCTCGTCACGCTCCTCTTCCTCTTCAACGCCTCCATTGTCACCACCGCCAAGAACCACTTCGGCACTGTCCTCTCCGTTTTCCTCACCTGCCTTCCCGTCTCAGCGCTTCATGGCATTCTCATGTTCTCCACCTCCTGGCAGCGTGCCCTGCCGCCGACCTTCCGGCAGGCTCACGTGGTGGTTACCGACGCTTTCGGCGAGGACACCGTTCTCTGCACTTATCCGTTGCTGAGCAGTGCCGTATTCGCGGTGTTCGCGATTGCATATTCGGCGTGCTTCTTGTTATCTTGCTGGAACGTTTTGTCGCTGGTGATCAACAAGGGGCTCAGGTTGAGGATCTACGGTCTGTCCACCGCGCTGCTCTTCGCGCTTCCTATTCAGGTGGTGGCGCTAGGGTTCACCGCGGTGTGGACGCCGGAGTCACAGCTCTACGGAGTCTTTTCTCTCGTTGTGTTCCTTGGCGCCTTTGTTTGCGCGGTTACAGGGGAGGGCTTTATGGTAATTAAGCCGATTTCGGACGCACTGGACGCCGGCGCCAGCTTCTACAGCCGGTCGGGTCCCCGTGATGGTGACGCCGGAGAGAAGGAGATGAAGGTCGCCGGAGGGGAAGACTTGGTCTAGAGGAGAGGGATCGAGGGAGGGAAGGGTACTTTGGTAATTTCGTTACTGTTTTTTGGAGGAAGGGTTTTTCTGTCATCTTAGATATTGCAGGATTTTGGTGGTGTTGCTGTTTCGTGTTCTTCTCGTGCACGTGCAGCACACGTGGTTCTCTGCTTCCCTAACCTCTAACTATGTACTCTGCTGTATCTTTTTTCTCAAAACTTTTTGTTTCTCAATTAGTAGTTAGTATCGATTGATATATGTATCTTGATTTAATTTTCTGGTGTTTATTATCTCCCTAACTCTTCCTCCTCCTATTTGAAATATATATAAAAAAAATAAAAAATATATACTATCTATCTACTTAATATACTAAAACTGGGTTTTCCCCCAGCTAATAAGGGTGACGTGTCGCTCTCTTGTGAGTTCGTTTTCCCTCCAAAACGAATGAAATTTTTCATCTATTCTAAATTATTTATTATAATTATATTATTATTATATTATATTTAATATTTAATGAATAATATATAATTATACTAATTTAAGAACATATCTTCATTATAATTATATCAAATCAATATTTAATGCACTATTAAACTACTTATCAATTATAATGCGTAATTGCTGTACATAATAAAAAATTGCCTTAATAGTAATTAATTTACATATTTATATTTGTTTTACTAAGGTCTATAAATAGTATTTTCCTGTCATACATGAATCTAAATTTGAGAGTCAGTTCATAATTTATATTTAGTATTTTTTACTACTTCATAGAATAAGAATGTATTCTTCGTTTTTATTGAAGTTGATTCTTTTAAGGTACAATTTATAATTTTTTATAATATTTTCATATACTCATCTATATATTTTCTTTTGATAATTTATTTATTGTTGTTACTCTAAGTTATGTTATCGTCTAATGTTCCAGTTCAATTGTCTTTTGCCATAATCGTTTACAATGCATCACATCCATGAAATACCTCATCGAGTTGTCTTCACTGATTCGGGTTCCAACTACATGAATGTAAGCGTTCAAAGAAGGGGCAATAATCTCTACTTTACCGAATGATGGTTAGATCTACTCACCTATTATGACCAATCTAATGGAATGTGGTTAAAGTTAGCTTTCTTGGGAGGAGCTCGATTTTTTATTGAGGAATTATTTCCACGAATTTCAACGATTCGTAATATATTTAAATTTTCTTATTTTAAGTTTTTCGTTATTAGAATAATTTTATAACATATTGTGATTTTTTTGAGAAATTACCGGCTTTCTTTTGCATGCATGTAATGCCATTGAGGGGTTTAAGTAATTACCTTGCGCATTGCATGTAATAGCAGATGCACTAAGGACTAGAATAGATTCAACATTGTTTAAGTAATTTTGTTTTAATATTAGTATTTGATTAAATTAGTATTATAGAATTTTAAATTATTGCCTCAATTTATATATTATGAGTATTTTTCGTGGATGTGCTATTTTTAAATATTTTAATAAAATGAAGTGGTGTCAGATACATTTAAGTTTATTTTTATCCTTTATTTTTTTAATTGTATTTTTATTATATTCGAAAAAAATCTCTACCTAAACATATATTAATTGACCTAAACACAATTTCTTTACCGATAAAAACAGATTTTATTTAGAAAAAATAATGAAACATACATTTTTTGATGATATATAAAGTGTAATAGAAATATAGTAAGTAAATATTATGTTATAATAATATCTTTAATTGCATAATAAATAGCTCATGAATAATGTATGATTATATTATTTTAGGAAAATATTTTCATTATAATTATATCAAATTAATATTTAATATTATTAAACTAATTATCAATTAATGATATTTTTATTTAATAATAATAATAATAGTTTATCTTTTTATTAAAACACTCATCTAACTGAATTAATCTAAATTTTAATGAAAATAAAAGATGAATTTGTGTTTTGAATGATAATACAATTGTATATTTTTAAAGACTTTAAGGCTGTGAGTAAATAAGTGATATAATAAAAAAATGCTTCTGAATATATATTCTTTCTGTATTAATACGTATGCATGTCCTCATCTAACTGAATTAATCTAAATATTTAATGAAAATAAAAGATGAATTTGTGTTTGAATGATAATACAATTGTATATTTTTAAAGACTTTAAGGCTGTGAGTAAATAAGTGATATAATAAAAAAATGCTTCTGAATATATATTCTTTCTGTATTAATATACGTATGCATGTCACCTCCATATTTATTTTTTAGATCACTCAATTTTCACTAAGCGTAATAGAAACCATAAAAAACTAATAATAATTACTTGAGTTTTTCGTTATTCTATATATAGGCTTTATTTTTTTTATACAGTTTATCCATTTATATTTATTTTTATATAACATAATATTATATATGTTTATATATCACTTTTTTTAACTTATTCTTATAAATATTGGCATATAATTAATAACATATATACTGAATAATATCTTTATTGAATTAATTATAACAATTGATACAAGATATAATATAGCAATAACCTAATTATAGCAAGAATTTTTATTAAAATAATTGACTAATAATTTAAATATAATTGATATAGTTAAATTGATATAATCGATGATTGAGAGTATATGACAATTATAGCAATTATATCAATTTCAAGCATAATTAATGACTTCATAATAATAATTCACGTGACTAATAACCTATTATGCAATAATAATAATAATAATAATAATAATAATAATAATAATAATAATAATAATTTCGAATTCATATAATTGATATAATTGATATAATTCTAATTTTCATTTATATGTAATAATTTTATCAGTATATATTCACAATTGTAATCAATATAATAATAATAATAATAATAATAATAATAATAATAATATTATTAATAAATATTATTATTATTATTATTATTATTATTATTATTATTATTATTATTATTATATGGACATAAGAATAATTAGTTAACAAATTAAATTTAAATTATGGAGTTTTATTTCTCAATCAAATTTTTAATCAGTGATTTTATTTTTTACATTTACAGTCAATTTTAACTATAAAAAGAAAAAAAATTGTTTTGATTATTTTCTATTTTATTTATTTACATTCATAATTAAAATTGATATAATTATAGTAAATCTCTATAATTATAGCAATATAAACCTGCTTCATATATAACAATAATTATACATATTATATACACTAAAACTGGATTTTTTCCCAACTAATAAAAATGAGGTGTCGATTCCTCATGAATCCATTTTTTTGCTAAAACGAATCCACTATTTTCTCTTCTAAGTTTTTTTATAAAAATATCTTTATTATAGTTATATAAATTAATATTTAATTCATTATTAAACTACTTATCAATTATCAATCAAAAATTTTAGTTATTTGATAATAATATAATAATAATAATAATAATAATAATAATAATAATAATATGATAATTATATAATAACGGTATTGTTGTTGATATTGTTTCAGTTGGTTGTCGTTACGGGAATGACTCTAATCTGTATGTGTCTAAGGAGTAGAATAGATTAAATATTATTTAAGTAATTTATTTCTAATATTGATATTTGATTAAATTAGTTTTAGAGAAATTTAAATTTTTGACTCAATTTATATATTACGACTATTCTTTTTGAATATATTATTTTTATATTTTTTAATATTTTTTTTCTAATTTTTAAGTTTATTTTCTTTCTTGGATATATGTATCATTTTTTTTCTCATTTTATATTTTAGATTAGTAATGTAATTATTAAAAAGTTGTATTTAAAAAAAAGAAATATTAAAACATCACTATTTAAGAAAAAAAAGATACGTGAAAAAAGAAAACAACAAATTAAAACATCACTGTTAGAAAAAATAATAGAGTTGAGATTGAGGAATATATGGATATAAAAATAAAAATTATTGCATAATTGTTGATAAAAAATAATTATATATATATAAAACAAAATAATTATAACAAAAAATAATTATATATCTGATTTAAATATTTGTAATAACCGGTAACATGGAGTTTAACAAATATAATTCATATTTTTTTATTTATGTATATATAATTATTTATGTATGTATATATATTAAGAAAAACTACTATATATATATATAGAATTATTTAACAAAATTAATATATACGTATATATAAATAAAAAATTTATTATAATTTTTAAAAATTACACATGAATTCTTTTTTTTCTCAAATAAATTTATTCTAATTATATTACAATTAGCTCATGAATAAAGAATGATTATATTAATTTAAGAAAATATCTTCATTATAATTATATCAAATCAATATTTAATGCGTAATTAAATTACTTATCAATTATCGATATTTTTAATCATTCTAATTATATCAATTGATATAGTTCTAATTTTCATTCAAGTGCAATAATTTTATTAGGAAATAGTTAATGCAAACATTAATCGTGACCCATTTAATTTGATAACAACAACAACAACAACAACAACAACAACAACAACAACAACAACAACAACAATAATAATAATAAGGTCTACATGGTACATGCATTATATTTTAAAAAAGGTAAAATATATTTTTTAAAAAAATTAGGGTATCAATAATCAATTGTGATTAATATCAATATCAATAATTAATTCTTATTATTTTTGTACTACTAAAGGCTATATAGTATTTTTTTAATAGAATAAAAAGGTTGTGATTCATAACATTTTCGTAAAGTTATATTGTATGGACACAAAATTAATTAGATACAAATTAAATTTTAATTAATATATTTATTTTCTGCTCATATTTTTTATTAATTATTTTATTTTTTATAATTTACAATAAATATTGAATGTAAAAAAGAAAAAAATAATAATATTAAATGTTATCTATTTTATTTATTTAGAGTCATAATTAAATTTGATATAATTATAGCAAGTATCTAGAATTAATAATAACATGATACTATAATTTTAAGTTGTATATATAATAAAAAATGTAGCAATTTATGTATGCTTCCTATATAGCAATAATATTATATTTTATATCTCCTCTTTTGGCTCTTTCCTAAACATATTGGCATATAATTAATGTCGATAATATATATTGAGTAAGTATCTCTATTGAATTAATCATAAAGGTTTAAAATATAATGGCATAAATTTCATCTAATTATAGCAAGTATCTCCATTGAAAATATTTGCTAATTATTATTATTATTATTATTATTATTATTATTATTATTATTATTATATATATATATATATATATATATATATATAAATAAGGATTAATAGTGAATTATTACAATTATTTATCATCTAGAAAATTCGTACCTCATACATAGATCTTCTTTTATTTATTATTTCTCATACCTAAGGGCTACTAACTATGATTCTATTAACAATATTATCTATGGTAGATTATGTAATGAAAAAGTTTGAAAAATAAAGGCAAGAATTATAAGGTTATGGAAAGTCCCATCCAAATTTGACAAGAACAAGACGACCTACATAGAAATGATTCTCATGGATGATAAGGTAAGTTGATTATTTTCCATGATTCTTTCAAGTAATGCTAGGTCCATTTTATAAATATTTTTTGTTCATATTTTAAGTTTATTTGATAAGTACACCCTTGCACGAATCAAAAACAGTGCAATTTTATAGATTTATAAGTGCTAATAGCCTTTATATTTAATTTGTTTTATATTGTGATAATAGCCAATATATTTGTTGGTGGATTTGACTATTACTATATTATATTTATGATCACATTCAGTATATATGTCTGATTTATTGAAAAAAGTAGATTATTAAAACCGATTAATAACTATTTTAGAGTTAATCTAATTACCACTAGATTAAAAAAAATCAAACAATACATAATATATTATTTTTTTATTAATCAAATTATTATAATTCAAATTAATTTTAAAAATAATTTAAAATTATAATTTCAATCTTATCACGTGCATTGCACGGGTAATTAAACTTGTATATGACTATAATCGAATTAGCGAGTGTGCAAATCTAAATCTAAACAATTAATTTGCTGTCTCTGAAGTTTTGGTATCATTTGTTTTTCAATGAAGTTTGTAGTATCGTACAACCTAGGAATCTAACCCTTGACGATTTATGGCGCAACACCCAATAAAGGGATTATTATTATTATTATTATTATTATAATTATTATTATTATTATTAGAGTAAAGGACATTTTTGTCCCTGATCTTTTTTTTTATGGACATTTTCGTCCTCAAGCAATGAAAAATACATTAAAGCCCCTGACCGTTGAAAAACGTGAACATTTGTGTCCCTCCGTTAATTTACTCCGTTTCTACTCAACGAAAAAGGCTGAGGTGGCACAGTTGACGCTGAGGTGGCACGTAACGGAGGCCACGTGGCATTGGGGCAAAAAGTTATAGGACATATTAGTCCCTGGAGACGAAAACGACGCCGTTTCGTCTCCTCCCCGACCCTCAGCGATGAAACAATCCTTAACTACCTCCTTGAACCTGTCTACAGTGGCAAACCTAGTTCCTAGCTCAAACCTGCCCTCACCATGAGCATACTCATCGTTAAACTCTGGAAACTTTTCACCTCTGCCTTCATCATCAGATGATATGGGAGTATGTAAGTCTTCAGACTCATACTCAAACATTATCTCCTCCACCTCCGTTGGGAGCTCACTGACATAAAACCCACCCCCGACTGCATAATCCGGCTGGACATCAGGTCCTTGATCCCCTGCTTCACCACATGCATCAGTCCCATTCCCACTCCCTTCCCCTCTTTCATTAACCCTTGTGCGAAATTGTCTTTTCTTCTTCCCTTGCTTCCTTGGTGTAACTACCTTCTTCCTAGGAGTATTTACCTTCTTCTTAGGAGTAACTACCTTCTTCTTACCCTTCACACATCTTTTCCTCTTCCCAGCAGTGACCCCACCATTGCTGTCACTCTCACTGCTGTCACTCTCAATTCCAGCCGGTGGAGGTTTGTACAAGATGTCCTCTGTGCTCTCGTACCCGTCATCAGATGAAGAGGAAGAATTCACTTTCTCTGCAGTTTCATCCACCTCTCCTGCAGTGTCTCTGTCCTGGGCAGCATCCTGAACAACCTCCGGCTCGTCGACAGGATGGTCAAAGTATATATGGAACTCACCTCGCCCTGGGTGCTTTATTAGGTTCTCTCGCATTGCATTGATCCCGACATCGCCAGTCAATATGTTCATCCCGGATTCAAATTCAGTGCTTGATGGATCATACCAGTATACTGCCTTGTATGACTGGTAGCCCAAACCCTTAAATAGTGTCACTAGGTCTCCGAAATTCACAAAGTCTAGGTCCATCTCAGGGAACCTCTCCTCCTTTCCATTCTGATAAACCATTTTTCCACCAACTCCTCTTATGAAGTTCCCTCCATGATGAAAGACCGGAACCACAAACACGTCAACCATCTGAAATTGACCAGTGTAGAACTAGGATTAAAAAAGGAAACACCACAACATATGGAAGACACTATATTTCCCGAACACAATCCCTCCCCCTAATCCTACACAGCACGCAATACACCCCTTTTTCACTTTCTTTCTTACTCTGTAAACATGCAAAAACATTGCATTCCTAGCTAAGCATAACAATCTTACCTTGTGACGACGATACCAGCCACGACCTCAGACGAAGCTTCTCCTCAGCCTCTGCCACCAGCGATCACCCCTGTCCTTTTGCTCTTCTACGTGTTGTATGTTTTGGAGGGAGAAACAGAGACGCAGGAGTTTGATCGTTTGGGTTAGGGTTTTCTGTAATTCTCTCACTCAACTATGGGTCTTCTGGGTATTGTATATGGGGATTCAACTGTTTTGAATGGGGGAGGAGACGAAACGGCGTCGTTTTCGTCTCCAGGGACTTATATGTCCTATAACTTTTTGCCCCAATGCCACGTGGCCTCCGTTACGTGCCACCTCAGCGCCAACTGTGCCACCTCAGCCTTTTCCGTTGAGTGAAAACGAAGTAAATCAACGGAGGGACACAAATGTCCACGTTTTTCAACGGTCAGGGGCTTTAATGTATTTTTCATTGCTTGAGGACGAAAATGTCCGCAAAAAAAAAAGGTCAGGGACGAAAATGTCTTTTACTCTTATTATTATGTAGCATAGTTGTAAGAACTGATATTGATTTAACTAATAAATTATTAATTGAATTAGTAAAATTGATCTTAGATAAAAAATATAAAATAATAAAAAATTGAGTAAAGTGATAATTAAATCCTTAAAAATTTAGACTTTAGATTAATTATTAATCTTTAAAAAAAATAAAGTATCAATTTAATTTTTTATGATAATAAATGATAAATACTTTATATCTTTTTATTAATTTATCATGTAAAATTTAATAGTAATATTTATATGTTTTACTAATTAATTTTAAGTTAAAATCTTTGAAGACTTACTATTTAATTTAATATTTTAAAAAATTTAAAATAAATATTTTCACTAACATTTAAATCTATAAATATAAATATTAAAATATTTAATACTTATTTTAATAATTATATAAATCTTAAAAAATTATAAATTAAAAAAATGAGTATAAAATTAAAATTAAATTAAATAAATATAAAATAATTCAATTATGTATGCATATAATAATATATATAATAACTAACATATAAAGTAGTAAAGGAACAAAACATGGTGGCATGCCTTGTTGGAATACAACAAGAGGGCATGACTTTGAACCACTTTACATGCATTTTTGAATATTGGATTCAATATTCAAATGCTAAAGGAGTGCAGGAGCACCGAAAACTTTGTTACTAGGAACATCGTAGGATTGGCCGATTCGTGGATTTATATCGAACTGGCCAATTTTGGCCAATTTGTGATGAACTGTTCGATTCTTAATGGTTTAATTGTATGTTTGGTCTAAACATTAAATCGAATCGACTAGACCATTAATTTATAATTTTTTAGTTAAATCGGTCAAATTGGTCCAATTCTTATAACTATGTTATATAATATATAACTTTAAAAAACTTTCACATGTGGCAACCACTTTATTGGCATAACACTATACCAGGAACGTACTGATATTGCTTAGACATTTTATCTTATTATATGAGACTAAATATCCAAAATATTCCTGACTTATGTTAGAAGGACCGAAAAGATAGTGAAAATGAGGCAGCTATATAACTAAAAAAAAATATATAGAACCAATAATCAACTAAGAATGAAATAACATAATTAATTATAATTAATTTTATTAATTTATAGTTTAATTTATTTGTTAAATTATTATTGACCACGTTCAAAACATAAGGAAAAATATGTTAGTATTAGGAGAGAATCACGGAACAAATACTTTGATCATTCATTAGTTGATTCCATATAATTAATTATGTTTTATTAATACGTAACACATAAAACATAGAAATCATATCCAAAACCATCCAATTTATAAGAAAAAGAAACATCCGTGTGTCTATCAATAGTAATATCCGGTTAAAATTACTGGTGTCTCTAGTTTATCAGTTAGCTGATTCTTAACTTATATAAAATTGGTTCCTAGCATCGTGGGAAAATGAAGCTTAACACCCGGCACCCACAAATTGGTTGAAGCTGATGGGCTGATTAGTGCAAGTCATGGCGAAATATGAACAAAATATGAAACTGGACCTAAAACAACATTGGATTATGGCTTTATTTTTTTTCTGGTATTCATGAATATTCAATGTAATGATTTGACGAGGGCAAAGATGGTTTATGTTGAATGAAGATAAAAAATAAATTTGATTGCCGAAAAAATAAAAGTTAAAAAAAAGGTTAATTACTAATTCAGTATTAGAAATATTGACAAAAAAGTTTTTGAAAGATATTATTGATAAAATAGTTCATAAATAATTTGAAAATACAAAAAAAAAAGAGTTTTTGTAAAACAATAAAAAACATTTCATATTTAGCAAACGGCTTATTCATTATATCTAAATTTTTATAGTAATATTTGAATAAATATTTAGAAGGTGCACGTAAAAATTTGGAGTAAAATTTGATTTTTATATTTCTTTTATTTTTCAAAAAAACATAGTCATTCTCAATAATATTTTTTTAAAAAAACTTGACAAAAAAATCACTAAATTTTAAGAATGAAAAGATCTTATTTTTCTAATAATGATTGCAAAAATTAATATCAAAATTTGATCTTTAAAATTATTTTTTTGAATATATATTTTATATCTATTTCTTTAGGTAGTATTTTTAAATTTTTGAAAACTTATTTGTGGTTAGCATTTATTTAGATTCTTTTTGTTAGCCATGCAATACCATTTTGGTAGTTCACATAAAAAAAAAAAAAAACAAAAAACAAAAACTTTTACGACAAAAAAAAACCTTCTTGTTCTCTTTTAATGTCCCTAATTTATGGTACTTAATTTATGGTACTTAATTCATTGCTTACGAGTTTCGACCTTTCTTACAGAGATAATCTTTTCAATAGATTTACATTAATAACATTCCACATTTTCACTTCTCATAAAAATTTACCAAACTCTACATCTTTAACTTCCTCTAGAACCAATCAAGTTCCACCTTCAAACTTTTTCTCAAAACCCCATGTTAACTACATTACTTTCGTTACTTGTATATTAACTTTTTGCGAATACTCTGGTAATTTAGTATAACTTAACTTTACGCACCACAAAAACACTAAATCTGTAAACCCCGGTTAAATTAGTAGATAATTAGTCAATAAATTAATTTTTAATAAAAAAGATTAGAAACAAGAATATTATATCAAATTAGGATAGAGCTCATCGAAACGAGAATTTTGACACTAATTTAAAAAAACAGTCCAAAATTCGAATAGACCGAACCGGTTGAACTGGACACAAACTGAACTGTCGGTCCAACCGGACCAGCCCTTTTAAGTGGGCCAAAAGCCTTTCTTCCCCTCCATTTTAACAGAAGCGGAAGTTGTAGCACAAACGGGAGGGAAGAAAGAAAACTTCACCGAACCCTTACGGCAATCTTTCGTACGCTGTAACTTCTCTATCCGAGCTCCGATCACCGCATCGTTTGTGGCCACGCGTTCACCGCGTCGAGCTCTACATTTCTACCGGAATAATTTTACTGGTAACTTGTTTAATCACTCTCAGCCCTTTTTTCCCCCCCAATTTTCAAATTTTTAATGGGAAGGTTGAATTTCTTTGATTTCTGATGTTTTAGGATTCAATTAGCTTGAGAAAAACGTTCACTCTTGCTTATGTGAAGCTTGGGTAAGGTGAGGATACGATAATTTTATTTTAATTTCATTAAATTTGAGCTTTGAGTATTAAATTGGATATATATGTGTTATGAATGTGTATTAGGTTGTGAATAAATAATTGGACCTTGAAATTGTGAATATTGGAACTTGGAGGAAGCAGATTAGTTGAGGTTTTGAGGGCTGTGTTCTTTTAGAAAAATTGTCTTAGAATAGTACTTGAAAATTGGCTAAGGTATGATTTATGTTTCTTGCATTTAATATATAATGTTCTGTGAAAACTTAGGCTAGATGACTGATGAGCGGATAATTTATACGCTTTTTGGCATTGTTTTTAGGTAGTTTTTAGTATGATCTAGTTACTTTTAGGGATGTTTTCATTAGTTTTTATGTTAAATTCACATTTCTGGACTTTACTAGGAGTTTGTGTGTTTTTCTATGATTTCAGGTAAATTATGGCTGAAATTGAGGGACCTGAGCAAAACTCTGAAAGCAAGGCTGACAAAGGACTGCTGATGCTGTTGGATTCTGACCTCCCTGCACTCGAAATGAATTTTCTGGAGCTACAGAAATCCAAATGGCGTGCTCTCAACGGCGTTGGAAAGTAGACATCCAAAGCTTTTCAGCAATATATAATAGTTCATACTTTATTCAGGAATTGACGACATAAACTGGCGCTCAACGCCAGTTCCATGTTGCTGTCTGGAGTCAAACGCCAGAAACACGTCACGACCCAGAGTTGAACGCCCAAAACATGTTACAACTTGGCGTTCAACTCCAAAAGAAGCCTCAGCTCGTGGATAGATCAAGCTCAGCCCAAACATACACCAAGTGGGACCTGGAAGTGGATTTATGCATCAATTACTTACTTCTGTAAACCCTAGTAGCTAGTTTATTATAAATAGGACTTTTTACTAGTGTATTAGTCATCTTTTGGCCATTCGGTCTTTTGATCATTCAGGGGGCTGGCCATTCGGCCATGCCTGAACCTTCATCACTTATGTATTTTTAACGGTGGAGTTTCTACACACCATAGATTAAGGGTGTGGAGCTCTGCTGTACCTCAAGTTTTAATGCAATTACTACTATTTTCTATTCAATTCTCTTTATTCCTATTCTAAGATATTCATTGCACTTCAACTTGATGAATGTGATGATCCGTGACACTCATCATCATTCTCACCTATGAACGCGCGTGACTGACAACCACTTCCGTTCTACCTTAGACCGGGCGCATATCTCTTGGATTCCTTAATCAGAATCTTCGTGGTATAAGCTAGAATTGATGGCGGCATTCATGAGAATCCGGAAAGTCTAAACCTTGTCTGTGGTATTCCGAGTAGGATTCTGGGATTGAATGACTGTGACGAGCTTCAAACTCCTAAAGGCTGGGCGTTAGTGACAGACGCAAAAGAATTAAGGGATTCTATTCCAACCTGATTGAGAACCGACAGATGATTAGCCGTGCTGTGACAGAGCATTTGGACCTTTTTCACTGAGAGGATGGAATGTAGCCATTGACAACAGTGATGCCCTACATACAGCTTGCCATGGAAAGGAGTAAGAAGGATTGAAGGAAGGCGGTAGGAAAGCAGAGATCCAAAAGGGACAATTCATCTCCATGCACTTATCTGAAATTCCCACCATTAATTTACATAAGTATTTCTATCCTATTTTATTTATCTTTTAATTATCTAATCTCCCATAACCACATGGATAAGCCTGACTGAGATTTACAAGATGACCATAGCTTGCTTCATACCAACAATCTCCATGGGATCGACTCTTACTCACGTAAGGTATTACTTGGACGACCCAGTGCACTTGCTGGTTAGTTGTGCGAAGTTGTGAACCATGGCATTGACACCAAGTTTTTTGGCGCCATTGCCAGGGAAAGAAAAAGCAATGAATTTTACAAAATGCAATAACATATGAATCACAATTTCGTGCACCAATGACCATAGGATAGGTTGGATTGCATGTGTATATTTAATGCTTGGTATCCTGTTGATGAACATGGTTGGTTTGGTGCTTGTTGGTTAACTGGTGATTTAGTGAATTATTAATTTGAGGTATAACTATTGTGGAAGTTGTTGTGATAATGAGGTATTTTGTGTTAAAAGCCTAGGATTTGTGAACTATGATTCTTAGTTGAATTTTGGTTGTTGGATTTGAATATTGTATAAGTATAATTGTTGATTTGAGGTAGATTTATTGTGGTGATTGTTATGATGATGAGGAACGGTATGTTGAATTGAAAAGAATGCACGTTTGGACTCGAAAAGGGTGGCAAAGTCCGAGTTTTAGAGGAGATGCTCCTGAAATTTTATAAAAATTAGAGATTTTGTTTATATGATTATTTAAAAAGATTTAGATTCAAAGGTTATATGGTTTGATTTTAAGTTATTAAGAAAATAAGTATGTTTTAAGTTTGATTCATTTAGAAAAGAATGAATTATATTTTGAAATGGAACTATTGATGGATGGAATGTGAGGTGTGACAATGAAGGATAAGGATTGAATATGATTGATGTATGATGATGAATGAGATGCGATTGAGAATGATGTGGATGTTGATGAAATATAATTGATTTATTTATATGGTTTATGAATTTGAAAGATCTGAGATACGAGATTCCCTGGATTAAGTGTCGTGGCTTGCCACCACGTGTACCAGGTTGAAAACTCATTACTCTGTTGATCCTACAACGTAAGTGTGACTGGGCACTATATAAATTCCCAGGAATGTTACCCTCATTGAGCAATATTGATTATTTGAGAAAAAGCTATGCATAGACTCTTGGGGATGCACGTCGGGGGACAGTCTAAGTACAATTCAGACTTGTCAGGTTGGCTGGATAACCAACAAATGAGCCTCATCAGCCATAGGACAGGCATGCATCATATGTATATTACTTGAACTACTTGCTTGTGCTTTAATTGGGTGTGCTTAAATGTATTTGCCATGCTAAATGTATATTTGTTACCTGCAGTATTTGTAACCTTCCTGTACTTGCCTTTATCTGTTTATTTGTCTGTGAAATACTGATGGAGATGGAGGTGTGGAGGAATGGCAGTATGAGATTTAGGTTTAAGGTTAAGTTAAGTCAGGTTTACATATTCTTAGGAAACCACCTTTTATGGCTTCTGTTTAATACTTCAAGCTCTATAATCTGAGTGTCGGCGTTCTAGGATTGCCTTTAGCATTTCCAGGACCTTATATATTATGTGTGTGGCACCTTTACCATACTGAGAACCTCCGGTTCTCATTCCATTCTATGTTGTTGTTTTTCAGATGCAGGTCGAGAGGCATCTCATTAGGCGTATAGACTCTTGAAGCGGAGTGGTTACTGGGTTATTTTGTTATGCTATGATATATATATATATATATATATATATATATATATATATATATATATATATATATATATATATATAACTCCACATAACTTACTCCTTTTGATCCTTCTAGAGGTGTATGGAGAGGCAGGATTTTGTTTTTGTACATTTGAGTTTTGCATTTGTATATATATGTATATATGTGTGTATATTCTCCGGCTAGCCTTGACTTCGCAGGCAGAGTCAGGAGCTCGTTATTTTGTATCTTTGACTCTCTGTTCCTGTTTTGGGTTATTTTACACTTGACAGCTGTAGCTTTCTTAGCATACAAGTTAACTCGTTTCTCGAGCGATGCGCTTTTATTTTTGTGATTTTTATTTCCTCTATTCTTCAAGGCTCCTAGCATATTATAATTCTTCTGCTATTATATATTTACATTTTATTTTAGAGGTCGTAATATCACACCACCTCTGCTTTACGACTTAAGCATAAAGCTCTGGGTGGTAGAGTGTTACATTATGGTATCACAGTAGTTCGTTCCTATAGAGCCTGAAAGACGGTCTGATTGTACTTCTGTGCATTCTCTGTATATGTGTTTTTGTGCTATTAGGATATCTGATTGATATATATGGCATAAACATTTGTGAACATGCATTTAGAACTTAAAGCATTAGACCTGCGATATTGAGATTGATCAACTTAATATCACTTGTTTGGTGTATATAGGGACCAGATGTCGACTCGTGGACGCGGTCGCGGGTGAGGTAGAGGTAGAACAGGCACCGTTACTTCTGCCCCTATAGGGACTGACCCAGTAGATTTTATGGCCGCCCTGGGAAATATGGCTGTAGCTATGCAGGCAACAGCCGATGCACTAGGTAATAAGATAAACCAGGGTAATCATCGGAGCAATAATAATGAGGACGGTCCTATGACACTTGCTACATTTTTGAAAGTTTGCCCGCCGACTTTTGGGGGAACCTCAAATCCCACTGACGCAAATAATTGGATTCAGGCTATGGAACAGGCATTGCAGGCCCAACAGGTTCGTGAAGAGCAATGGGTTGAGTTTGGAACTTATCAGTTGCAAAGTGAAGCTCAGTATTGGTGGCAGGGAACACGACGTATCCTGCAGCCTGATGGTGCTGCGATACCTTGGGAGGTTTTCCGGACAGAATTCTATAAGATATACTTTCCTAATTTAGCCAGAAATGCCAAGGAACTTGAATTAATGCAGTTAAAACAGGGACAAATGACTGTTGTTGAGTGATAAACCACCATTTTACGGTTTATCTTGTGTTCAATTGAGTGGATTTTATTAATCTTTTATACACTTATTCATATGATTTGCATGAGTTTACGTTTTCCTTCCTGATTTTGTGCTATGATTGAAAACGTGCTTCTTTGGCCTTAAATTTCCTATGTTTAATCCTCTCTTATTACCATTCGATGCCGTGATATATGTGTTAAGTGTTTTCAGGGATTACAGGGCAGGAATGGCTCAGAGGATGGAAAGGAAGCATGCAAAAGTAGAAGTAATACAAGAAACTAAAGGAATTGCCAAAGCTGTCAGCCTGACCTCTTCGCACTCAAACGATCATAACTTGAGTTACAGAGGTTCAAATGAGGTGCTTTCAGTTGCGTTGGAAAGCTAACGTCTGGAGCTTCGATTTGATATATAATTTGTTATAGTGGCCGTACAGCAAGGTGACGCGAATGCGTGCTCTACGCAGACGCGTCGCGTGGCAGATTTCATAACCAGCAAATTCTGGGCTCTTTTTTGACCCAATTCTCGGCCCAGAAAACACATATTAAAGGCTATAAAGTGGGGTAATGCATCTATTCATAGGGAAACAAAATACAACATACATTCATACATAGTTTTAGGATCTAGATGTAGTTTTTAGAGAGAGAGGTTCTCTCCTCTCTCTTAGGATTATGATTAGGATTTATCTTATTGGGATTATTTCTTCATCACAGGTTCAATGTTCCATTTATTTATTTTCTCAATTTGACTTATGAATTTTTCCCATGTTGGATGTGATTTCTTTTGTTGATAATTGAGGTATTTCAGACATATGATTTTTATTTAGTTTCTTATATTCTTGGCTTTGGTTGATTGATTGATAACTCTTGAGTTATCAAAACTCATCGTGGTTGATAATTGTATCTTTGCTGATTGATTTAGATTCCTATAACTCTAGTCTTTCCTCAGGAGTTGACTAGGACTTTAGGTGTTAGATTGATTAGTCCACTTGACTTACCTTCATAGTTAGAGGTTGACTTAGTGGGAGCAAAAATATAATTCTCATCACCATTGATAAGGATAACTAGGATAGGACTTCCAATTTTCATATCTTGTCAAGAGTTTTATTAGTTATTAATTTATTAATTTCTGCAATACATTTTTCTTGTTCAAAACCTTTTTAAAACCCAAAAATACCGTTTTCCATAATCAATAATAAAACACACCTCCCTGCAATTCCTTGAGAAGACGACCCAAGGTTTGAATACTTCGGTTTATAAATTTTATTGGGTTTGTTACTTGTGACATCCAAAACGTTTGTACGAAAGGATTTTCTGTTGGTTTAGAAGCTATACTTACAACGCGATTATATTTTTATATTTCTTTACCGATAGAGAATCGGATCGTCAAAATGGCGCCGTTGCCGGGGAATTGCAAACGTGTGCCTTATTATTGGTTATTGTAAATATTTTTCAAAAAAAAAATTCAGATTTTTATTTTAAAATTTTTATCTTATCTTAGTTTTAAATTTCCAAAATCAATTTTTTTTCAAAAGTCATATCTTTTTCAAAATCTTATCTTATCTTTTTCAAAATCTTATCTTATCTTTTTTTCAAAAATCATATCTTTTTCAAAATACTTTCTTTTTGTTAGTTTTTGTTTTCATTTTCTCCTACTACTATGAACTCTCACCCCTTTGGCTATGAGTCTGGTTACAATTATGTTGCAGGAAGAAGATTACAATGAGAACATGCATCAAGGATGGAACAATCAAAGATGGGAGGAGCCACAAGGATTTGATCAACCCTCATGGCAACAACCACCTCCAATGGACTATCAACAACCGTTCCGTGATGCATATCAAGGCAACAGCTATGGTGAGCACTCTTTTGATTATCAACAACCACCACCATATGACTATGAACTCCCTCCTCAACATGACTTTGGACCACCATACTCACAAGTCCCTTCCCACCATTCACCTCCATATGACCTTAACCCTTATTTACCACACCAACCACCATATGAACCATATCCAGAATCACCACCTCAATATTTACCATCTCCATATCCTTATAAAAAAGAACCACCTCTGTATTATGAACCTGTTTTCCAAAAAAATTAACCCTCCTATCCACCCCAAACTTCTATGGAGAGCATACTTACCTCTCTCATTGATCTCACCTCTACACTCCAAAATCTTATATCCTGCATAGACCAACCCTCCTCCTCCAATGTTCAACCCTCAAGCTCCAGTGCACTTCCACCTCAACCACAGAATGATCTTTCCATTCCATCACCACCATCCATGGAAGAGCACCCACATCCATCAATCCAAGAGCAACATGATCCCAATGATGCTATTGACATGGAACAAGAGAGAAGGGATCATCTTCGTGACTCCATACTTCATAAGGAGCTAGAGGAGGCACTAAAAGTGAAGGTAGAAGAGACCTTTGCAGATGAAGGAGTAGTTGAAGGGAGTTGTCCTAGAAAAAAAACCATCAAGGAGGAGTACGATTTTATATTTAAACAACTGGATCAAGCGATAAATCGATTACCATCCCGATGTTCGGACATTCAAGGAACCCCCATGGAAGAAGCTAGAAACTCTGGTGGATAGTGAGCAACACACTTTTGTATTGGAACAATTGGAAGAAGCTACACCTGCCATTGAAGAGGAAGAAGTGGTTGAAGACTTAGGAGATGCTGACCCTCCATGGGAAAGTCAAGTTATAGAGCTTCTTTCAAAGACGTTTGAAACTGATATTGATGAGGGTGTACAACCTTCAAGGCATCTCATGATTGAAGACTTTGAAAGGGATGATCAAAAGATGGATTCGATCATTGATAAATTCTTATCTACATTTGAATCCTCTCCCATTGGACTTGACATGGAGATGAAGGAAGAGGAAGCACAACCTCCTATGCCCTTGGTGAATAATGAAGAAGAGATTGAATTGGAAGAAATCTACCAAGAGGAGGAGGCTGATATTGAAGAAGATTGCAAAGAGGTGGAAGCTGTCAGAGAAGAGCACAAGGGAGTGGAGCTTGCAAGTTCATTCGGAACACCTCTCCCAAGGCCATTACTGTCCAACACAACATTCAAGTGGGTAAAAAACCTATCCTTAACCTTTAATTTCTCACTTGAATATGGGCTACTTGAGACAGATGGTCAGCTTAGAGCTCTTTGTGGCATTAATAGTAAGAGGAAGATGATAAGTGGTAAGAGTTGTCAGGCAAGTTTCATTAAGGTTCCGCATTCCGCACTAGAATACAAGTGTTGGTGCAGAGTTCAATTGAATGGGTCGAGGATGTTGTTTGATCGCTGCAGTGAGAATTTAGATTGCATGCCACCCATATGGAATCATGATGATCTACACAAAGACAGGTGCAAAAGCAAAGTTTGGGACCCCGGAATTCATTCCAACAATCAACACTCGTGGGGCCTTGTCACTTGCTTTAACTTGCTTGAAGGCTTTCTGCGCCTAGTTTGGGATCCCAGAGGATATTGGATTTGCAAACATTGGTGGAGATTCTTGGATGAGTTCAAGCACAAGCCACCATAACAAAGGACTCGCCAAATGTCCAACTTAAGGACTTTAACCAAAACTGCAAGTTCATTCGGAACACCTCTCCCAAGGCCATTACTGTCCAACACAACATTTAAGTGGGTAAAATACCTATCCTTAACCTTTAATTTCTCACTTGAATATGGGCTACTTGAGACAGATGGTCAGCTTAGAGCTCTTTGTGGCATTAATAGTAAGAGGAAGATGATAAGTGGTAAGAGTTGTCAGGCAAGTTTCATTAAGGTTCCGCATTCCGCACTGGAATACAAGTGTTGGTGCAGAGTTCAATTGAATGGGTCGAGGATGTTATTTGATCGCTGTAGTGAGAATTTAGATTGCATGCCACCCAGATGGAATCATGATGATCTACACAAAGACAGGTGCAAAAGCAAGATTTGGGACCCCAGAATTCATTCCAACAATCAACACTCGTGGGGCCTTGTCACTTGCTTTAACTTGCTTGAAGGCTTTCTGCGCCTAGTTTGGGATCCCAGAGGATATTGGATTTGCAAACATTGGTGGAGATTCCTGGATGAGTTCAAGCACAAGCCACCATAACAAAGGACTCGCCAAATGTCCAACTTAAGGACTTTAACCAAAACTGCTAGGTGGGAGACAACCCACCATGGTATGATCGTCCCTTTTTCAGTTTTAATTTTAGTCTGTTTTGTTTGTTTTTGAGTATTGATTGAACCTGGAATCATGCATAACATTCATATTAGCATTGCATTATGTATTTTGCATATTTAAAAAAAATGCACGCAACGCGACAGCGTTGCTGACGCGTCCGCGTCAAATGTGCGTTGGGAAGAAAATAAGATTGAACAGATAGTCACGCTAAAGTTTGGCTGGAGGCGTGCCTTTGGCACAATTTGACCCACGCGACCGCGTCGCTGACGCGTCCGCGTCATGTGGGAAAAATGCCTCCCACGCGTCCGCATCACCCACACGAACGCATGGCCCTGTAAAATCGACGTAAACGGGTGTATGGCAGCAAGTTGTGATGGAGTGGGGCTGGAATAGTGCTGGAAGTACAAACCCCATCACGCGAACGCGTCGCCCACACGTCCGCGTCACTTACAAATCGTGCCAACCGCGCGAACGCGTGCTTTATGCGTCCGCGTCACTTGCGCCGCACAGCTTATCCAAATCACCGCCAACTATCTTATCTTTTCTTTCCCAAATCTAAATCTTTTCTTTCCTTTCTTTTTCTTTTTCTTTCTTTTTCTTTTAATTAGTGTTGGAAATTTATTTGGATCATTATTTTCTATACTTTGCTTGTGAATTGTTAAGGAATTGTTTAACAATTATATATATTATTTTTATAGAGTTGCTTGCATGTTCAATTTAATACTTTCTATGCCTTATTTACCATGCATGCTAAGTGTTTGTGAAAGAGCCCGTATGGCATTGTGCACTATTTTCAGATTTCTTTTAATCTACTACTCTAAATGCTTGCTTTTCACAAAAACCCTTTTTATATTTTATTAATTTAATATAATTGTTATTACAAACACATTGTGAGTTTGGAAGACTTGGTAATCTAACTTGGACATTGAATGCTTGATCTATGCTACTCATGCCTTTGCCGGCATGCCAATAAATACCTTGCATTTAACTGTCATCACGTGCACTTGCTATGTTTCCATTGATGACTTTTCACATGTAGTCATGACCATGTGTTAACGTCATTCTTCTTTACTGTGCATTGATTACCATTTTTCCCATTCTCTTCCTTGCTCTAACCCTTAGCTTTAAAAGTTACTTTCTTTTTTCCCTTTTCAGGATGGCCACCAAGAAGGATAGAGAGAAAGCTACTCCCAACCACCGGCAAGGAAAGGAACAAAAAGAGCACCAACTGAGGAACCACAACCCCATCCACTTGCACATCTTAGCATGCACCGAGGACGGTGCAATCTTTAAGTGTGGAGAGGTCGATACCGACTTCCAGGGGTTAGTTACCTTCTTTTCAACACCAATACTCTATTTTCTTTGTTTGTTCATTATTGCATTTGGATATTTGATTGCATGTTTGTTTGTTTGATTTTATGCATATTCTACTTGGTTGAAAAATAATAAGTTTCTTCTAAAGACCCTATTTTTGAAAAAATTTACTAATTTAAAATCAAAATTTTTTGTGTTAAATTTGTTTGAAGTTATATTTGGAACATAGTTTTTGAGCCAAAGAACACACAACCTGTGAGATTTTGAGCCTATTTATATGGTTACATTATTTAACCATAATTTTTTATTCTTGTGTGTTTTCTTCTCTATAATTGAAATCTTTGCTTTGTTTCATTATATATATCCATTATTTAGTGTATTTACATGCTTGCATATGATTGAGGCCATCATTTGATTATTAGCTCACTTATCCCAAATAGCCTACCCTTTCAATCACCTTTGTTAGCCCCCTTGAGCCTTTTTGACCCCCTCTTCTATTTTATAACTACATTACTAGCCTTAAGCAGAAAAATAAATTAAAAATTCCAAGTTGAATCCTTTGTTGTGATGAGCGGATAATTTATACGCTTTTTGGCATTGTTTTTAGGTAGTTTTTAGTAAGTTCAAGCTACTTTTAGGGATGTTTTCATTAGTTTTTATGTTAAATTCACATTTCTGGACTTTACTATGAGTTTGTGTGTTTTTATGTGATTTCAGGTAATTTCTGGCTGAAATTGAGGGATTTGAGCAAAACTCTGAAAAAGGTTGACAAAAGGACTGCTGATGCTGTTGGATTCTGACCTCCCTGCACTCGAAATGGATTTTCTGGAGCTACAGAACTCCAAATGGCGCGCTCTCAACGGCGTTGGAAAGTAGACATCCAGGGCTTTCCAGCAATATATAATAGTCCATACTTTATTCGAAGAATGACGACGTAACTTGGCATTGAACGCCAAGTACATGCTGCTGTCTGGAGTTAAACGCCAGAAAAACGTCATGATCCGGAGTTGAATGCCCAAAACACGTCATAACTCGGAGTTCAACTCCAAGAGAAGCCTCAGCTCGTGGATTGATCAAGCTCAGCCCAAGCATACACCAAGTGGGCCCCGGAAGTGGATTTATGCATCAATTACTTATTCATGTAAACCCTAGGAGCTAGTTTATTATAAATAGGATGATTTACTAATGTATTAGACATCTTTGGTCTCAGTTTTGTTTTATTCTTCATCCTAAGAGGCTATTGATCACGTTTTAGGGGGCTGGCCATTCGGCCATGCCTGGACCTTTCACTTATGTATTTTCAATGGTGGAGTTTCTGCACACCATAGATTAAGGGTGTGGAGCTCTGCTGTACCTCAAGTATTAATGAAGTTCTATTTTTTTTTATTCAAATCTCTCTTGTCCTTATTCCAAGATATTCATTCGCACCCAAGAACATGATGAACGTGATGAGTAAATAACCCTCATCATCATTCTCACTTATGAACGCACGTGATTGACAACCACTTCCGTTCTACATGCAACAGAGCTTGAATGTGTATCTCTTAGATTCCCCAACAGAATCTTCGTGGTATAAGCTAGATAGATGGCGGCATTTATGAGGATCCGGAAAGTCTCACCTTGTCTGTGGTATTCTGATGAGCGGATATTTTGCACGCTTTTTGGGGGTAATTTCTTGTAGATTTTAGTATGTTTCAGTTAGTTTTTAGTTAAATATTATTAGTTTTTAAGCAAAAATCATATTTCTGGACTTTACTATGAGTGTGTGTATTTTTCTGTGATTTCAGGTATTTTCTGGCTGAAATTGAGGGAGCTGAGCAAAAGTCTGACTTAGGCTGAAAAAGGACTGCTGATGCTGTTGGATCCTGACCTCCCTGCACTCGAAACGGATTTTCTGGAGCTACAGGAGTCCAATTGGCGCGCTCTCAACGGCGTTGGAAAGTAGACATCCAGGGCTTTCCAGCAATATATAATAGTCCATACTTTGCGCAAGGATAGACGACGTAACTTGGCGTTGAACGCCAAGTACATGCTGCTGTCTGGAGTTAAACGCCAGAAAAACGTCATGATCCGGAGTTGAACGCCCAAAACACGTCAAAACCTGGAGTTTGACGCCAAGAAAGGTCTTCACACGTGGAAAGCTTTAGTCTCAGCCCCAGCACACACCAAGTGGGCCCCAGAAGTGGATTTCTGCACCAATTATCTTAGTTTACTCATATTCTGTAAACCTAGGTTACTAGTTTACTATTTAAACAACTTTTACAGACATTTCTTGTATCTCATGACATTTTCAGATCTGAATTACATACTTTTGACGGCATGAGTCTCTAAACTCCATTGTTGGGGGTGAGGAGCTCTGCAGCGTCTCGATGATTTAATACAATTCCTTTGTTTTCCATTCAAACACGCTTGTTCTTATCTAAGATGTTTATTCGCGCTTAATTGTGAAGAAGGTGATGATCCGTGACACTCATCACCTTCCTCAATCCATGAACGTGTGCCTGACAACCACCTCCGTTCTACATCAGACTGAATGAATATCTCTTAGATTCCCCAACAGAATCTTCGTGGTATAAGCCGGATTGATGGCGGCATTCATGAGAATCCGGAAAGTCTAAACCTTGTCTGTGGTATTCCGAGTAGGATTCTGGGATTGAATGACTGTGACGTGCTTCAAACTCCTGAGGGCTGGGCGTTAGTGACAGACGCAAAAGAATCAAGGGATTCTATTCCAACCTGATTGAGAACCGACAGATGATTAGCCGTGCTGTGACAGAGCATAGGAACGTTTTCACTGAGAGGATGGGAGGTAGCCATTGACAACGGTGACACCCTACAGAGAGCTTGCCATGGAAGGAACCTGCGTGTGAGAAGAGGATTCCAAGGAAGAGTTGAAGTCAAAGGACAAAGCATCTCCAAAACTCCAACATATTCCACAATCTTTTATAAACAAGTAACTCTATTATTCTTTATTATTCCAACTTACAATTTTAAGTAGTTTGTAGTTTGACCTTTTACAAATAAATCCAAATAACTTCATTAGCCTCCTGACTAAGATTAATAAAATAAGTATTTATTGCTTTAAACCAATAATCTCCGTGGGATCGACCCTTACTCACGTAAGGTATTACTTGGACGACCCAGTGCACTTGCTGGTTAGTTGTGCGAAGTTGTACCCACACATAGCCATTAAATAAATCTCATGTAAATATAAAGAGGGTTACAAATTCGTGCACCAAGTTTTTGGCGCCGTTGCCGGGGATTATTGAGTTTGAACAATTGAAGGCTTATTTTATTTCTTAGATTAGGAATAATTTATTTTTGTTGTTACAGAGTCATTAAATTTTGATAGGATAGTTTCTTTTCAAAAATTTCTTTTCAAAAATATTATTTTTCTTAATTAATTGTTAAATTTTCGTGAGTTTAGTGTCTTGTTCTAAAGTTTGGTGTTAATTGCATCTTTTATATTTTTCTTTGAATTTTTCGTGTGAGTGTCCTTTGTTTTTCCTTAATCTTCAAGTTGTTCTTGTCTATTTTTCTTGTTTGATCTTTAATTTTTCTTGTTCTGAGTCTTTTCTTGTGTTTCTTGTGCTTTTTCAAAACAATTGTTATATTTGCTGCCCATTTGGCTAGAATAGAAGGGTCCTATTCTTGATAAGGGAGCACCAGTACTTTTGAAAATCTTTTTTAAAAATAATTTTTCTTGATTTAATCCTGTGCCAAACTCTAAGTTTGGTGTTTTATTGTTAATCCTTTTATAATTTTCGAAAATTTTATTAAAGTTTTCTAAAAATTTTAAGTTTGGTGTTCTTTCTTTTGTTCTTGGTGTTCTTGTGAATCTTCAAGGTGTTCTTGAGTTTTTCTTGTGTCTTGATCTTAAAATTTTTAAGTTTGGTGTTCCTTGGTGTTTTCCCTCCAAAAATTTTCGAAAATAAGGAGCACTAGATCTAAAAATTTTAAGTCTTGTGTCTTTTGTGTGTTTTTCTCTTTCATCATAAAAATTCAAAATTCAAAAAAATTTATTTTCTAACTAATTTTGAACTACTTTGTCGAAAATTTTATATAAAAATTCAATTTTCAATTTCAAAATATTTTCGCCTTCTTTTATTTATTTCATTTTTATTTTATTTTAAAAAAAAAATTTTATTTTCACAAAATATCTTCAAAAGAATTTTTTATATCTATATCCCATTTTTTATTCCATTACTATAAAATAAATAATTCTCAACATATAAATTCTCAACTTGTATTCAATATGGAAGCAAGTGGGAATGAACAGTCCAAGAGGACTTTGGGGTCATACGCTAACCCCACTACTGCTTCATATGGGAGTAGTATCTGTATACCCTCCATTGGAGTTAGTAGCTTTGAGCTGAATCCTCAGCTCATTATCATGGTGCAGCAAAACTGCCAGTATTCTGGTCTTCCACATGAAGAACCTACAGAGTTTCTGGCACAATTTCTGCAAATTACTGATACAATACATGATAAGGAAGTAGATCAGGATGTCTACAGACTATTACTGTTTCCATTTGCTGTAAAAGATCAAGCTAAGAGGTGGTTAAATAACCAGCCTAAGAACAGCATAAAAACATGGAAACAGCTGTCAGAAAAATTCCTGAATCACTATTTCCCTCCCAAACGGATGACACAGCTAAGGCTAAACATCCAAGGCTTCAAACAAGGAGATAATGAATCCCTTTATGATGCTTGGGAGAGATACAGAGAGATGCTAAGAAAATGCCCCTCTGAAATGTTTTCAGAATGGGTGCAATTAGACATCTTCTACTACGGGCTTACAGAAAAAGCTCAGATTTCTCTAGACCACTCAGCTGGTGGATCTATACATATGAGAAAAACAATTGAAGAAGCTCAAGAGCTTATTGATACAGTTGCCAGAAATCAGCATCTGTACCTAAGCAGTGAATCCTCTATGAAAGAAGAAGCTAAAACAGTAACTGCAGAACTCAGTCCAGTGGATCAGGCTAATGAATTCAATCAGCAATTAGATTTTCTAACTCAGCAGCTAGCCGAATTCAAGGAAATATTACAGGAAACAAGAATGGCTAACAGGAACATGGAAGTGCAATTAAAGCAGACAGAAAAGCAACTGTCAAAACAAATAACAGAAGAATGCCAAGCAGTTCAATTAAGAAGTGGGAAAACATTAAATACCTCACTTCAAAGCAGCAGGAAACCAAGAAATGAACAAGAGGATACTCAAAATCCCTCTGAGGACAATAAGAGCCCAGAGAGGAACAAAGCTGGCGCTGAACGCCCAGACCATGCTCATTCCTGGCGTTCAACGCCAGAAACAAGCATGAATCCGGCGTTGAACGCCCAAAGGGAGCATGGTTCTGGCGTTCAAACGCCAGTAACAAACAAGGAAGTGGCGTCTAATGCCACTCCAGCTCCCACCACTGGCATTCAAATGCCAGTAGGGAATCAGTCACATACAAGTGCTGACCTTTCTAAAAAGGCTTCCCAACCCACTTCTGTAGGTAATAAACCTGCAGCAACTAAGGTTGAGGAATACAAAGCCAAAATGCCTTATCCTCAAAAACTCCGCCAAGCGGAACAGGATAAGCAATTTGCCCGCTTTGCAGACTATCTCAGGACTCTTGAAATAAAGATTCCGTTTGCAGAAGCACTTGAGCAAATACCTTCTTATGCTAAGTTCATGAAAGAAATCTTAAGTCATAAGAAGGATTGGAGGGAAACTGAAAAAGTCTACCTCACTGAAGAATGCAGTGCAGTCATTCTGAAAAGCTTACCTGAGAAGCTTAAAGATCCTGGGAGCTTTATGATACCATGCACATTAGAGGGTAATTGTACCAAGCAAGCTCTATGTGATCTTGGGGCAAGTATCAACTTAATACCTGCATCTACTATCAGAAAGCTTGGTTTAACTGAAGAAATTAAACCAACCAGGATATGTCTTCAACTTGCTGATGGCTCCATTAAGTACCCATCAGGCGTGATTGAGGACATGATTGTCAAGGTTGGGCCATTCGCCTTTCCTACTGACTTTGTGGTGCTGGAAATGGAAGAGCACAAGAGTGCAACTCTCATTCTAGGAAGACCTTTCCTAGCAACTGGCCGAACCCTCATTGATGTCCAAAAAGGGGAAGTGACCTTGAGAGTCAATGAGGAGGAGTTCAAATTGAATGTTGTCAAAGCAATGCAACATCCAGACACCCAAAATGACTGCATGAGTGTTGATCTTATTGATTCTCTGGTAAGAGAGGTCAATATGGCTGAGAGTTTGGAATCAGAGCTAGAGGACATCTTTAAAGATGTTCAGCCTGATTTGGAGGAGTCAGAGAAGATAATAGAACCTCTGAAAATCCCTCAAGAAGAGGAGAAACCTCCAAAACCCGAACTCAAACCATTACCACCATCCCTGAAATATGCATTTCTGGGGGAAGGTGATACCTTTCCTGTAATTATAAGCGCTACCTTAGAGCCACAGGAAGAGGAAGCACTAATTCAAGTGCTAAGGACACACAAGACAGCTCTTGGGTGGTCCATCAGTGATCTTAAGGGCATTAGCCCAGCCAGATGCATGCATAAAATCCTATTGGAAGGTGACGCCAAGCCTGTGGTCCAACCACAGAGGCGGCTGAACCCAGCCATGAAGGAAGTGGTGCAGAAGGAGGTCACTAAATTACTAGAGGCTGGGATTATTTATCCTATTTCTGACAGCCCCTGGGTGAGCCCTGTCCAAGTTGTCCCTAAGAAAGGTGGCATGACAGTGGTTCACAATGAAAAAAATGAACTGGTTCCTACAAGAACAGTTACAGGGTGGCGTATGTGCATTGATTACAGAAGGCTCAATACAGCCACCAGAAAGGATCATTTTCCTTTACCATTCATAGACCAGATGCTAGAAAGACTAGCAGGTCATGAATACTACTGCTTCCTGGATGGATATTCAGGTTATAATCAAATTGCAGTGGATCCCCAAGATCAAGAGAAAACGGCATTCACATGCCCATCTGGAGTATTTGCATACAGAAGGATGCCATTTGGCCTGTGCAATGCACCTGCAACCTTTCAGAGGTGCATGCTCTCAATTTTCTCTGATATGGTGGAAAAATTCCTGGAAGTCTTCATGGATGACTTTTCAGTATTTGGAGACTCATTTAGCTCCTGCCTTAACCATTTAGCACTTGTTCTGAAAAGATGCCAAGAGACTAACCTGGTTTTAAACTGGGAAAAATGTCATTTTATGGTGACTGAAGGAATTGTCCTTGGGCACAAAATTTCGAACAAGGGAATAGAGGTGGATCAAGCTAAGGTAGAAGTAATTGAAAAATTACCACCACCTGCTAATGTTAAGGCAATTAGAAGCTTTCTGGGGCATGCAGGATTCTATAGGAGGTTTATAAAGGATTTTTCAAAAATCGCCAAACCTCTGAGCAACCTGCTAGCTGCTGACACGCCATTTATCTTTGATAAAGAGTGTTTGCAGGCATTTGAGACCCTGAAAGCTAAATTGGTTACAGCACCAATCATCTCTGCACCAAACTGGACATTACCATTTGAATTGATGTGTGATGCCAGTGACCATGCCATTGGTGCAGTGTTGGGACAAAGGCATGACAAGCTTCTGCACGCCATTTACTATGCCAGCCGTGTTCTAAATGACGCACAGAAGAATTACACAACCACAGAAAAAGAGCTACTTGCAGTGGTTTACGCCATTGATAAATTCAGATCCTATTTAGTAGGATCAAAAGTGATCGTGTACACTGATCATGCTGCTCTTAAATATCTACTCACAAAGCAGGATTCAAAACCCAGACTTATCAGATGGGTGTTGCTTCTGCAAGAGCTTGATATAGAAATAAGAGACAGAAAAGGGACAGAAAATCAAGTAGCAGATCACTTGTCCCGAATAGAACCAGTAGAAGGGGCGTCCCTCCCTCTCACTGAGATCTCTGAAACCTTTCCGGATGAGCAACTGTTTGCCATCCAGGAAGTGCCATGGTTTGCAGACATTGCAAACTACAAGGCAGTGAGATTCATACCCAAAGAGTACAGTAGGATGCAATCAAAGAAATTAATCACAGATGCAAAGTACTATCTTTGGGATGAACCATATCTCTTTAAGAGATGTGCAGACGGAATAATCCGTAGATGTGTGCCTAAAGAGGAAGCACAGAAGATCCTTTGGCATTGCCATGGATCACAGTATGGAGGACATTTTGGAAGTGAGCGAACAGCCACAAGAGTCCTCCAAAGTGGCTTCTACTGGCCTACTCTCTATAAAGATTCCCGAGCATTTGTGCTTAATTGTGACAGTTGCCAAAGATCAGGCAACCTACCTCACAGTTATGCCATGCCTCAGCAAGGAATCTTGGAGATTGAGTTGTTTGATGTATGGGGTATTGACTTCATGGGACCTTTCCCACCATCATACTCAAACACTTATATTCTGGTGGCAGTGGATTACGTATCCAAATGGGTGGAGGCTATTGCAACACCCACCAATGACACTAAAACAGTGTTAAAATTCCTCCAGAAACACATCTTCAGCAGATTTGGTGTCCCTAGAGTGTTAATCAGTGATGGGGGCACTCATTTCTGTAATAAACAGCTTTACTCTGCTCTGGTACGTTATGGAGTCAACCACAGGGTGGCTACTCCATATCATCCACAAACTAATGGGCAAGCTGAGGTCTCAAATAGAGAACTCAAAAGAATCCTGGAACGGACTGTAATTAACCGTAGAAAGGATTGGGCAAGAAGCTTGGATGATGCTCTGTGGGCATACAGAACAGCATTTAAGACCCCTATAGGGACCTCTCCATACCAGCTTGTGTATGGAAAGGCGTGTCACTTGCCAGTGGAACTGGAACACAAGGCCTACTGGGCAACCAGATTCCTGAACCTTGATGCCAAGTTAGCTGGAGAAAGACGATTGCTCCAGTTAAATGAGCTAGAGGAATTTAGACTCAATGCTTTCGAAAATGCAAAGATTTACAAAGAGAAAGCGAAAAAATGGCATGATAAGAAATTGTCATCCAGAGTCTTTGAGCCGGGGCAGAAAGTTCTGCTATTTAATTCTAGGCTCAAATTATTCCCTGGGAAATTAAAATCCCGGTGGAGAGGTCCATATGTCATTACAAACGTATCACCATATGGATACATAGAGCTTCAGGATAATGACTCTAACAAAAAGTTCATTGTTAATGGACAAAGAGTCAAACATTATCTTGAAGGAAATTTTGAGCAAGAATGCTCAAAACTGAGACTTGATTAAAACTCAGTAATAGTCCAGCTAATGACATTAAAGAAGCGCTTGCTGGGAGGCAACCCAGCCATTTACAAAGTTTATTTACTAATTAAATAAATTTTCTTTTTTACAGGTTTAGGTCCAAATCTCTTCAAGGTAAATAGCAATTGGTTGGATTCACAGAGTTATAAAGAAAATTGGAAGCTTACTGGCGTAAAAAAGCCAGTAAGAAACATTTTGGGCGTTGAACGCCCAAAAGAAGCACCCACTGGGCGTTCAACGCCAGTAAGGGTAGCCTTCTGGGCGTTCAACGCCAGAAAGATGCATCAACTGGGCGTTGAACGCCCAGGAGAAGCAACATGTGGGCGTTAAACGCCCAAACCATGCAGCAGTTGGGCGTTTAACGCCAGGATGGTGGGGAGGAGGTAAAATTCGTTTTTCTTTATAATTTTTCTAAATTTTTATGTTTCAATTCATGATTTCTTGCATAAACATGTTTCAAAATGTCATCCTTCAATTCTAAAATTTTTAATCCTAATTTCTAGAAACACTAATTTCAAAAATCCCTTTTTCAAAAATATCAAATATATCTTAATTCATAAGCCCAAATCTTTTTCCAATCTAAATCTTTTTCAAATCTTTTTCAACTCATCTTATCTTTTTATGAAAATGCCCTTCCTTCTGCTCCTCTCCTTTCCTTTCTTTTGCTTGAGGACAAGCAAACCTCTAAGTTTGGTGTGATTTGCCATGATCACTGAGCTAAAACTCATTAAGATCATGGCACCTAAGAGAACAGGAGGAGCAAGGGCGTGATCTAAGGGAGCTGAAGCGCCAAAGGATTAATCCATGAAAAAGCACCACATATTTCAGAAGAGCACCTACTCCCCATAACAACAGGTTGTTAAGTTCTAATTCCAGCTTTAACTCTGTGATAGTATTATTATAGGATTTTAGCTTAGAAGTTATATAGTAGTAGTAGTAATTAGTATGTCTATTTTGATTTTATTTCCAATTAAGCTATAATTTAATTTTCTCATCATCATCAGGCATGAATCAAGTAGTAGAATTTTCTTTTAGAATAAAGAAGTAATCTATATTTATGAGTTCTTAGTAATAAAGACTATAATTAATTATATGTGGTGGCAATACTTTTTGTTCTCTGAATGAATGCTTGAACAGTGCATAAAGTGTACCTTGAATTTGATGAATATTGGCTCCTGAAAGGATGAGGAACACGAAAAATATTGTTGATGATCTGAAAAATCATGAAATTGATTCTTGAAGCAAGAAAAAGCAGTTCAAAAAAAAAAAAAAAAAACAAAAAGCCATGAGCACTAGTCAAGAGAAAAAAGGATCCAAGGCTTTGAGCATCAATGGATAGGAGGGCCCAAGGAAATAAAATCCAGGCCTAAGCGGCTAAATCAAGCTGTCCCTAACCATGTGCTTGTGTCATGAAGGTCCAAGTGAAAAGCTTGAGACTGAGTGGTTAAAGTCGTGATTCAAAGCAAAAGAGTGTGCTTAAGAGCTCTGGACACCACTGACTGGGGACTCTAGCAAAGCTGAGTCACAATCTGAAAAGGTTCACCCAGTTATGTGTCTGTGGCATTTATGTATCCGGTGGTAATACTGGAAGACAAAGTGCTTAGGGCCACGGCCAAGACTCATAAAATAACTGTGTTCAAGAATCAACATACTACACTAGGAGAGTCAATAATACTATCTGAATTCCGAGTTCCTAAGGATGCCAATCATTCTGAAATTCAAAGGATACAGGGAGATGCCAAAACTGTTCAGAAACAAAAAGCTACAAGCCCCGCTCATTTAATAAGAATATGAGCTTCATTTAAAACTCTATAAATACTATTACTTCTTTATTTCTGTTAGAACCTATTTTATTCATCTAGTTGCTTGAGGACAAGCAACAGTTTAAGTTTGGTGTTGTGATGAGCGGATATTTTGCACGCTTTTTGGGGGTAATTTCTTGTAGATTTTAGTATGTTTCAGTTAGTTTTTAGTTAAATATTATTAGTTTTTAAGCAAAAATCATATTTCTGGACTTTACTATGAGTGTGTGTATTTTTCTGTGATTTCAGGTATTTTCTGGCTGAAATTGAGGGAGCTGAGCAAAAGTCTGACTTAGGCTGAAAAAGGACTGCTGATGCTGTTGGATCCTGACCTCCCTGCACTCGAAACGGCTTTTCTGGAGCTACAGGAGTCCAATTGGCGCTCTCTCAACGGCGTTGGAAAGTAGACATCCAGGGCTTTCCAGCAATATATAATAGTCCATACTTTGCGCAAGGATAGACGACGTAACTTGGCGTTGAACGCCAAGTACATGCTGCTGTCTGGAGTTAAACGCCAGAAAAACGTCATGATCCGGAGTTGAACGCCCAAAACACGTCAAAACCTGGAGTTTGACGCCAAGAAAGGTCTTCACACGTGGAAAGCTTTAGTCTCAGCCCCAGCACACACCAAGTGGGCCCCAGAAGTGGATTTCTGCACCAATTATCTTAGTTTACTCATATTCTGTAAACCTAGGTTACTAGTTTACTATTTAAACAACTTTTACAGACATTTCTTGTATCTCATGACATTTTCAGATCTGAATTACATACTTTTGACGGCATGAGTCTCTAAACTCCATTGTTGGGCGTGAGGAGCTCTGCAGCGTCTCGATGATTTAATACAATTCCTTTGTTTTCCATTCAAACACGCTTGTTCTTATCTAAGATGTTTATTCGCGCTTAATTGTGAAGAAGGTGATGATCCGTGACACTCATCACCTTCCTCAATCCATGAACGTGTGCCTGACAACCACCTCCGTTCTACATCAGACTGAATGAATATCTCTTAGATTCCCCAACAGAATCTTCGTGGTATAAGCCGGATTGATGGCGGCATTCATGAGAATCCGGAAAGTCTAAACCTTGTCTGTGGTATTCCGAGTAGGATTCTGGGATTGAATGACTGTGACGTGCTTCAAACTCCTGAGGGCTGGGCGTTAGTGACAGACGCAAAAGAATCAAGGGATTCTATTCCAACCTGATTGAGAACCGACAGATGATTAGCCGTGCTGTGACAGAGCATAGGAACGTTTTCACTGAGAGGATGGGAGGTAGCCATTGACAACGGTGACACCCTACAGAGAGCTTGCCATGGAAGGAACCTGCGTGTGAGAAGAGGATTCCAAGGAAGAGTTGAAGTCAAAGGACAAAGCATCTCCAAAACTCCAACATATTCCACAATCCTTTATAAACAAGTAACTCTATTATTCTTTATTATTCCAACTTACAATTTTAAGTAGTTTGTAGTTTGACCTTTTACAAATAAATCCAAATAACTTCATTAGCCTCCTGACTAAGATTAATAAAATAAGTATTTATTGCTTTAAACCAATAATCTCCGTGGGATCGACCCTTACTCACGTAAGGTATTACTTGGACGACCCAGTGCACTTGCTGGTTAGTTGTGCGAAGTTGTGCCCACACATAGCCATTAAATAAATCTCATGTAAATATAAAGAGGGTTACAAACTCGTGCACCATATTCCGAGTAGGATCCTGGGAATCCAGAAAGTCTAACCTTGTCTGTGGTATTCCGAGTAGGATTCCGGTAATGAATGACTGTGACGTGCTTCAGACTTGCAAGTGCTGGGCGTTAGTGACAAACGCAAAAGAATCAAGGGATTCTACTCCAGTAGGCGCAGGAACCAACCAGTGATTAGCCGTGCTGTGACAGAGTGCGTGAGCGTAGTTTTCACTGTGAGGATGGGATGTAGCCATCAACCATGGGTGATGCCTCCAGACGATTAGCCATGCGAGTGACAGCCGCAGAGGACCATTTTCCCGAGAGGATTGAAAGTAGCCACCGTTGATGGTGAACCCCTATACACAGCTTGCCATGGAAAGGATTAAGAAGGATTGAGTTGAAGCAGGAGAATAGCAGGCGTCCTTGAGCCATACAGCATCTTCATATACTTAACTGAAATTCCTACCAATGAATCTGCATAAGTATTCTATCCCTTTTATTATTTCTATTTTATTATTTCTATTTTCGAAACCCATAACCCTTTTAATCTGCCTAACTGAGATTTACAAGGTGACCATAGCTTGCTTCATACCAACAATCTCTGTGGATTCGACCCTTACTCACGTAAGGTTTATTACTTGGACGACCCAGTACACTTGCTGGTTAGTTGAACGGAGTTGTGTCCACTCGTGCCAAAAATCCTAAGTTCCACAATTCTACAATAAATGCAAATCAAAGAACAGTGATCACAATTTCGTCCACCAAGTTTTTGGCGCCGTTGCCGGGGATTGTTCGAGTATGGACAACTGACGGTTCATCTTGTTGCTCAGATTAGGTAATTTTCTTTTTAAAAATCTTTTCCAAAATTTTTCTTTTAATTTTCGTTTTTCTTCACATTATTTTCGAAAAAAAATTAATAAAAATCCAAAAAAAAAATTAGAAAATCATAAAAATAAAAAAATATTTTGTGTTTCTTGTTTGAGTCTTGAGTCAATTTTTAAGTTTGGTGTCAATTGCATGCTTTTAAAAATTTTTCCTGCATTTTTTTGAAAATCCATGCATTCATAGTGTTCTTCATGATCTTCAAGTTGTTCTTGACAAGTCTTCTTGTTTGATCTTGATGATTTCTTGTTTTGTGTCTTTTCTTGTTTTTCATGTGCATTTTTGCATTCATATTTTTCATGCATTAAAAATTTCTAAGTTTGGTGTCTTGCATGTTTTCTTTGCATCAAAAATTTTTCAAAATTATGTTCTTGATGTTCATCATGATCTTCAAAGTGTTCTTGGTGTTCATCTTGACATTCATAGCATTCTTGCATGCATTCATTGTTTTGATCTAAAAATTTCATGCATAAAGTATTTTTGTTGTTTTTCTCTCTCATCATTAAAAATTCAAAAATCAAAAAAATATCTTTTCCTTATTTCCCTCCAAAATTTCGAATTTTTGGGTTGACTTGGTCAAAAATTTTCAAAATTAGTTGTTTCTTACAAGTCAAGTCAAAATTTCAATTTTAAAAATATCTTATCTTTTCAAAATCTTTTTTTCAAAAATCATATATTTTTCATTTTTTTTCTATTTTTCGAAAATTTCAAAAATCTTTTTCAAATTATTTTCAAAATCTTTTCCTTATCTTTATATGTAATTTTCAAAAATTAGCTAACAATTAATGTGATTAGTTCAAAAATTTGAAGTTTGTTACTTTCTTGTTAAGAAAGGTTCAATCTTTAAGTTCTAGAATCTTATCTTGTGGTTTCTTGTTAGTTAAGTAAATAATTTTAAAATTCTCGAATTAAATCTTTTTTTATCTTTTATTTGATCTTTTTCAAGAATTTTATCTTTTTCAAAATTTAATTTCAAAAATATCTTATCTAAATTACTATCTTTTTCAATTTTGATTTCAAATCTTTTTCAATCAACTAACTAACTTTTTGTTTGTTTCTTATCTTTTTCAAAACCACTTAACTACTTTTCCCTCTTCTATTTTCGAAAATATCTCTCTTTCTTTTTCAAAAATTCTTTTTAATTAATTAATTGTTTCATGTTTTAATTTTAATTACATTTTATCTCTAATTTTCAAAAATTACTAACCTCTTTTTCAAAATTATTTTCGAATTCTCTCTTCTCTTTTCTACTTCTATTTAATTATTTAATTACTAACACTTCTCTCTACCTCTCTTCATCCAAAAATCCGAATCCTTCTTCTTTCTTCTACCCCCTTCTTTTTCTACTAACATAAAGGAATCTCTATACTGTGACATAGAGGATTCCTCTTTCTTTTCTTGTTCTCTTCTCTTTCATATGAGCAGGAACAGGGATAAAGGCACTCTTGTTGAAATTGATCCAGAACCTGAAAGGACTCTGAAGAGAAAATTAAGAGAAGCTAAATTACAACAATCCAGAAGCAACCTTTTAGAAATTTTTGAACAAGAGAAAGAGATGGCAGACAAAAATATTAATAATAATGCAAGGAGAATGCTTGGTGACTTCACAAAGCCAACATCCAAGTTTGATGGAAGAAGCATCTCCATTCCTGCCATTGGAGCCAATAACTTTGAGCTTAAGCCTCAACTAGTTGCTTTAATGCAACAAAACTGCAAGTTTTATGGACTTCCATCTGAAGATCCTTATCAGTTTTTAACTGAGTTCTTGCAGATCTGTGAGACTGTAAAGACGAATGGAGTTGATCCTGAAGTCTACAGACTCATGCTTTTCCCTTTTGCTGTAAGAGACAGAGCTAGAGTATGGTTGGATTCACAACCCAAGGATAGCCTGGACTCATGGGATAAGCTTGTCACTGCATTCTTAGATAAATTCTTTCCTCCTCAAAAGCTGAGCAAGCTGAGAGTGGATGTTCAAACCTTCAAACAAAAAGATGGTGAATCTCTCTATGAAGCTTGGGAAAGATACAAGCAGCTGACCAAGAGATGTCCATCTGACATGTTTCAGAATGGACCATATTAGATATTCTATTATGGTCTCTCTGAATTTTCGAAAATGTCATTGGACCATTCTGCAGGTGGATCTATTCACCTGAAGAAAACGCCTGAAGAGGCTCAAGAACTCATTGACATGGTTGCAAACAACCAGTTTATGTACACCTCTGAGAGGAATTCCGTGAATAATGGGGTACCTCAGAAGAAAGGAGTTCTTGAAATTGATGCTCTGAATGCCATATTGGCTCAGAACAAAGTGTTGACTCAACAGGTCAACATGATCTCTCAAAATCTGAATGGACTGCAACATGCATCCAACAGTACTAGAGAGGCAGCTTCTGAAGAAGCTTATGATCCTGAGAACCCTACCATGGCAGAGGTTAATTACATGGGTGAACCTTATGGAAACACCTATAACTCATCATGGAGAAATCATCCAAATTTCTCATGGAAGGATCAACAAAAGCCTCAACAAGGCTTTAACAATGGTGGACGTAATAGGCTAGGTAATAGCAAGCCATATCCATCATCTTTTCAGCAACAGACAGAGAATTCTGAACAAAACAACTCTAATCTAGCCAATATAGTCTCTGATCTGTCAAAGGCCACTTTCAGTTTCATGAATGAAACAAGATCCTCCATTAGAAATTTGGAGGCACAAGTGGGTTAGCTGAGTAAGAAAGTCATTGAAACTCCTCCCAGTATTCTCCCAAGCAATACAGAAGAGAATCCAAAAGGAGAGTGCAAAGCCATTGACATAGTCAATATGGCCGAATGCACAAGGGAGGAAGAGGACGAAAATCCTAGTGAGGAAGACCTCCTGGGACGTCCCTCAAGCAAGAAGAAATCTCCTATTAAGGATCAAAAGGAATCTGAGGCTCATACAGAGATTATAGAGATTCCATTAAACCTCCTTCTGCCATTCATGAGCTCTGAGGACTATTCTTCCTCTGAAGAGGATGAAGATGTGACTGGAGAGCAAGTTGCTCAATATTTAGGAGCTATCATGAAGCTGAATGCCAAGCTGTTTGGTAATGAGACTTGGGAAAGTGAACCTCCCTTGCTCATTAGTGAACTAGATACTTGGATTCAGAGAACTCTACCTCAAAAGAAGTAAGATCCTGGCAAGTTCTCAATACCTTGTACCATTGGCACCATGAGCTTTGAAAAAGCTCTATGTGACCTGGGGTCAGGGATAAATCTTATGCCACTCTCTGTAATGGAGAAGCTGGGGATCATTGAGGTACAACCTGCCTTGTTCTCATTACAATTGGCAGACAAGTCCATGAGACAAGCTTATGGAATAGTAGAGGACGTGCTAGTAAAGGTTGAAGGCCTTTACATCCCTACTGATTTCATAATCCTAGACACTAGGAAGGAAGATGATGAATGCATCATCCTAGGAAGACCTTTCCTAGCCACAGCAGGAGCTGTGATAGATGTCAACAGAGGTGAGTTAGTCCTTCAATTGAATGGGGACTACCTTGTGTTTAAGGCACATGGCCATCCCTCTGTGACAAAAGAGAGTAAGCATGAAGAGCTTCTCTCAGTTCAGAGTCAAGAAGAGCCTCCACAGTCAAACTCTAAGTTTGGTGTTGTGAGGCCACAACCAAACTCTAAGTTTGGTGTTCATACCCCATATCCAAACTCTAAGTTTGGTGTTGGGACCACACTTAAATTGACCTGATCACCTTGTGGCTCCATGAGAGCCACTGTCAAGCTATTGACATTAAAGAAGCGCTTGTTGGGAGGCAACCCAATTTTATTTATCTAATTTTATTTTATTTTGTTTCTTTGTTATTTTTGTGTTTAATTAGGTACATGATCATGAGGAGTCACGAAAAAAATCAAAAAAAATTAAAAAACAGAGTCAAAAACAGAAGAAAAAATTTTTCACCCTGGAGGTAGCGCAGACTGGCGTTCAACGCCAGTAAGGTGCATCTGGCTGGCGTTCAACGCCAAAACAGAGCACCATTCTGGCGCTGAACGCCAGAAACAAGCAATAACCTGGCGTTAAACGCCAGGAACGTGCACAAAGAGGACAAACTGGCGTTGAACGCCAGAAACAAGCATGAAACTGGCGTTCAACGCCAGAAACATGCATTACATGGGCGTTGAACGCCCAGAACATGCACCAATGGGCGTTTGAACGCCAGGATGATGCATAAAGGCATGTTACATGCCTATATGGTGAAGGAATGGTATTTGTTTTCACCTTAGGATCTGTGGACCCCACAGGATCCCCACCTACCATATTCCCACCTTACCTTTTAATCCTAATCACACTCTCCTAATCCAAATCTCATTTCACCCTTCCCCATATCATACTTCCCAAAAACCTTCACCAATCACCTCAAGTCCTCTTCCCAATTCTTCCATTCACCATTCACATCAACCTCCTCTTCCCCATACACCCCACCTACCCTCATAAAATTCAAATTCAATTTCCCACCCATTCCCACCCAAAATGGCCGAACTACCACCCTCCCTCTCCCTATAAATACCCTTCCATTCTTCTTCATTTTCACACAACACAAATCCCTTCTTCTCCCATATAGCCGAACCTACTTCTCTCCCTCTCTTCCATATTCTCTTCTTCTTCTTCTACTTTTCTTTTCTTTCTTGCTCGAGGACGAGCAAATTTTAAGTTTGGTGTGGTAAAAGCATAAGCTTTTTTTTTTGTTTTTCCATTACCAATGGCACCTAAGGCCGGAGTTTCCTCAAGAAAAGGGAAAGGGAAAGCAAAAGCTTCCACCTCCGAGTCATGGGAGATGGAAAGATTCATCTCCAAGAGCCATCAAGACCACTTCTATGATGTTGTGGCAAAGAAGAAGGTGATCCCTGAGGTCCCTTTCAAGCTCAAGAAGAATGAGTATCCGGAGATCCGACATGAAGTTCAAAGAAGAGGGTGGGAAGTCATAACCAACCCCATGCAACAAGTTGGAATCTTAATGGTCCAAGAGTTCTATGCCAATGCATGGATCACTAGGAACCATGACCAAGGTATGAACCCAAGCCCAAAGAATTATCTCACAACGGTTAGGGGGAAATACTTGGATTTCAGTCCGAAAAATGTAAGGTTGGCATTCCACTTGCCTATGATGCAAAGTGATGAACGCCCCTACACAAGAAGGGTCAACTTTAATCAAAGGTTGGACCAAGTCCTAATGGACATATGTGTGGAAGGCGCCCAATGGAGAATAGACTCCAAAGGCAAGCCAGTCCAACTAAGAAGACTGGACCTCAAGCCTGTAGCTAGAGGATGGTTGGAGTTCATCCAAAGATCCATCATCCCTACAAGCAACCGATCTGAAGTTACTGTGGATCGGGCCATCATGATCCATAGCATCATGATTGGAGAGGAAGTAGAAGTTCATGAGGTCATCTCCAATGAACTCTACAAAATAGCCGACAAGTCCTCACCTATGGCACGGCTAGCCTTCCCTCACCTTATTTGCCATCTATGTTACTCAGCTGGAGTTATCATAGAGGGAGATGTCTCCATTGAAGAAGACAAGCCCATCACCAAAAAGAGGATGGAGCAAGCAAGAGAAGCTCCTCACGGCCCTCAAGAAGTGCATGAGGAAGCTCATCATCAACAATTCCCTGAGATGCCTCAAGGAATGCACTTTCCTCCCAACAACTATTGGGAGCAACTCAACACCTCCTTAGAAGATCTGAGCCATAATGTGGAACAATTAAGGGTGGAACATCATGAGCACTCCATCATTCTCCAAGAAATAAGAGAAGATCAAAGAGCAATGAGGGAGGAGCAACAAAGGCAAGGAAGGGACATAGAAGAGTTGAAGAACATCATTGGTCCTTCAAGAAGAAGACCCCACTAGAGGTGGATTCATTCATTGTTCTTTATTTCTTTCTGTTTTCGGTTTTTAATTATTGTGTTTATCTATGTTTTGTGTCTTTATTTCATGATCATTAGTATGTAACCATGCCTTAAAGCTATGAATAAAATCCAGTAATCCTTCACCTCTCTTAAATGAAAAATGTTTTAATTCAAAAGAACAAGAAGTACATAAATTTCGAAAATAGCTCTTGAATTTAGTTTAATTATATTGATGTGGTGACAATACTTTTTGTTTTTCTGAATGAATGATTGAACAGTGCATATGTCTTTTGATATTGTTGTTTATGAGTGTTAAAATTGTTGGCTCTTGAAAGAATGATGAACAAAGAGAAATGTTATTGATGATCTGAAAAATCATGAAATTGATTCTTGAAGCAAGAAAAAGCAGTCAAAAAAAAAATATATCTAAAAAGAGTATATAGAAAAAGAAGGAGCAATAGAAAAAGCCAATAGCCCTTAAAACCAAAAGGCAAGGGTAAAAAGGATCTAAGGCTTTGAGCATCAATGGATAGGAGGGCCCAAGGAAATAAAATCCAGGCCTAAGCGGCTAAATCAAGCTATCCCTAACCATGTGCTTGTGTCATGAAGGTCCAAGTGAAAAGCTTGAGACTGAGTGGTTAAAGTCGTGATCCAAGGCAAAAGAGTGTGCTTAAGAGCTCTGGACACCACTAACTGGGGACTTTAGCAAAGCTAAGTCACAATCTGAAAAGGTTCACCCAGTTATGTGTCTGTGGCATTTATGTATCCGGTGGTAATACTGGAAAACAAAGTGCTTAGGGCCACGGCCAAGACTCATAAGTAGCTGTGTGCAAGAATCAAACATGCTTAACTAAGAAAGTCAATAACACTATCCCAAATTCTAAAGTTCCCCAGAGACGCCAATCCCTCTAAACTACAAAGGAAAAAATTGAGATGCCAAAACTGTTCAGAAGCAAAAAGCTACAAGTCCCGCTCATTTAATTATAATTAATATTCATTGATATTTCTGAATTTATAGTATATTCTCTTCTTTTTATCCTATTTGATTTTCAGTTGCTTGGGGACAAGCAACAATTTAAGTTTGGTGTTGTGATGAGCGGATAATTTATACGCTTTTTGGCATTGTTTTTAGGTAGTTTTTAGTAAGTTCAAGCTACTTTTAGGGATGTTTTCATTAGTTTTTATGTTAAATTCACATTTCTGGACTTTACTATGAGTTTGTGTGTTTTTCTGTGATTTCAGGTAATTTCTGGCTGAAATTGAGGGATTTGAGCAAAACTCTGAAAAAGGTTGACAAAAGGACTGCTGATGCTGTTGGATTCTGACCTCCCTGCACTCGAAATGAATTTTCTGGAGCTACAGAACTCCAAATGGTGCGCTCTCAACGGCGTTGGAAAGTAGACATCCAGGGCTTTCCAGCAATATATAATAGTCCATACTTTATTCGAAGAATGACGACGTAACTTGGCGTTGAACGCCAAGTACATGCTGCTGTCTGGAGTTAAACGCCAGAAAAACGTCATGATCCGGAGTTGAACGCCCAAAACACGTCATAACTCGGAGTTCAACTCCAAGAGAAGCCTCAGCTCGTGGATTGATCAAGCTCAGCCCAAGCATACACCAAGTGGGCCCCGGAAGTGGATTTATGCATCAATTACTTATTCATGTAAACCCTAGGAGCTAGTTTATTATAAATAGGATGATTTACTAATGTATTAGACATCTTTGGTCTCAGTTTTGTTTTATTCTTCATCCTAAGAGGCTATTGATCACGTTTTAGGGGGCTGGCCATTCGGCCATGCCTGGACCTTTCACTTATGTATTTTCAACGGTGGAGTTTCTGCACACCATAGATTAAGGGTGTGGAGCTCTGCTGTACCTCAAGTATTAATGAAGTTCTATTTTCTTTTATTCAAATCTCTCTTGTCCTTATTCCAAGATATTCATTCGCACCCAAGAACATGATGAACGTGATGAGTAAATAACCCTCATCATCATTCTCACTTATGAACGCACGTGATTGACAACCACTTCCGTTCTACATGCAACAGAGCTTGAATGTGTATCTCTTAGATTCCCCAACAGAATCTTCGTGGTATAAGCTAGATAGATGGCGGCATTTATGAGGATCCGGAAAGTCTCACCTTGTCTGTGGTATTCCGAGTAGGATCCTGGGAATCCGGAAAGTCTAACCTTGTCTGTGGTATTCCGAGTAGGATTCCGGTAATGAATGACTGTGACGTGCTTCAGACTTGCAAGTGCTGGACGTTAGTGACAAACGCAAAAGAATCAAGGGATTCTACTCCAGTAGGCGCAGGAACCAACCAGTGATTAGCCGTGCTGTGACAGAGTGCGTGAGCGTAGTTTTCACTGCGAGGATGGGATGTAGCCATCAACCATGGGTGATGCCTCCAGACGATTAGCCATGCGAGTGACAGCCGCAGAGGACCATTTTCCCGAGAGGATTGAAAGTAGCCACCGTTGATGGTGAACCCCTATACACAGCTTGCCATGGAAAGGATTAAGAAGGATTGAGTTGAAGCAGGAGAATAGCAGGCGTCCTTGAGCCATACAGCATCTTCATATACTTAACTGAAATTCCTACCAATGAATCTGCATAAGTATTCTATCCCTTTTATTATTTCTATTTTATTATTTCTATTTTCGAAACCCATAACCCTTTTAATCTGCCTAACTGAGATTTACAAGGTGACCATAGCTTGCTTCATACCAACAATCTCTGTGGATTCGACCCTTACTCACGTAAGGTTTATTACTTGGACGACCCAGTACACTTGCTGGTTAGTTGAACGGAGTTGTGTCCACTCGTGCCAAAAATCCTAAGTTCCACAATTCTACAATAAATGCAAATCAAAGAACAGTGATCACAATTTCGTCCACCAGTAAGCTTAAGATAGATATTGTGTATAATTTAAGTATGGGGAATTTTATGGGAACATGGGATGATAGGAAAAAAAGGGAATTAAATTGAATAAGTTATTTCACCCCAATGCAAAATAAAAAGAACCAATGCACATGGGACAAAATTCAAAAATAAATTTGGTGCATGAGCATGTAATACAAAAGTGGGAAAACTTGGGTAGCTAGGTAAAGAACTTTAAAATTATATAAAGTGTGTATGTTAGGTGAGATCTTAGACTAATCAAAGATTCACTTTGTTAGCTCACTTAGCCTTATATATACATCCTTACCTTTACCTCAGCCCCATTACAACCCTGAAAAGACCTCATGATGTTTGCATTGGTATTCTAAATATTTATTGATTGGTTAGATGAAGAATAAAGTTTAGAAAGCATGATTAGAGAAGAGTAGAGTGAATTACCCTATACACTTGAGAGACTAGAGTGATATACACTACCAGTAAGGGTTCAATGCTTGATTCTATGTTCCTTGCTTTCATGAGCTATCTTCTTACAAGTTTACTTGTCTTTTATTGTGTAATTTGAATTAGTGGAATTTGATTCATATTTGTCTTGGAGAACTTATTAACTTTTAACTAAGTAGGTAGTAACATTTTGCATGTAGTTGCATTCACATAGATAGGTTGCATTGCATACTCTCTATCATTCCTCTTCACTCCTTTATAGTTTCTCTTGAGTTTAGCATGAGGACATGCTAATGTTTACGTGTGGGGAGATTGATAAACCACTATTTTACGGTTTATCTTGTGTTCAATTGAGTGGATTTTATCAATCTTTCATACACTTATTCATATGATTTGCATGAGTTTACGTTTTCCTTCCTGATTTTGTGCTATGATTGAAAACGTGCTTCTTTGGCCTTAAATTTCCTATGTTTAATCCTCTCTTATTACCATTCGATGCCGTGATATGTGTGTTAAGTGTTTTCAAGGATTACATGGCAGGAATGGCTCAGAGGATGGAAAGGAAGCATGCAAAAGTGGAAGTAATACAAGAAACTGAAGGAATTGCCAAAGCTGTCAGCCTGACCTCTTCGCACTCAAACGGTCATAACTTGCGCTACAGAGGTCCAAATGAGGCGGTTCCAGTTGTGTTGGAAAGCTAACGTCCGGGGCTTGGATTTGATAAATAATATGTCATAGTGGCCGTATAGATAGGCAACGCGAATGCGTGCTCCACGCGGATGCATCACAGTGACGAAAAACCAGCGTGGCAGATTTCATAACCAGCGAATTCTAGGCTGTTTTTGACCCAGTTTTTGGCCCAGAAAACACATATTAGAGGCTATAAAGTGGGAGAATGCATCCATTCATAGGCGAACAAAATACAACATACATTCATACATAGTTTTAGGATCTAGATGTAGTTTTAAGAGAGAGGTTCTCTCATCTCTCTTAGGATTAGGATTAGGATTTATCTTATTGGGATTATTTCTTCATTACAGGTTCAATGTTCTTTTTATTTATTTTCTCAATTTGACTTATGAATTTTTCCCATGTTAGATGTGATTTCTTTTATTGATAATTGAGGTATTTCAGACATATGATTTTTATTTAGTTTCTTATATTCTTGGCTTTGGTTGATTGATTGGTAACTCTTGAGTTATCAAAACTCATCGTGGTTGATAATTGTATCTTTGCTGATTAATTTAGATTCCTATAACTCTAGTCTTTCCTCAGGAGTTGACTAGGACTTTAGATGTTAGATTGATTAGTCCACTTGACTTACCTTCATAGTTAGAGGTTGACTTAGTGGGAGCAAAAATATAATTCTCATCACCATTGATAAGGATAACTAGGATAGGACTTCCAGTTTTTATATCTTTCCAAGAGTTTTATTAGTTATTAATTTATTAATTTCTGCAATACATTTTTCTTGTTCAAAACCTTTTTAAAACCCAAAAATACTGTTTTCCATAATCAATAATAAAACACACCTCCCTGCAATTCCTTGAGAAGATGACCCGAGGTTTGAATACTTCGGTTTATAAATTTTATTGGGTTTGTTACTTGTGACATCCAAAACGTTTGTACAAAAAGATTTTTTGTTGGTTTAGAAGCTATACTTACAACGCGATTATATTTTTATATTTTTTTACCGATAGAGAATCCGATCGTCACTAAGTATACTTGCCGGTTTGAGGAGTTATGTCGCTTTTCTCGTATCTGTCAAGGTGTGCCTGAAGATTTTGCTGAATAGAAGTGTATTAAATATGAGGGTGGTCTTCGAAGTGATATTCTGAGCTTCGTTGCCCCAATGGAGATCAGAGTGTTTTCTGAATTGGTGAATAAGAGTAGGTGGCTAAAGAGTGTGTGAGAAAGGCGGCAGCAGAAAAAGGAAGTTTGAGGGTGCCTTTTCAGAGGCCTCAAGGAGGAACTTTGCTCCGAGAGGTAAGAATTTCAAGCGTGGAGGCTTTGTTCTGTAGCAGACTCAGGGCCAGGGTAATTACAGAAGGCCGAATACTAATGTCAATCAGGGAAGAAGGTTTGGGAAGTAGGGCACGAAATTGCAATCACACTTCTGCAATCCCGCACAACTAACCAGCAAGTGCACTGGGTCGTCCAAGTAATACCTTACGTGAGTAAGGGTCGATCCCACGGAGATTGTCGGCTTGAAGCAAGCTATGGTTATGTTGTAAATCTTAGTCAGGATATCAGAAATTATCAGGATTGATTGTGAAAAGCAAAAGAACATGAAATAAGTACTTGTTTAGCAGTAATGGAGAATGGGTTGAGGTTTTGGAGATGCTCCATCTTCTGAATCTCTGCTTTCCTACTGTCTTCTTCTTCAAGCACGCAAGGCTCCTTCCATGGCAAGCTGTATGCAAGGGTTTCACCATTGTCAGTGGCTACCTCCCATCCTCTCAGTGGAAATGTTCAACGCACCCTGTCACGGCACGGCTATCCATCTGTCGGTTCTCAATCAGGCCGGAATAGAATCCAGTGATTCTTTTGCGTCTGTCACTAACGCCCCGCCTTCAGGAGTTTGAAGCTCGTCACAGTCATTCAATCATTGAATCCTACTCAGAATACCACAGACAAGGTTTAGACCTTCCGGATTCTCTTGAATGCCGCCATCAGTTCTAGCTTATACCACGAAGATTCCGGTTAAAGAATCCAAGAGATATCTACTTAATCTAAGGTAGAACGGAGGTGGTTGTCAGGCACACGTTCATAGTTGAGAATGATGATGAGTGTCACGGATCATCACATTCATCCGGTTTAAGAACAAGTAATATCTTAGAATGGAAGCAAGCATGATTGAATGAGAAACAGTAGTAATTGCATTAATCCATCAAGACACAGCAGAGCTCCTCACCCCCAACCATGGGGTTTAGAGACTCATGCTGTAAGAAGTACACAAAGAAACGTGTAAAGTGTCATGAGGTACAGTTACAATGTCCAAAGATCCTATTAATAGAGAACTAGTAACCTAAGGTTTACAGAAATGAGTAAATGACAGAAAAATCCACTTCCGGGCCCACTTGGTGTGTGCTTGGGCTGAGCATTGAAGCTTTCATGTGTAGAGACCTTTTCTGGAGTTAAACGCCAGCTTTCATGCCAGTTTGGGCGTTTAACTCCAATTTTTATGCCAGTTCCAGCGTTAAACGCTGGGAATTCTGAGGCTGATTTGCAACGCCAGTTTGGGCCATCAAATCTCGGGCAAAGTATGGACTATTATACATTGCTGGAAAGCCCAGAATGTCTACTTTCTAACGCCGTTGAGAGCGCGCCAATTGGGCTTCTGTAGCTCTAGAAAATCCACTTCGAGTGCAGGGAGGTCAGAATCCAACAGCATCTGCAGTCCTTTTCAGCCTCTAAATCAGATTTTTGCTCAGATCCCTCAATTTCAGCCAGAAAATACCTGAAATCACAGAAAAACACACAAACTCATAGTAAAGTCCAGAAAAGTGAATTTTAACTAAAAATTAATAAAAATATACTAAAAACTAATGAAATCATACTAAAAACATACTAAAAATAATGCCAAAAAGCGTATAAATTATCCGCTCATCACAACACCAAACTTAAATTGTTGCTTGTCCCCAAGCAACTGAAAATCAAAATAGAATAAAAAGAAGAGAATATACTATAGACTCCAAAATATCAAAGAAACATAGTTCCAATTAGATGAGCGGGACCAGTAGCTTTTTGCTTCCGAACAGTTTTGGCATCTCACTTTATCCTTTGAAGTTCAGAATGATTGGCATCTATAAGAACTCAGACTCAGATAGTGTTATTGATTCTCCTAGTTTAAGTATAATGATTCTTGAGCATAGCTATGTCATGAGTCTTGGCTGTGGCCCAAAGCACTTTGTCTTCCAGTATTACCACCGGATACATACATGCCACAGACACATAATTGGGTGAACCTTTTCAGATTGTGACTCAGCTTTGCTAGAGTCCCCAATTAGAGGTGTCCAGGGATCACAACTTTATTTCTTTCTTTTTCTTTCTTTCTCTTTTTTTTTCGAAATTTTTTTTTGAATTCACTGTTTTTCCTTGCTTCAAGAATCAATTTGATGATTTTTCAGATCCTCAATAACAGTTCTCTTTTTCCCTCATTCTTTCAAGAGCCAACAATTTTTAACATTCTCAAAACAACAAATTCAAAAGACATATGCACTGTTCAAGCATTCATTCGGAAAGACAAAAATTATTGTCACCACATCAAACTAATTCAACTAGTTTCAAGGATAAATTCGAAATCCTGTACTTCTTGTTCTTTTGTGATTAAAGCATTTTTCATTTGAGAAAGGTGATGGATTCATAGGACATTCATAGCTTTAAGACATGAATTTTAAATTTTATTAATTATGAATTAAGAACAAGACTTAAAAATAGATATAAAATGAAACTAAAAATAGAAAAAATTTAAATAGGCTCCTAATGATAGAGGTTTTCACAGAGTTAGGACTCAACAACATTGATTTTGAGAAGTGGATGCTCCCTCAAATTGAGGGGAGAACTTTTGGCGTTTCAGTTCTTGAAGTTCACGCCCCTGCTCCTCTTGTTCCTTCAGCAATTTGCAGAGCATGCAGTTCTGATTCTGCTGTTCTTCCTTAAGTTGCTCCATAGTCTCTTGCAACTTGGTGATAGATGCTTCTAGGCTGGCCCAGTAGCCAATTTCAGGGAATTCAGGGAGGAACTCCTGCGCCCTCCTTTTGATAGAGTTGTCTTGCATTTGTCCTTCCATTGACTTCTTGGTGATTGGATGTTCAATGGGTATGAATTTATCTACTCCCATCTTTACCCCAGCCTCTTTACAGAGCAAGGAGATCAAGCTTGGGTAAGCCAGTTTGGCTTCAGTGGAATTCTTATTTGCAATTGTGTAGATCTCACAAGCAATCACATGATGAACCTCCACTTCTTTTCCAAGCATAATGCAATGAATCATCACTGCTCTCTTGATAGTGACCTCAGAACGGTTGCTAGTGGGCAATATGGAACGCCCAATAAAGTCTAGCCAACCTCTTGCAATTGGTTTGAGGTCTCCCCTCTTGAGTTGGTTTGGGACACCCTTTGAATTGGTTATCCACTTAGTTCCAGGGAGGCATATGTCCTCTAGAACTTGATCCAACCCTTTATCTGCTCTCACCATTCTCCTATTAAAGGATTCAGGATCATCTTGCAGTTGAGGCAATTTGAAGATTTCTTATTTTGTCCAGATGGAAGTACATAACTTTCCCTCTGACCATGGTTCTGTAAGTATGGTAAGCGGTTCCAGTCATTCTCTGCTTATCTGTTAGCCACAATTTGAGTAGAATTCCTGAACCATATTCCTTCCAACCTTTATCTCAGGATTGGTTAGAACTTCCCATCCTCTGTTTCGAATTTGCTCTTGGATCCCCGGATATTCATCTTCTTTCAGATCAAATTTAACTTCCGGGATCACTGACCTCAGACCCATTATTTTGTGATAATGGTCTTCATGTTCTTTGGTTAAGAACTTCTCTTGATTCCAAAGATTCTTTGGATTATTCTCTTTCTTTCCTCTTAAATTGGTTTGTTTTCCCTTAGGAGCCATGATCTTGATGAATCTTGGCTTAGTGATCACGGAAAAGCACACCAAACTTAGAGGTTTGCTTGTCCTCAAGCAAAAGAAAGGAAAGAAGAGAGAGAGGAGAAGAGTAAATTCGAATGGTGTGGGGGAATAAGGAGGCCGAACATGTTTTTATAAGGGGGGAAGGAGATTTCGAAAAAATTGAAAAGAGATTTGAGAAGATATGGAGAGAATTTGAGAGAAGGGTGAGTTTTTAAACAAGATTTGGGATTGATTTGAGAGAGATTTGAAGAATGGTTTTGAAGATTTGAAAGTGAATGATGAAAGGTTGAAGTGTGTTTATGTAGAAAAGTATAGGTAAGAAAAGGAAAGTTTGAAAAAAATTTGATTGGAAAACAAAATCTTGGTCCCCCATTCTGGGCGTTTAACGCCCATTTGTTGCCCATTGTGGGCGTTAGCCAGGTGCCCTGGCTGGCGTTAAACGCCAGAATCCCCTTTGTCACTGGGCGTTTTTCTAAACGCCCAGGATGCTGCACACCTGGCGTTAAATGCCCAGAATGGTGCCCATTCTGGCGTTTAACGCCCAAAATGCCCCTTACTGGCGTTTTTTCGCCAGTAGGCTCGTTTTCTCTGCTTTTCGTGCTGAATCCTTCTGTAACTCTGTGAATTCCTTCATTTTTGATACTTGCCTTTGTAAAAACAAAACATATAACCTGCTAATGACTGGGTTGCCTCCCAGCAAGCGCTTCTTTACTGTCTTTAGCTGGACATTTACTGAGAATCACTCAAGTCTCAGTTTTGAGCATTCCTGCTCAAAATTGCTTTCAAGATAATGCTTGATTCTCTGTCCATTAACAATGAACTTTTTGTCAGAATCAATGTCCTGAAGCTCAACATATCCATATGGTGACACTCCTGTAATCACATACGGACCCCTCCACCGGGATTTAAGTTTTCCTGGAAATAATTTGAGCCTAGAGTTGAAGAGCAGAACTTTTTGTCCTGGCTCAAAGACTCTGGTTGACAACTTCTTGTCATGCCACTTCTTTGCCTTTTCCTTATAAATTTTTGCATTTTCAAAGGCATTGAGTCTGAACTCTTCTAGCTCATTTAGCTGGAGCAATCTTTTTTCACCAGCTAACTGGGCATCCATGTTTAGGAATCTGGTTTGCCCAGTAGGCTTTATGTTCCAGTTCCACAGGCAGATGACAGGCCTTCCCATACACCAGTTGGTATGGAGAGGTTCCTATAGGAGTCTTGAATGCTGTTCTGTATGCCCACAGAGCATCATCCAAACTCTTTGCCCAATCCTTTCTTCGGGCTATCACAGTCCGTTCTAGGATTCTTTTTAGTTCTCTGTTAGAGACTTCAGCTTGCCCATTTGTCTGTGGATGATACGGAGTTGCCACCTTGTGGCTAATTCCATATCTGACCATAGCAGAGTATAGCTGTCTATTGCAGAAATGAGTGCCCCCGTCACTGATTAGTACTCTGGGAACACCAAACCTGCTGAAGATGTGTTTCTGGAGGAATTTCAGCACGGTCTTGGTATCATTAGTGGGTGTAGCAATTGCTTCTACCCATTTAGATACATAGTCCACTGCCACCAGAATGTAAGTGTTTGAGTATGATGGTGGGAATGGACCCATGAAGTCAATTCCCCATACATCAAACAATTCTATCTCTAATATCCCTTGTTGAGGCATGGCATATCCGTGAGGCAAGTTACCAGCTCTTTGGCAACTGTCACAGTTACGCACAAACTCTCGGGAGTCTTTATAGAGAGTAGGCCAGTAGAAGCCACATTGGAGGACTTTAGTGGCTGTTCGCTCACTTCCAAAATGTCCTCCATACTGTGATCCATGGCAATGCCATAGGATCCTTTGTGCTTCTTCTCTGGGTACACATCTACGGATCATTCCGTCTGCACATCTCTTAAAGAGATATGGCTCATCCCATAGGTAGTACTTGGCATCTGAAATTAATTTCTTTCTTTGCACTCTGCTGTACTCCTGGGGTATGAACCTCACAGCTTTATAGTTTGCAATATCTGCAAACCATGGAGCTTCCTGAATGGCAAAGAGTTGCTCATCTGGGAAAGTCTCAAAGATCTCAGTAGAAGGGAGGGACGTCCCAGCTACTGGTTCTATTCGGGACAGATGATCAGCTACTTGGTTCTCTGTTCCTTTTCTGTCTCTTATTTCTATATCAAACTCTTGCAGAAGCAACACCCATCTTATTAGCCTGGGTTTTGAATCCTGCTTTGTGAGTAAGTAATTAAGAGCAGCATGGTCAGTGTACACAATCACTTTGGATCCCACTAGATAGGATCTAAACTTGTCAATGGCATAGACCACTACAAGTAACTCTTTTTCTGTGGTTGTGTAATTCTTCTGTGCGTCATTTAGAACACGGCTGGCATAATAAATGACGTGCAGAAGCTTGTTATGCCTCTGTCCCAACACTGCACCAATGGCATGGTCACTGGCATCACACATTAATTCAAATGGCAATGTCCAATCTGGTGCAGAGATGACTGGTGCTGTGACCAGCTTAGCTTTCAGGGTCTCAAACGCCTGCTGACACTGTGTGTCAAACACAAATGGTGTGTCAGCAGCTAGCAAGTTACTCAAAGGTTTTGCAATTTTCGAAAAATCCTTTATGAACCTTCTGTAAAATCCTGCATGCCCCAGAAAGCTTCTGATTGCCTTAACATTGGCAGGTGGTGGTAATTTTTCAATTACCTCTACCTTTGCCTTATCCACCTCTATTCCCCTGCTTGAAATTTTGTGCCCAAGGACAATTCCTTCAGTCACCATAAAGTGACATTTTTCCCAGTTTAAAACCAGGTTAGTCTCTTGGCACCTTTTCAGGACAAGTGCTAGGTGATTAAGACAGGAGCTGAATGAGTCTCCATATACTGAGAAGTCATCCATGAAGACTTCCAGGAATTTCTCCACCATATCAGAGAAGATGGATAACATGCATCTCTGAAAGGTTGCAGGAGCATTACACAGACCAAAAGGCATCCTCCTGTAGGCAAACACGCCAGAAGGGCAAGTAAATGCTGTTTTCTCTTGGTCCTGAGGATCTACTGCAATTTGGTTGTAACCTGAATAGCCATCCAAAAAGCAGTAATAATCATGACCAGCTAGTCTTTCTAGCATTTGGTCTATGAATGGTAAAGGAAAATGATCCTTTCTGGTGGCTGTATTGAGCCTTCTGTAGTCAATACACATACGCCACCCTGTGACTGTTCTTGTAGGAACCAGTTCATTTTTTTCATTATGAACCACTGTCATGCCTCCCTTCTTGGGGACAACTTGTACAGGGCTCACCCAGGGACTATCAGAAATAGGATAAATAATCCCAGCCTCTAGTAATTTAGTGACCTCTTTCTGCACCACCTCCTTCATGGCAGGATTTAGCCTCCTCTGTGGTTGGACCACTGGTTTGGCATTATCCTCCAACAGGATCTTGTGCATGCATCTAGCTGGGCTAATGCCCTTAAGATCACTTATGGACCACCCAAGAGCTGTCTTGTGTGTTCTTAGCACTTGAATCAGTGCTTCCTCTTCCTGTGGATTTAAAGCAGAGCTTATAATCACTAGAAAAGTGTCACCTTCTCCCAGAAATGCATACTTCAGGGATGGTGGTAGTGGTTTGAGTTTAGTTTTGGGAGGCTTATCTTCCTCCTGAGGAATTTTCGAAAATTCCTTTGTTTCCTCTGGTTCTTCTTGATCAGGTTGAGCATCCTTGAAGATGTCCTCAAGCTCTGATTCTAGGCTTTCAGTCATATTGATCTCTTCTACCAGAGAGTCAATGATGTCAGCGCCCATGCAGTCATTTGGTGTGTCTGGATGCTGCATAGCTTTTACAGCATTTAACTTGAACTCATCCTCATTGACTCTCAGGGTTACTTCCCCTTTGTGCACATCAATGAGAGTTCGTCCAGTTGCTAGGAAAGGTCTTCCTAGAATGAGAGTTGCACTTTTGTGCTCCTCCATTTCCAGCACCACAAAGTCAGTTGGAAAGGCGAATGGCCCAACCTTGACAATCATGTCCTCTATTATGCCTGATGGATATTTAATGGAGCCATCAGCAAGTTGGAGGCATATCCGGGTTGGTTTGACTTCTCCAGTCAACCCAAGCTTTCTGATAGTGGATGCAAGTATTAGATTGATGCTTGCTCCAAGATCACATAGGGCTGTCTTAGTGCAAGCACCTTCTAATGTGCATGGTATCATAAAGCTTTCTGGATCTTGAAGCTTTTCTGGTAAGCTTTTCAGGATGACTGCACTGCATTCTTCAGTGAGAAATATTTTTTCAGTTTCTCTCCAATCCTTCTTATGACTTAAGATCTCTTTCATGAACTTAGCATAAGAGGGTATTTGCTCAAGTGCCTCTGCAAACGGAATCTTTATTTCAAGAGTCCTTAGATAGTCTGCAAAGAGGGCAAATTGCTTATCCTGTTCCGCTTTGCGGAGTTTCTGAGGATAAGGCATTTTGGCTTGATATTCTTCAACCTTAGATGCTGCAGGTTTATTCCTTACAGAAGTGGTTGACGAAGCCTTTTTAGAGGGATTACTATCAGCACTCTCAGGTGTCTGATCCTCCCTTGGCGTCTGAACGCCAGGATTGGGTGGAAAATGGGCGTTTAACGCCAACTTTTCCCCCTTTTCTGGCGTTTGAACGCCAGAACTGGGCAGCGAATGGGCATTTAACGCCAGCTTTCTCTTCTTTTCTGGCGTTTGAACGCCAATAGCATTCCTCTCTGGGCTCTTACTGTCCTCAGAGGAATTTTGAACAGTGGTTTGGTTATCCTCTGTCAATTGTTCCTTGTTTGGTTTTTTGCTACTTTGAGCAGTGTTATTCAATGTCTTCCCACTCCTTAGTTGAACTGCTTGACATTCTTCTGTTATCTGTTTAGATATCTGCTGTTTTGCTTGATTCAACTGTAGTTCTATGTTCTTGTTAGCAACTTTAGTTTCATGGAGCATCTCTTTAAATTCTGCTAACTGTTCTGTCATCAGGAGCAACTGTTGATTAAGCTCAGTCATCTGTTCTTGAGGATTAGGATCAGTGACTACTGCCATGACTTCCTCTTTTGGAGAGAACTCATTGCTAGAGTACAAATATTGGTTTCTAGCAACAGTGTCTATAAGCTCTTGAGCCTCTTCAATTGTCTTCCTCATGTGTATAGATCCACCAGCTGAGTGGTCTAAAGACATCTGAGCTTTTTCTGTAAGCCCATAGTAGAAGATGTCTAGCTGTACCGACTCTGAAAACATTTCAGAGGGGCATTTTCTTAGCATACCTCTATACCTCTCCCAGGCATTGTAAAAGGATTCATTATCCTCTTGTTTAAAGCCTTGGATGTCCAGCCTTAGCTGTGTCATCCTCTTTGGAGGGTAAAAGTGATTCAGGAATTTATCTGATAACTGTTTCCATGTCTTTATGCTTGCTGTAGGTTGGTTATTCAACCACCTCTTAGCTTGATCTTTTACAGCAAATGGAAACAGTAATAGTCTGTAGATATCCTGATCCACCTCTTTATCATGTACTGTGTCAGCAATTTGTAAGAACTGTGCCAGAAACTCAGTAGGCTCTTCCTGAGGAAGACCGGAATACTGGCAATTTTGCTGCACTATGATAATGAGTTGAGGGTTTAGCTCAAAGCTGCTTGCTTTGATGGGAGGTGTACAGATGCTACTCCCATATGCAGCTGTAATGGGGTTAGCATATGACCCCAGAGTCCTTCTGGACTGATCAATCCCACTTAGGTCCATGATGGATAAAGGGAATGATATGGATTGCAAGTAGAAAATTTTTTTTTTTGAATTAACCGAAAAAAAATAAAATAAAATAAAATAAAAGGAAAATAAAATAAAAATTCGAAAATTAAAAGAAAATAAGATCAAAGCAAATTGAAAACTGGATCAATTAGTTAATCAAAAAGATTTTGAGATTATCAATTAGAAAGATATGATTGAAAAAAATTTTTATGAAAAAGATTTGATTTTTGAAAAGAGGAAAGAGAAAAACAACAAAATGACACCAAACTTAAAATTTTAGAAAATCAAACACAATTTTTTCGAAAATTTTAAAGGAAAAACACAAAGAGGACACCAAACTTAGAATTTTTACGGATCAAAAAGGGACTAAAGACATGCAAATTCGAAAATTAGAAGAAAAACAAAAGCATGCAATTGACACCAAACTTAAAATATGAAACTAGACTCAACTAAAAGACTCTAAACCAACAAAAATAAAACAGTCCTAATCTAAGCAACAAGATAAGCCGTCAGTTGTCCAAACTCGAACAATCCTCGGCAACAGCGCCAAAAACTTGGTGCACGAAATTGCAATCACACTTTTGCAATCCCGCACAACTAACCAGCAAGTGCACTGGGTCGTCCAAGTAATACCTTACGTGAGTAAGGGTCGATCCCACGGAGATTGTCGGCTTGAAGCAAGCTATGGTTATCTTGTAAATCTTAGTCAGGATATCAGAAATTATCAGGATTGATTGTGAAAAGCAAAAGAACATGAAATAAGTACTTGTTTAGCAGTAATGGAGAATAGGTTGAGGTTTTGGAGATGCTCCATCTTCTGAATCTCTGCTTTCCTACTGTCTTCTTCTTCAAGCACGCAAGGCTCCTTCCATGGCAAGCTGTATGCAAGGGTTTCACCGTTGTCAGTGGCTACCTCCCATCCTCTCAGTGGAAATGTTCAACGCACCCTGTCACGGCACGGCTATCCATCTGTCGGTTCTCAATCAGGCCGGAATAGAATCCAGTGATTCTTTTGCGTCTGTCACTAACGCCCCGCCTTCAGGAGTTTGAAGCTCGTCACAGTCATTCAATCATTGAATCCTACTCAGAATACCACAGACAAGGTTTAGACCTTCCGGATTCTCTTGAATGTCGCCATCAGTTCTAGCTTATACCACGAAGATTCCGGTTAAAGAATCCAAGAGATATCTACTTAATCTAAGGTAGAACGGAGGTGGTTGTCAGGCACACGTTCATAGTTGAGAATGATGATGAGTGTCACGGATCATCACATTCATCCGGTTTAAGAACAAGTAATATCTTAGAATGGAAGCAAGCATGATTGAATGAGAAACAGTAGTAATTGCATTAATCCATCAAGACACAGCAGAGCTCCTCACCCCCAACCATGGGGTTTAGAGACTCATGCTGTAAGAAGTACACAAAGAAACGTGTAAAGTGTCATGAGGTACAGTTACAATGTCCAAAGATCCTATTAATAGTGAACTAGTAACCTAAGGTTTACAGAAATGAGTAAATGACAGAAAAATCCACTTCCGGGCCCACTTGGTGTGTGCTTGGGCTGAGCATTGAAGCTTTCATGTGTAGGGACCTTTTCTGGAGTTAAACGCCAGCTTTCATGCCAGTTTGGGCGTTTAACTCCAATTTTTATGCCAGTTCCAGCGTTAAACGCTGGGAATTCTGAGGCTGATTTGCAACGCCAGTTTGGGCCATCAAATCTCGGGCAAAGTATGGACTATTATACATTGCTAAAAAGCCCAGGATGTCTACTTTCCAACGCCGTTGAGAGCGCGCCAATTGGGCTTCTGTAGCTCCAGAAAATCCACTTCGAGTGCAGGGAGGTCAGAATCCAACAGCATCTGCAGTCCTTTTCAGCCTCTAAATCAGATTTTTGCTCAGATCCCTCAATTTCAGCCAGAAAATACCTGAAATCACAGAAAAACACACAAACTCATAGTAAAGTCCAGAAAAGTGAATTTTAACTAAAAATTAATAAAAATATACTAAAAACTAACTAAATCATACTAAAAACATACTAAAAATAATGCCAAAAAGCGTATAAATTATCCGCTCATCAGGAAGCAGCCACATCAGGATCTGAATTGTCAAAGGTGCGGAAAGTATCACCCTGGAGTTCCGTGCAAGTTAGGACTTGGAGTATGCTATTCCTGTGGACAGCCCGGGCATATAGCCACTAATTGTCTGGAGAAAAAGAAGTATGAGACTGGTAGGGTGCAGCAGCCAGGGAGAGTATACACCACTTCTACCATAGGTGCTGAGGGATCTGAGACACTGATTAGAGGTAATTATGAAATGGCTGATAAAATCTTTAATGCTTTATTTGTTTCAGGAGAAACTCATTCATTTATTGCATTTGAAAAGGTCAATGAATTAGGATTGACAATGGTGGTTTTAGGTTATGATTTGAAAGTATATAATGCTACTCATGAAGCTATGATGACTAGGATAGGATGTCCACAAGTTCCCTTTCGAGTGCAACAGCGTGAATTTGTACATGATTTGATTTGTTTGCTTATGACTGGTCTTGATCTCATCTTGGGATTGGATTGGTTATCCAAGAATCATGTTTTGCTTGATTGTTCTGAGAAGTCAGTACAATTTATGTCAGAAGGGTCAAAAGCACCGGTTGTGGTGAATAGTTACTATTTGAATTCTATGATAGTAAACTATTCTAGAACTCAATGTCAGGGTATTATGTTATTAACTATAGGAGTATCAGGTGATGATCAAAGTTTAGAGCAGATTCCGGTTGTATGTGAATTTTTAGATGTGTTTCCGGATGATATTAATGAATTTCCACCTAACTGAGAAGTGGAATTTGCAATTGAGTTGGTGCCTGGAGCCAGTCTGAAGTGAGCCGTTTGAAGTGTACTGTGATGCATCGCTGAAGGGTTTGAGATGCGTTCTAATGCAGCACCAGAATGTTGTAGCATACGCCTCACGGCAATTAAGACTGCATAAATGAACTATCCGACACATGATTTGGAACTTGTTGTTGTTGTGTTTGCTTTAAAGATTTGGAAGCATTATCTTTATGGCGTTAAGTTTCATATTTTCTCAGACCATAAGAGTTTGAAGTATCTTTTTTAGCAGAAAGAGTTGAATATGCATCAGAGGAGGTGGATGGAGCTTCTGAAAGATTATGATTTTGAATTGAATTATCATCCAGGAAAAGCAAACGTTGTGGTGGATGCCTTGAGTCGGAAGTCTTTATATGCAGCTTGGATGATGCTACGGGAAGAAGAGTTACTAAGAGCATTTCAAGGTTTGAATTTGGGAATTAGAGAAGAATTTGGAATTTTGTGTTTGAGTCAGTTGCAGATTTCAAGTGATTTTAAGTCGGAACTTCTGAAGGCTCATCAAGACAGTGAAGCGTTACGTAAGGTATTACCAACAGTTGAACAGAGAAAACAGTGGAGAGTGTCAGAAGGACAGGATGGTTTGTGGAAGTTCAAGAACCGGATTAGTGTGCCAAATATTGGGGACCTACGACAGAGTATCTTGAAGGAGGCTCATAAGAGCGGGTTTTCAATTCATCCAGGGAGTACTAAAATGTATCAGGATCTGAAAGCGATGTTCTAGTGGCCAGGTGATGATTGGATTTTTGACGGTTTAGAATTTCACTAATGAAATTTCGTTGTAAAGTATAGTTTCTAAACCAAACAATAATCCTTTCATACAAAAAGTTGTTTGTCACTAGTACAAACCCCTAAAATTTATAAACCGAAGTATTTAGACCTCGGGTCGTTCTCCCTAGGAATTACAATAAAGTGTCTTGTTATTGGTCGTGAGTTATTTTGGGGTTTTGGATAAGAGGCATGAAAGTAAATGGTAATGGAAATAAACTAACAACTAACAAAGCTCTTGGCAAGATGTGAGAACCAGAAATCCTATCCTAGTTACCTTTCTCAATTGTGATGAGAATTGTTTATTGCTACCACTTAGTTAACCTCTACCTATGGAGGGAAGTCAAGTGGATGAATCAATGTGATTCCTCAAGTCCTAATCAACTCCTAAAGGAAAGACTAGCTTTAGAGGCATTCAAATCAATTAGCAACTTCTAATTATCAACCAACAAAAGAATTAGATAACTCAAGAGTCACTACTTACTCTACTTAGGCCAAGAGGAACAAAACCTACACTAAAATCCAAACAAGCATTTTATCAAACCACTACAACAAACAAGGCTTTTCGCAACGGTCAAAAACCGTTGCCGTAGATTGAAAAACCGTTCCCAAAACTTTAGGCAACGCTTTGGCAACGGTTTTTGACCTGTGGTATTTACGGCCGTTACCAATGCTCAAAGGCAACGGTTTTTTACCTAAGGCAACGGTAACAGAAAAATCGTTGTCACAGTTAGTGGCATAGACAACGGTTTTGACGGAAAATTTTAGACAACGGTTTTGATCCGTTACTCAACAAGCAACGGTTTCTAACCGTTCCTATTAACATGACAACGGTTTAAAATCGTAACTGGATAGGCAACGGTTTTAAACTGTTGTGGTTTTATTATTCACATAGCCAACGGTTTTAAACCGTTACCGTTGGCTCCAGGTTTCGGCAACGGTTTTAAAACTGTTGCCAGTTTATAGCCATCTAGGACAACGGTTTTAAAGCGTTACTGTTGATGTCGTTTTCGGCAACGGTTTTAATACCATTGCCATTTTATAGTCATCTAAAACAATGATTTTAAAGCGTTACCTTTGGAGTCGTGTTTTGGCAACGGTTTTAACACCATTGTCTTTTGTAACTATTGACAACGATTTTTTTGTGATATATAATTTTTTATTTACAATAGTTTTCTTGTGAATGAACTTAATTTCAGTTTTTTTTAAATTATTTAATGTCAATAAATAATCTAAACTATTTGAATGAAGTCACTAAAGAAAAAAAAATTGAACATTTCCCATCAAATTTAACTTATAAAAATTGTTGTAAGATCCACAATATCATCTAAGTTTGCAAAAAATATAATAACAAAAGAGAGTTGAAATAGCTAAGTAGCAAATAGTCATCATGTTAGTAAGAATAAAATACATGTGTACATTTTCAGATACTTTCTAAAAGAAACAAGACTAAAGTTCTCACTTGAATATATTCCCAAATGGCTTCTTTATCTTTAACCCCTTCCAATTTGTGTAAATTAATGGACAAAAATCTAAATTCCTTGTCACTGTGCCCAAAAATTTGCTCAAGTTGTTTCCAACTTCATCAGTAGGACCAATTGCCTCTCCTTCACTATCTAGAGTAATTTCTTCTCTATCTTCCAGCTGTCTTGCATGAATCTTCAAGCATTGTGTAGGTCCTCGTGTTTTCTTCACTGTTTTCTCTATACAAAGATACTAATTATATATGACATTTTTAGAAATTACCAAATTCGATTCACAAATTGGAATTCAATTAACACAAATTTTTAGAAATTTCGGCAGCATTCTGGCATTAAATATGACATTTCTGAATTTAACAAATTAACCCATATGAACTCACTAAAACCAAATCAGCACTAATCAGCAAAATCAACACTAAACAGCAAAATCAACACTAAAACCAAATCAGCACAAACAGCAAAATCAACCCATATGAACTCACTAAAACCAAATCAGCACTAATCAGCAAAATCAACACTAAACAGCAAAATCAGCAAAAAAACCAAATCAGCACAAACAGTAAAATCAACCCATATGAACTCACTAAAACCAAATCAGCACTAATCAGCACTAAAATCAAACGGCAGCAAGCGAAAATGGCAATCAGCAGCAATATAACTAATTAAACTAAGAAAATGTAACCAGGGAAAAAAATTGAGAACCTGCAGAAGAAGCAGAAACAGAAAATGGCAAGAAGAAACAGAAACTAATTAAACTAAAGCAACAAATTACCAAATTCAATTCACAAATTGAAATTCAATTAACACACAAATTTTTAGAAATTTCGGCAACATTATGGCAGTAAATAGGACGTTTCTGAATTTAAACAAACAACAAAATCAACCCATATGAACTCACTAAAATCAAATCAGCACTAATAAAACAGCTCAGAATAAGGCCATCAGCATCATTGCTCAATCAAAACAAGGCATGGAATCAGCCATTAACAAGGATAAAGCAGCACAAAACAGCAAAATCAACCCATATGAACTCACTAAAATCAAATCAGCACTAATAAAACAGCTTAGAATAAGGCCATCATCATCATTGCTCAATCAAAACAAGGCATGAAATCAGCCATTAACAAGGATAAAGCAGCACTAAACAGCAAAATCAACCCATATGAACTTACTAAAACCAAATCAGCACTAATAAAACAGCTCTAAATAAGGCCATCATCATCATTGCTCAATCAAAACAAGGCATGAAATCAGCCATTAACAAGGATAAAGCAGCACTAAACAGCAAAATCAACCCATATGAACTCTCTAAAATCAAATTAGCACTAATAAAACAGCTCAGAATAAGGCCATCAGCATCATTGCTCAATCAAAACAAGGCATGAAATCAGCCATTAACAAGGATAAAGCAGCACTAAACAGCAAAATCAACCCATATGAACTCACTAAAACCAAATTAGCACTAATAAAACAGCTCAGAATAAGGCCATCATCATCATTGCTCAATCAAAACAAGGCATGAAATCAGCCATTAACAAGGATAAAGCAGCACTAAACAGCAAAATCAACCCATATGAACTCACTAAAACCAAATCAGCACTAATAAAACAGCTCAGAATAAGGCCATCATTATCATTGCTCAATCAAAACAAGGCATGAAATCAGCCATTAACAAGGATAAAGCAGCACTAAACAGCAAAATCAACCCATATGAACTCTCTAAAATCAAATCAGCACTAATAAAATAGCTCAGAATAAGGCCATCATCATCATTGCTCAATCAAAACAAGGCATGAAATCAGCCATTAACAAGGATAAAGCAGCACTAAACAGCAAAATCAACCCATATGAACTCACTAGAATCAAATCAGCACTAATAAAACAGCTCAGAATAAGGCCATCATCATCATTGCTCAAATAAAACAAGGCATGAAATCAGCTATTAACAAGGATAAAGCAGCACTAAACAGCAAAATCAACCCACATGAACTCACTAAAATCAAATCAGCACTAATAAAACAGCTCAGAATAAGGCCATCATCATCATTGCTCAATCAAAACAAGGCATAAAATCAGCCATTAACAAGGATAAAGCAGCACTAAACAGCAAAATCAACCTATATGAACTCTCTAAAATCAAATCAGCACTAAAAAAACAGCTCAGAATAAGGCCATCAGCATCATTGCTCAATCAAAACAAGGCATGAAATCAACCATTAACAAGGATAAAGCAGCACTAAACAGCAAAATCAACCCATATGAACTCACTAAAATCAAATCAGCACTAATAAAATAGCTCAGAATAAGGCCATCATTTGACAACATCAAAGTAAATAGTAGAAATTAAGAATAATATCAGGAGTCTTTAACTCAACTGTAAACGTAAAAGTAACAACAATTGATGGACAAATTGCCAAGAGACAGGAAATCTATAACCTATTTTAACTCAACCCCAAAGCTAGCTCAAAGGCAAAGAATGTCTCACATTTATAAACCACCTAGAAACCTCATCTTTGAATGATGTTGGATTTGTAATGCTGGCAATGTTCATTACCTCACAAAAGTCACCAGAAATCTGCTTAGATTTTGCTTGTAAAGTCGTATGGTACTCACGCAACAAGCACTGGTCAAGAGTTTAAAATCTACCCTCTCGTATCTGCATCAGTTAGACAGTTTACATTATAGTAAGCAGCTTTTCGTATGGAAGGAAGAAAGCATAGTAATCAAGAACTCAAATGAGTTTTGACAAGAAAATGTTAAGACGGTTTACATTATAGTAAGTAGCTTCTCGTATGGAAGGAAGAAAGCATAGTAATCAAGAACTCAAATGAGTTTTGACAAGAAAAAGAAACTCACTGATCTCAGGGAAACCTTCAAGCTCAATGGCGAAGCTTCTTTAAGTCTATTTAGGGTAGAAATGCACCATGCATCATTTGTTTCACTTGCCACTCTTTCCTAATGGAAATTTAAGTAATTAGATGGAAAAAGAAACCGTGAACTGTTACCAGAAAGTTAAGCCACTCAAACTAGATAGATGTTAATCAAGACTAGCTGGTACAAATAGAGTTAACAAGATAAGAGACTACAACTAAAAGCAACACTAAAGACATTTTAGCAGCAGAATAAATGAAATTCTAAAATAAAGTTATGCTAGAGGTACTTAAATTTAATGGAAGATGTAAAGCTCACCAAAGAATCAACAATCTGTTCCATTATGTCATGGCAAAAGCATTTATCTACAATTTCAATCCTGAAGAAAATGAAAAGTAGAAAAAAGGGCTATCATAAACTGTGAATCAGAATATAAGAAACAAAGTTAGTAAAGAGAGCATCTAAACAGCTATAGGAAATTTTCATTTTCAGAGAACCAGTTTCCAAATCAAAATCAGAACAACATTAGACATGTATCTTCTCAACACACTCTTGCAGACTACAGCATACACATATCAACATGTTCTACCTTACTATCGTAAAATCAACAAGAGGCACAACCAGTCACACATTTAATCTACAACCAAAATCCATTACATATGAAGCATTCAACTATTAGTAATAATCCAGTAAACTTTTCAGGCATTCAAAGTTTAAAATATTTAATTTAATAAAATATTCCCTACCTCGATGTCACAACTCGCGAAAATCACTAAACACAGCAGCTCCATCAGTGGTTCCAATACCAGCTCCCATGGCAGCAGCAGTAGTGATTCTGGGCAGCTCCAGTGCTGGTTCCCGGTGGCTGAGGACTCCGGCAACTTGCAGAACCTAGAGGCGAGGCAGAAAAGAGCCGTTTTCCTCAAATCCCAAGTAGCAGCTTCCCTGTTTCCTTTTCCATTCACGTTCCTCTCCATGGCCATGATGAAACAACGAATTGAATGGCGGTGTAGCCAGGATGCAACGGCGGTGGCTCCCTTTCCCTGGCCCCTGGCTCATGCGTAGTTCTTTCTCTCCGCAATATGAAAGTGACGAAAATGGAAGCTTCTGTGACAGAAACGAACGCGACGGCGACGGCAGCGGCTCGGCGACCCCTCGACGGCTCCTTCTCCTTTCTCTCACGATGATGGCGACCGCTCAACGGAGGCGACGACGCAGTGGCGTTGCGGGGTTAGCGCGGCTTCTCTTCTCCGTCCCTCACTCTCCCTTTGCGGACTCTCTTTCTCCTTCGGGCTTGGCAACGACGGCGACGGCGGCACCTAACCCGCCGGCGCTGTCCTCTTCTCCTTCCTCCTCTCTTGTCCGTGTGTGTGTATGTGTTACGCTTATGAGTGGGGGTTGTGTGCTCAGTGTGGGGGGTTGGTGTTTAGGGTTTTAGAATTTGGAAATTAGGGTTTTTTATTTAATTTGGGAATTTAGTTAGGAATGAGAGATTTTATAAAAGAATATAGATAAAATGGATATATTGATAAAAATGGGTGGATAGAATAATAATTTTAAAATTTAATATACTATAGTCACCAAAAAAATTTAATATACTATATTAAAATTATTTAAAAATATTATTTATCAATCTATTGCTGAATTCAAATAATTATTTCTAACAAAAAATATATATTTGTTATAACAAAATAATTATAAATTTATTTTAATTTTATTTTTTTCAAAAATAATATTTGCTATATAATAATCAATAATAGATATATAATATTTATTTTAAAATTATTTTAATTTTATTTCTTTATATTAATATTTATTATATATTTATAATAAAAATATATAATATTTATTATAAATTTATTTTAGCCTTACGTGTTTAAAATATAATATTTTTTATATATTTATAATAATATATAATATTTATAATAAATTTATTTTAATTTTATTTTTTTAAAATAATATTTGTTATTTATTTATAAGAATAGTTTTTGAGTATTTTATAAATTCAGTATTTATAGAAAAAATAGTTTCAATTTATATAATTATCTGAAATTATTTTTATTAGTATTGTTTAATTTGTACAATTATTTAAATAATATTAGAAAATAATTGTTTCATAAATAATTGTTGTAATGGTTATAAAATCGTTCTTTAAAATAATCAAAGAGAACGGTTTTATTTTGTTACTATAGCATAATGAAAAAATGAATTTCAACAATAACACAGTAGAAACCGTTGTCTAAGACCATCTAATGGAACGGTTTTAAAGTGTAGCATTTTGGCAACAGTTTTAATGCGTTTCTTTTGTACAATTCTTTAAACAACAATAAAAAACCGTTGTTTAAAGCCAAATCATGGTAACGGTTATAAAACCGTTCTTTAAAATAGTCAAAGAGAACGGTTTTGTTTTGTTGCTAGAAACTGATGAAAAACTGAATTCAACAGTAACACTTTAAAAAACCGTTGTCTAAACCTATCTAAGAGAACGGTTTTAAGGCGTTGCGAAATTTGGCGTTGCTAAAGGCCATATTTGTTGTAGTGAACACTTGGTAGGCATAAAAGGAAAACATAGTAAATCAACAACAAGAACAAAATCAAGCAACAATTATTGAAAGTAATTAACAACACAAATCAAAAGGAACACAATTATTATGATTTACCTTTATTGAATTGAAAGAGAAAGGAAGGAACAAAAGTGGATCTACAACAAAGTCTAAGAACAACATAAAGGAAAAAAGAAATTACAACAAAAGAATAGAAGAAGATGAATGTAACAACAATGGATTAAGAGGAGAGAAGTAGAAGAAAGCAAAGATTAAAACCTAGATCTAAGAACTAAACCTAATTCCTAATCCTAGAGAGAAGTGAGAGCTTCTCTCTCTAAAACTAACTCTAACTCCTAAAACTAAGCTAATGATCAAAAATATCCAAAGTATGTTGATTCCCCTTCAATACTTGACTTAAATAGCATCAGAAATGAGTTGGATTGGGCCCACAAGGCTCCTAAAACCACTGGGGACTATTTCATTAAAGTGGGCCACGGACAGAATCGGCGCGCGCGCGCAAAGTGCGCGTGCGCGCCCCTGAACGCGAAGCAACATATGGCAAAATTTATATCATTTCGAAGCCCCGGATGTTAGCTTTCCAACTCAACTGGAACCGCATCATTTGGACCTATGTAGCTCAAGTTATGGTCGTTTAAGTGCAAAGAGGTCGGCTTGATGGCTTTCCGGTTCTTTCATTTCTTCATGAGTTCTCCAACTTTACATGCTTTTTTCTTCATTCCTTTAATCCAATCTTTGCCTCCTAAATCTGAAATCATTTAACAAACATATCAAGGCATCTAATGGAATCAAGGTAAATTACATTTATCTATTTTAAGACCTAAAAAGCATGTTTTCACTCTTAAGCACAATTAAAGGAGAATATACAAAACCATGCTATTTCATTGAATAAATGTGGGTAAAAGGTGATAAAATCCCCTAAATTCAATACAAGATAAACCGTCAAATTGGGGTTTATCAACCTCTCCACACTTAAACCTTAGCATGTCCTCATGCTTAAGCCAAGAGAGAAACAAAGGGTATCAACATTTATCCCATGTAAATGAGCTATATGCAACCTAAACTATATGCAACTAAATGCAAAATGGTTTTACCTACTTGGTTAAAAATAAATCAATCCTCCAAGTCATACATGCACAAGTAGGGTCAAGATCATATAACGATTCATGAATCATACCAATTCAAATATAAAAATTGAAGTTCAAATAGACTTGCAAGAAGAAAGCTTATGAAAGCCGGGAATCATGGAATTGAGCATCGAACCCTCACCGGAAGTGTTTACACTCTAGTCGCTCGGTGTTTGGGGTTGATTCACTCAATCCTCCCCTAATCATGCTTTTTAAGATTCGTTTTTCATCTAACAATCAACAATTATTCAATGCATGCATACATGTATCATGAGGTCTTTTCTTTAGGTTGTAATGGGGCTAGGGTCAAGGTAGGATCATATATGGCTAGTGGACTTAGGATTTGAATCTTTGATTAACTTAAACTTTCCCACCTAACCTATATAATGACCTATACAATTAAGTACTAACCTAACTACCCATTCCTCACTTTTTCACATACTCATGCATTTTCTTTTCATTTCACAACACTTATGCATTGATTCTTATTGAGCTTCACTTTGGGGCATTTTGTCCCCTTTATTGCTTTTCTTTTTCTTTCTTTTTCTATATACATTTTCTTTTCTTTTCTTTTTCTTTTTTTTTTCTTTTTAACTTTTATTTCTTTTTTTTTCAAACTATATACAAGAACATCAATGCATAAGGTCTATACATTTAATCAATACATGAGCATGTACCCAATTTCCCAATATAAAAATACAAAACACAAACACCCTTTTATCCCAACCAATGTCCCAAAGTCTTCCCACTCTTGGATGACACTCACACTCACTAGCCTAAGCCAATCAAAGATCCAAATAAAGGACATTCATTGTTTTCCGCTTTAAGGCTTGTAATGTGCTAAAATAAGAATAAGTGGGTTAAGCGTAGGCTCAAAGTTGGCTAACAAAGGAAGATAAAAGGTAAGGCCATTTGGGTAAGTGAGCTAATGAAATGATGGCCTCAATCATATAAATGCATGAATACACAAAATAATGGATATAAAGAATCAAACAAATCGAAGATTACAATCATAGGAAGAGAATAATGCACACAAGAAGGAAAAATAAGTGGTTATAAGATGTAACCACATCATTAGGCTCAAATCTCACTTGCTTGTGTTCTTAGCTCAAAACCATGTTCCAAAATACATTCTTTCAAGCGAGTTCAACAAAAATTTTTCTTTTTCAAATTGGTAGGGTGCCCTAAAACAGTTTCTTGGAAAAGAAATCATCACCCTAACCAAGTAGTCCTAATAGGAGGTGTTGAAAAAGGAAATTGTTACCCATGGAGATCGGTCGGACGACCTCCCCACACTTGAATATTGCACCGTCCTCGGTGCATGCAAAGAAGAGCAAGGTGGACGGGTTGCTACAATTGATGAGTTTCTTCAAAGGGTTGTGCGGATGAACTTGTTTGTTGCCCCATTTAGAAGCTTTCTCATTCCTTTCCTTCTTGGTGGCCAACCTAGAAGGAGAGAAAAAGAAAGAAAATTAAGCCTATAACAAAGACATCAAAGCAATTAGAACATAGGCGGGGGCTAATGCCAAATAAGAGTATGGTTCTCTACTACATGGTAGCTACAACATGTGAGTAAGAAAACAATATAAGCAAAGGGCATATCAACTAATACTTGATGCAAGATTAAAGTCAAAGCATGAAAAGCATGTTGAGCATCAAGATCAAACAAGAATAGACACGAACAAGATTTGTGGTAGCATGAGAGCATTTGGTCCCATCCTAACTCAATGATGAAGAAGTACAAAAACAAAGGATAATGAATTAGGAAGGACTAAAGCACTAACTTTGTGTATTGACAAATATTACAATTAATGTAACACAAGTCATGAAGCACCAAAACAAATGCAAGAAATTCTCAACAATTGAGTGAGAGAATTCAACACCATTATTAAAATGAGAAATTTAGAAAATAAAATGAGAACAAATTATAGAAACAAAATTAAAATGCAAAGAATAAAAGTATGCGAATGTAATAGACAAAAGAAAATGGAAGAAGAGAAAAAAAATTAATTTTTTTTATTTTTTTAGTATTTTATTTATTTATTTATTATTATATTTTTTTTATTAAAATTTTTTTTTCTTTTTTTTTTATATTAAAAGAGAAAAGAAAAAAATCTTTCAAGAGAGGAAGAAGAAAAAAAATGAGAAAGAAAGAAGAAGAGAAGAGGAAAGAAGGAGAAAGGAGGAAGGGGAAAAGCAGGGAGCAAATCCGCGCGCACGTGCACAGCGCGCTTACACGTGGATGAGGTTGGGACAATCCGCGCGCGCGCGCACAGCGCGCTCACGCGTGGATGCAGCAGGGACGATCCGCGCGCGCGCACAGCGCGCTTACGCATGGATGAGCTTGTGCTCCCAGCACAATGCTGGCACAACGCGCGCACAACTCTCTGGTTTTTGTACCAGAAGTTGCAGAAGTGCAATGTGCGCGCGCGCGCACAGCGTGCTCGCGCGCCGATGGCCGTTTTTTTTTTTTTGCCCAAAAAGCAGAAAAAATGCCCAAGAGCTCCCTATAATGTCCAAAACTCTTCTTTATTCAATCAAATATCAAACAATTCACAAAAATGCAATTTGATTTTAGAATTTATTCATCTACTACTAATGAATACAACATACTAACAACCAATCTTTACAAACAAATCAATATGAAATGAAAATCTACCTACAATGGCAACTCAAATCACTTATTAAACAAAACTAAAAGAGGATGGAAAGAGTTTACCATGGTGGGGTGTCTCCCACCTAGCACTTTTAGTTTAAGTCCTTAAGTTGGACATTTTGAGAAGCTCTTTGTCATGGTGGCTTATGCTTGTACTCATCCTTGAATCTCCAAGGATCATTGTTCTTCAAATGGTTGACAGAAATTCCAACCAAATTCACCATCCTTGGGCAAAGTTCTACCCAAGAAATGAGCTCCCATAGTTGGTTGACATGCTTCGATCCGGGATCCCATATCTTATTCTCACACCCATCTTCTAGTTGATTATCATGATTCTTCCATCCGGGTGGTTGAGACATAGAATTCTCTTGAGTATACCAAGTCTTCCTCCTAGACCAACACAAGGTAGCATGCATCCAATCATAGTTCCCACATTTTGAAGCTTTGACCTCAATGAGCTTAATTCTAAACTTCCAACCACTACACAACTCATTCTTGCTTTTAATTCCACAAAGAGCTCTAAGTTGTCCATCCGTTTCAATCAAACCATATTCAAGCAAGAAAACAAAGCGTATGGATAAGAATTTTACCCACTTGAATGTTGTGTTGGATGGTAACTTGGGAAGGGAGGCTTCCCCACACTTAGATAATGCAAGGTCCACTTCCTTGTGCTCTTCTTTGTGTATTTCCACCTCTTTGCGAGCTTCCTCGATTTCAACCTTTCCCCTTTTATCACATGGCTTGGTGTTGTCTTCAAGAACTTTGATTTCTTGCCTAATGGGAGGTGACTCAATTTTGGATAGAAATTCATTGATGAATAAATCCATCTCTTGATCAGCCTCTTCATATTCTTCAATCTCAACATACACCGTGCCAACGTTTTCCTCTTGGTAGCTCTCTTTCTCATTGCTCCCCAAGGGTATGGGAGGTTGTGCACACTCTTCTATAACTTCAACTTCATGTCCAATGGGAGAGGATTCCATTGTAGAGAGAAATTCATCCATGATTGAATCCATCTCTTGATAAGCTTCTTCCAAGTCTCCAACGATGACATGCCTTGGAGGTTGCGCACCCTCCTCAACATCAATATCAAGCTTCTTGGAAGAGTTCTCCATGATGCTACATTCCCATGGACTTTCAACATCTCCTAAATCTTCAACCACGTCTCCCTTTTCTTCAATGATCATAGGCTCCTCCAATTGTTCCAACACAAAATTTGACTCCTCCTTTTCCACCGAATTTTCCAATTTCTCCTTCATGCTTTGCTCTTCTTTTGACCTTTCACATGTGGTCATGGAAGTACCTTGAGTATTCAAGCATTGGTAGGCTAAGGTAGACACTACCTTGGTCAAGTTGGTCACAAACTCAAGTGTATCCTGCTTCATGGCCTCTTGTCCTTGAAGTAACAAAGTGAGAGAATCGTCTATTGGGGCTTGTGGTGGGTAGGAAGATTCATCATTTTGGAGAGAGGGTTCATAATAGGAAGGTGGTTCTTCTTGGTAAGGTTGTGGAGATTGTGTGTATTGAGGTGGTTCTTGGGAGTAATCTTGATAGGGTTGTGGTGGTTCTAAGGGTTCTTGCTCATAATGGTCATAAGAGCATGGTATGGGGGGTTTGGTCATATGATGGATATGGATCATAGGGCGGTGTTTGGTAATGAAAGGCTTGTGAGAATGGTTGAGGTTCATGTTGAGGATAGGATTCATAGGCATATGATGGTGGTTGTTGAGTGTCACAAAAAGAATCATCATAGCCGTTAAATTGGCATGCATTAGGATGGAAATTATACCTATAAGTATCCGGAGGTTGTTGCCAATAGGAGTGATCAATTCCTTGAGGCTCCTCCCATCTTTGTTGGTTCCATCCATGGTACATGTTGCCATTAAAGTTCACATTTCCTATAACACAATTAGAACCAAACTCAAAACCAAAGTGAGAATTCATAGTGAGAGAACAAAATAAAACTAACATGAAATTAAGAAACAAACAAAAGATAAACCTATTCACAATATTCACATATGTACAATAACCAATAACACAACACCATTGCAAATCCCCGGCAATGGCGCCATTTTGATGATTGGATTTTTGACGGTTTAGAATTTCACTAATGAAATTTCGTTGTAAAGTATAGTTTCTAAACCAAAAAATAATCCTTTCATACAAAAAGTTGTTTGTCACTAGTACAAACCCCTAAAATTTATAGACCAAAGTATTTAGACCTCGGGTCGTTCTCCCTAGGAATTACAATAAAGTGTCTTGTTATTGGTCGTGAGTTATTTTGGGGTTTTGGATAAGAGGCATGAAAGTAAATGGTAATGGAAATAAACTAACAACTAACAAAGCTCTTGGCAAGATATGAGAACCAGAAATCCTATCCTAGTTACCTTTCTCAATTGTGATGAGAATTGTTTATTGCTACCACTTAGTTAACCTCTACCTATGAAGGGAAGTCAAGTGGATGAATCAATGTGATTCCTCAAGTCCTAATCAACTCCTAAAGGAAAGACTAGCTTTAGAGGCATTCAAATCAATTAGCAACTTCTAATTATCAACCAACAAAAGAATTAGATAACTCAAGAGTCACTACTTACTCTACTTAGGCAAAGAGGAACAAAACCTACACTAAAATCCAAACAAGCATTTTATCAAACACTTGGTAGGCATAAAAGGAAAACATAGTAAATCAACAACAAGAACAAAATCAAGCAACAATTATTGAAAGGAATTAACAACACAAATCAAAAGGAACACAATTATTATGATTTACCTTTATTGAATTGAAAGAGAAAGGAAGGAACAAAAGTGGATCTACAACAAAGTCTAAGAACAACATAAAGGAAAAAAGAAATTACAACAAAAGAATAGAAGAAGATGAATGTAACAACAATGGATTAAGAGGAGAGAAGTAGAAGAAAGCAAAGATTAAAACCTAGATCTAAGAACTAAACCTAATCCTAATTCTAGAGAGAAGTGAGAGCTTCTCTCTCTAAAACTCTAAAACTAATCCTCAAAACTATTCTCCTTGATTAATTGTATTTCCATCATGCCTTCCCCTTAATCCTTCATCCTTATATTCCTTTCCCTTGGTCATTGGCGCCAAAAATGGGTTTAGAAACCCTCTCAAATCACCAGGCACGTGTTGCATTAGTGGGGTCATGTGCCGTCATTGACGCGTGCGCGCACGGTGCGCTTGCGCGTCCCTGGCTTGTTTTGCAATGTGCGCGTGAGCGCCTTGTGCGCGTGCGCGTGCATGGCTGACTTTGCTTCTTTGACTTTTTATGCTTCTCTCCACTTGCATGCTTCCTTCCTTGCTTCCTTTGACCCATGCCTAGCCTATTCCAATCCTGGAATTACTAGAAAACACATCAAGGCATCTTATGGAATCAAAGAGAAACTAGAATTCATCAAAATAAGGCTTAAAAAGCATGTTTTTACACTTAGGCACAAATACGGAAGAGATTACAAAACCATGCCAATTCATAGGCTAAATGTGACAAAAGGTTATCAAAATACCCTAAATTTAATACAAGACAAACCGTCAATTTGGGGTTTGTCACCAGGTATGAAGAATGATGTGGCATTGCATGTATCTAAATGTTTAACATGTCAGAAGGTTAAGATTGAGTATCAGAGACCATCAGAGATCCTTCAGCCTTTGGAGATTCCACAATGGAAATGGGAGAGCATCGCAATGGATTTTGTGATAGGTTTGCCTAGAACCCGGTCTGGTTGTGACGCTATTTGGGTGGTTGTGGATCGACTGACGGATCGACTGACAAAATCAGCTCATTTTCTTCCTATCCGAATAAGTTGTACAATGGAAGAATTAGCTCGAATGTATATTAAAGAGATTGTCAGGTTGCATGGCGTGCCTTCTACCATTATATCTAACAGGGATCCTCGCTTTACATCAAGATTCTGGGGAGCTTTTTAGCGTGCATTTGGGACTCAGTTAAGTTTGAGTACTGCGTATCACCCTCAGACATATGGTCAGTCAGAGAGAACTATTCAAACCTTGGAGGATATGCTAAGGGCTTGTATTTTGGACCAGCTAACAAGCTGGGATCGGTATATGCCATTAATAGAATTTGCTTATAATAATAGCTATCATGCGATCATTGGAATGGCTCCATATGAGGCTCTGTATGGCAGGAAATGTCAATCTCCATTGTGTTGGTATGAAACTGGAGAAAGGAGTCTATTAGGGCCTGAGATGATAGCTGTGACGACTGAGCAGATAAAGAAGATTCGTAGTCGAATGCTTATAGCCTAAAGCCGCCAAAAGAGCTATGCTGACCAGAGGCGAAAGCCTTTGGAATTCGAAGAAAGAGAACATGTCTTTCTGAACTTTACACCAACCACTGGAGTGGGAAGAGCTATTAAGACTAAGAAACTGAATCCCCGTTATATTGGGCCGTTTGAGATCCTGAAGAGAATTGGACCAGTGGCTTATAGAATTGCCTTAACACCATATCTTTCAAATTTGCACGACATGTTTCATGTATCACAGCTTTGGAAGTATACTCCTGACGTAAGACATGTTCTGGAACCAGAACCAATCCAAGTAAGAGAAGATCTAACACTTCCAGTAATTCCAGTGAGAATTGATGATACTAACATTAAACGATTACGCGGAAAGAAAGTATCATTGGTAAAAATAGCTTGGAGTCGAGCTGGTATCGAGGAACATACCTGGGAGCTCGAATCAGATATGTGAAAGGACTACCCACATCTTTTTTCAGGTAACTGAATTTGAATTTTGAGGACAAAATTCTTTATTAGGTGGGTAGGATGTAAACCCCGGTTAAATTAGTAGATAATTAGTCAATAAATTAGTTTTTAATAAGAAAGATTAGAAACATGAATATTATATCAAATTAGGATAGATCTCATCAAAACGAGAATTTTGACACTAATTTCGAAGAAAACGGTCCAAAATTGGACCGAATAGACCGAACCGGTTGAATTGGGCCCGAACCGGGCTGTCGGTCCAACCGGACCAAACCTTTTAAGTGGGCCCAAAGCCTTTCTTCCCCTTCATTTTAACAGAAGCGGAAGTTGCAGCACAAAGGGGAGGGAAGAACGAAAACTTCACCGAACCCTTACGGCAATCTTTCGTACGCCGTAACTTCTCCATCCGAGCTCCAATTGCTGCACCGTTTGCGGCCACGCGTTCACCACGTCGAGCTCTACATTTCTACCGGAAAAATTTCACTGATAACTTGTTTAATCACTCTTAGCCTTCTTTTCCCCCAATTTTCAAATTTTTAATGGGAAGGTTGAATTTCTTTGATTTCTGATGTTTTAGGATCCAATTAGCTTGAGAAAAACGTTCACTCTTGCTTATGTGAAGTTTGGGTAAGGTGAGGATACGATAATTTTATTTTAATTTCATTAAATTTGAGCTTTGAGTATTACATTGGATATATATGTGTTATGAATGTGTATTAGGTTGTGAATAAAAAACTGGAGCTTAAAATTGTGAATATTGGAACTTGGAGGAAGCGAATTAGTTGAGGTTTTGAGGGCTGTGTTCTTTTAGAAAAATTGTCTTGGTATAATACTTGGGAATCGGCTAAGATATGGTTTAGGTTTCTTGCATTTAATATATAATATTCTGTGAAAACTTAGGCTAGATGACCATAGGATAGGTTGGATTGCATGTGTATATTTAATGCTTAGTATCCTGTTGATGAACATGGTTGGTTTGGTGCTTGTTGGTTAACTGGTGATTTGGTGAATTATTGATTTGAGGTATAATTATTGTGGAGGTTGTTGTGATAATGAGGTATTTTGTGTTAAAAGCCTAGGATTTGTGAACTATGATTCTTAGTTGAATTTTGGTTGTTGGATTTAAATATTGTATGAGTATAATTGTTGATTTGAGGTAGATTTATTGTGGTGATTGTTATGATGATGAGGAAGGGTATGTTAAATTGAAAAGAATGCAGGTTTGGACTCGAAAACGGTGGCAAAGTTCGAGTTTTAGAGGAGATGCTGCTGAAATTTTATAAAAATTAGAGATTTTGCTTATATGATTATTTAAAAAGATTTAGATTCAAAGGTTATATGGTTTGATTTTGATTTATTAAAAAAATGAGTATGTTTTAAGTTTGATTCATTTAGAAAAGAATGAATTATGTTTTGAAATAGAACTATTGATGGACGGAATGAGAGGTGTGACAATGAAGGATAAGGATTGAATATGATTGATGTATGAGATGCGATTGAGAATGATGTGGATATTGATGAATTATAATTGATTTATTTATATGGCTAATGAATTTGAATGATTTGAGATACGAGATTCCTTGGATTAAGTGCCGTGGCTTGCCACCATGTGTACCAGGTTGAAAACTCGATACTCTGTTGACCCTACGACGTAAGTGTGAGCGGGCACTATATAAATTCCCGAGAATGTTATCCCCATTGAGCAATATTGATTATTTGAGAAAAAGCTATGCATAGACTCTTGGGGATGCACGTCGGGGGACAGTCTAAGTACAATTATGACTTGTCGGGTTGGCTGGATAACCGACAGATGAGCCTCATCAGCCATAGGACAGGCATGCATCATATGCATATTACTTGAACTACTTGCTTGTGCTTTAATTGGGTGTGCTTAAATGTATTTGCCATTCTAAATGTATATTTATTACCAGCAATATTTGTAACCTTCTTGTACTTGCCTTTATCTTTTTATTTGTTTGTGAAATACTGATGGAGGTGGAGGTGTGGAGGAATGGCAGTATGGGATTTAGGTTTAAGGTTAAGTTAAGTCAGGTTTACATATTCTTACAAAATCATCTTTTATGGCTTCTGTTTAATACTTCAAGCTCTATAATCTGAGTGTCGGCATTCTAGGATTGCCTTTGGCATTCCCAGGACCTTATATATTATGTGTGTGGCACCTTTATCATACTGAAAACCTCCGGTTCTCATTCCATACTATATTGTTATTTTTCAGATGCAGGTCGAGAGGCATCTCGTTAGGCGTCTGGACTCTTGAAGTGGAATGGTTACTGGTTGTTATACTATGATATATATATGTACTTAGCTTTCTCTCTACATAACTTATTCTTTTTTATCCTCTTAGAGGTGTAGGAGAGGCAGGATTTTGTTTATGTACATTTAGGTTTTGGATATGTATATATATGTATATATGTGTGTATATTCTCCGACCAGTCTTGACTTCGCAGGCTGAGTTAGGAGCTCGTTATTTTGTATCTTTGATTCTCTGTTCCTGCTTTGGGTTATTTTACACTTGATAGTTGTAGCTTTCTTAGCACGCAAGTTAACTCGTTTCTCGAGCGCTGCGCTTTTACTTTCGCGATTTTTATTTCCTCTATTCTTCAAGGCTCCTAGCATATTATAATTCTTCTGCTATTATATATTTACATTTTATTTTAGAGGTCGTAATACCACACCACCTCTGCTTTATGACTTAAGCGTAAAGCTCTAGGTGGTAGGGTGTTACAAAATCCTTCATGCACATACTTTTATCACGAAAATTACTCAATTACTCTCTCAATCAATGTATGAATTACTTTTTTCCACTAAATATTTTCAACTAATTCCTTAATTGCCTTATTTGATTACACCCTTCAGGGATAATGTCAGCAACACAAATTTCAGATTCATAATGCAGCTGCACATACACTGAGCCGTCGTCGCAAGGTTTGTACACTCAGGACATCCACTTAGAATTTCCAATCTACAAGCTTTAGTTAAGGAAACATTCAGAAATCATCTCATAATGTTCTGCATAATCACATCATCACGTCAAAAATAGTCAACAAAATCTGACCATTCAACATATTTTATTTAACATCAATCGATCCAAAATTATTATATACCAGTGTATCAGTCAAGTACATTAGTACATGTGAAACTTTTCCTATAACTTTAACAAAATGCATTCTAGACTCATTGCGCTGGTATCACCGTATTCTAAAGTGGTAACATAATCTACAAAATATGAACTAGGGTTGACAACATATGTCCTAGTCGTGGGTATTTAATCTGACCCAATTCAATTTATGGTGCTGATGAGCGGATAATTCATACGCTTTTTGGCATTGTTTTTAGATAGTTTTTAGTATAATTTAGTTACTTTTAGGGATGTTTTCATTAGTTTTTATGCTAAATTCACATTTCTAGACTTTACTATGAGTTTGTGTATTTTTCTGTGATTTCAGGTAATTTCTGGCTGAAATTGAGGGACCTGAGCAAAACTCTGATAAGGAGGCTGACAAAGGACTGCTGATGTTGTTGGATTGTGACCTCCCTGCACTCGAAATGGATTTTTTTGGAGCTACAAAACTCTTAATGGCACGCTCTCAATGGCGTTGGAAAGTAGACATCCAGAGCTTTCCAGCAATATATAATAGTTCATATTTTATTCGAGATTAGATGACGTAAACTGGCGCTCAATGCCAGTTCCATGCTGCATTCTGAAGTCAAACGCCAGAAACACGTCACGAACCAGAGTTGAACGCCAAAAACACGTTACAACTTGGCGTTCAACTCCAAAAGAAGCCTCTGCACGTGTAAAGCTCAAGCTCAGCCCAAGCACACACCAAGTGGGCCCCGGAAGTGGATTTCTGCATCAATTACTTACTCCTGTAATCCATAGTAGCTAGTCTAGTATAAATACAACATTTTACTATTGTATTCAGAGTCTTTTGACCGATCCTGGATCCTGAATTGTATTTTTGATCCTGTGATCATGTTTTGGGGGCTGGCCATTCGGCCATGCCTGAACCTTCATCACTTATGTATTTTCAACGGTGGAGTTTCTACACACCATAGATTAAGGGTGTGGAGCTCTACTGTACCTTGAGTTTTAATGCAATTACTACTATTTTCTATTCAATTCAGTTTATTCATGTTCTAAGATATTCGTTGCACTTCAACATGATGAATGTGATGATCCATGACACTCATCATCATTCTCACCTATGAACGCGTGACTGACAACCACTTCTGTTCTACCTTAGACCGGGCACATATTTCTTGGATTCCTTGACCAGAATCTTCGTGGTATAAGCTAGATTGATGGCGGCATTCATGAGAATCCGGAAAAGTCTAAACCTTGTCTGTGGTATTTCGAGTAGGATTTCGGGATTGAATGACTGTGACGAGCTTCAAACTCGCGATTGCTGGGCGTGATGACAAACGCAAAAGAATCAAGGGATTCTATTCCAACATGATCGAGAACCGACAGATGATTAGCCATGCCGTGACAGAGCATTTGGACCTTTTTCATTGAGAGGATGGGATGTAGCCATTGACAACGGTGATGCCCTACATACAGCTTGCCATGAAAAGGAGTAAGAAGGATTGGATGAAGGCAGTAGGAAAGCAGAGATTCATAATGAGCACAACATCTTCATACGCCTATCTGAAATTCCCATCGATGATCTACATAAGTATTTTTATCTTTATTTTCTGTTTATTTACTATTAATATTCGAAAACTCTATCACCATTCATTATCCGCTAGACTGAGATTTACAAGATGACCATAGCTTGCTTCATACCAACAATCTCTGTGGGATCGACCCTTACTCACGTAAGGTTTATTACTTGGACGACCCAGTACACTTGCTGGTTAGTTGAGCGAAGTTGTGAAATTATGTTTAGACCATGGTATTGAGCACCAAGTTTTTGGGGCCATTACTGGGGAATCAATTTCGAACAACAATTTAAGTATGAATCATAATTTCTTCCACCAAGTTTTTGGCGCCGTTGCCGGGGATTGTTCGAGTATGGATAACTGACAGTTCATCTTGTTGCTCAGATTAGGTAATTTTCTTTTTTATTTCCCTTTTAAAAAAGTTTTCAAAAATATTTTTCAAAATTTTCTCTTTATTTTTGAAAAATCCTTCAGAGTTTTTAAGAATGAATTCTAGAGTTTCAAAATGGTATGCTGAAGCTTGGCTAGCCATCAAGCTTTAGAGTAACCTCGTATGATTCCTGGAATTTTGATTGAGGACTTTGAATTCATTACTTCCTTTTTCCTATATGTTTTGAAAAAATATAAAATAAAATACAAAAAAATTAATAAAATCATAAAAACCAAAAATATTTTGTGTTTCTTGTTTGAGTCTAGTGTCATGTTTTAAGTTTGGTGTCAATTGCATATTCATCTTATTCTTGCATTTTTCGAAAATTCATGCATTCATAGTGTTCGTCATGATCTTCAAGTTGTTCTTGGTAAGTCTTCTTGTTTGATCTTGATGTTTTCTTGTTTTGTGTCTTTCGTTGTTTTTCATATGCATTTTTGCATTCATAGTGTCTAAGCATTAAAGATTTCTAAGTTTGGTGTCTTGCATGTTTTCTTTGCATAAATTTTTTTTTCAAAATTATGTTCTTGATGTTTATCATGATCTTCAAAGTGTTCTTGGTGTTCATCTTGACATTCATAGTGTTCTTGCATGCATCATGTGTTTTGATTCATAATTTTCATGTTGTGAGTCATTTTTTATGTTTTTCTCTCTCATAATTAAAAATTCAAAAAAATAAATAAATATCTTTTCCTTTTTTCTCTCAAAATTTCAAAAATTTGGGTTGACTTAATCAAATTTTTTTTTTAAAATTAGTTGTTTCTTGTAAGTCAAGTCAAATTTTCAAATTTTAAAAATCTTTTTTAAAACTTTTTCAAAAATGAAATCTTTTTCATTTTTCTTATTAATTTACGAAAATCCTTTAAAACTTTTTTCAAAAATCTTTTTCTTAGTTTTATCTTTATTTTCGAAAATTATGCTAACAATTAATATGATTGATTAAAAAATTTGAAGTTTGTTACTTTCTTGTTAAGAAAGGTTCAATCTTTAAATTCTAGAATCTTATCTTTCAGTTTCTTGTTAGTAAAGTAATCAATTTTAATTTTAATCATATCTTTTTATCTTATCTTTTATATCATATCTTTTTCAAAATTTTATCTTTTTCAAAAATTTGATTTTAAAATATCTTTTCTAACTTCTTATCTTCTTATCTTTTCAAAATTAATTTTTAAATCTTTTTCAACTAACTATTTGACTTTTTGTTTGTTTCTTATCTTTCTCAAAACCACCTAACTACTCTTCCCTCTCTAATTTTCGAAAATACCTCCCTCTTTTTCAAAAATTCTTTTTAATTAATTAATTATTTTAAATTTAATTTTAATTTTATTTCTTATCTTAATTTTCGAAAATCATTAACTCCTATTCAAAATTGTTTTCGAAAACTTCTCTCATATCTTATTCTATTTATTCATTCATTTACTAACACTTATCTTCATCTCAAATCACTGCCCCTATCCTCACCCTTGTGTTTGGATTCTCCTTTCTTTATTCCCTTTCTTCTTCTACTAACAATAAGGAACCTCTTTACTGTAACATAGAGGATTCCTCTTCTTTTTCTATTCTCTTCTCCTTCATATGAGCAGGAACAAGGAAAAAAGACATTCTTGTTGAAGCTGATCCAGAACATGAAAGGACTCTGAAGAGGAAACTAAGAGAAGCTAAATTACAACAATCCAGAGACAACCTTGCTAAAATTTTCGAACAAGAAAATGATATGGCAGCTGACGTTAGGATTTTTTCCAGTAAAGAATGTCATAAAAACAGTCGCGTTGTAGATATAGTCTCTAAACCGACAGAAATCCCTTCGTACAAACATTTTGGTTGTCACAAGTAACAAACCCCTAAATAAATTGTTAACCGAGTATTTAAACCTCGGGTCGTCTTCTCAAGGAATTGTAGGGAGGTATGTTCTTATTATTGGCTATGGAGATTGTAAATTGGGCGTTTTGAGAATTTGGGCAATGGGTACAAGCATATTTTCAAAGCAATAAAAATAAATAAATAACTGTAAAATAAACTCTTGGCAAGGTATAAAGACTGGAGGTCCTATCCCAGTTATCCTTATCAATTGTGATGAGAATTGGATTCTTCTCCCACTTTGTTAACCTCTAACTATGAAGGTAAGTTAAGTGGATGAATTAATTCCAATTTTCAATCAACAATGAGTTTGATAAATCAAGAGTTACCGATTATTTAACCAAAGCCAAAAGGGGAAAAACTAAATCTACTAGAATAATAATATCCTCAGATTGGGAATAATAAAAAGGAACAATCATAAACTGAAATGCTTCAAATATCATTAAATAAAATATTCAAATCTTAACAAGGAAAAGTTCATAAGCCAATTAGGCAACATATCTAATACAAGCAATGAAGTATTTGAAAGTAGGAAATAAATATAAAGTAAAAGAACATTGAACCTGGGATCCAGAGTTACTCTTAAAACAAGAAGAAATCCTAAATCCTAAATCCTAATCCTAAAGAGAGAGAGGAGAGAACCTCTCTCCAAACTAGATCTAAATCATGGAAAGTGAATTATGAAAGCATGATTATGAATGGATGCATTCCCCCACTTTATAGCCTCTAATCTGTGTACTCTGGGCCGAAAACTTGGTAGCCCAGAAGTCACTTCCAGCGCTTTCTGGTCCGTACAGGTCACGGAAAAGTGACGCGGCCGCGTGGCTCACGCGGCCGCGCGGGTTGTGCTCCTTCCAGGTCACGCGTCCGCGTGACCCACGCGTTCGTATCGCCTGGCGTCGGGGCAGCTATGGCAAATTATATATCAAATTGAAGCCCCGGACGTTAGCTTTCCAACGCAACTAGAACCGCGTCGTTTGGACCTCTGTAGCTAAAGTTATAGCCGTTTGAGTGCAGAGAGGTCAGGCTGGACAGCTTAGCAATTTCTCCAACTTCTTGCATTCCTTCCTCTTTTGCATGCTTTCTTCCCATCCTCTGAGCTATTCATGCCCTATAATCTCTGAAAACACTTAACACACATATCAAGGCATCTAATGGTAATAAGATAGGATTAATAATAAGCAAATATAAGATCAAAGAAGCATGTTTTCAATCAAAACACATAATTAGGAAGGAAATATAAAATCATGCAAATAGTATGAATAAGTGGGTAAAGAGTTGATAAAATCCACTCAATTGAGCACAAGATAAACCATAAAATAGTGGTTTATCAACCTCCCCACACTTAAACATTAGCATGTCCTCATGCTAAGCTCAAGAGAAACTATAAAGATGAAGAGAAATGGTAGAATGTATGAAATGCAACTACATGCAAAAAAATGTTTCTACCTACTTGGTTAAAAGTAAAGAAGCTCTTCAAGACAAACATAAAACAGATTTCACTAATTCAAATCATACAATAAAAAGCAAGTAAACTTGTAAGAAGACAACTCATGAAAGCAGGGAACATAGAATCAAGCATTGAACCCTCACTGGTAGTGTGTATCACTCTAATCTCTCAAGTGTATAGGGTTATTCACTCTACTCTTCTCTAGTCATGCTTTCTAAACCTTGTTCTTCATCTAACCAATCAACAAAAATTTAGCATACTAATGCAAACATCATGAGGTCTTTTCAAGGTTGTAATGGGGCTGAGGTAAAGGTAAGGATATATGTATGGCCAAGTGAGCTATAATATGAATCTTCAATTAACCTAAGCTCTCACCTAATATACATATACTCTATATACTTTTAAATTCATGCCTAGCTACCCATAATTCCCACTTTTGTATAATTCCCATACTCATGTACCAAATTTTCTTTAATTTTTTTTTCACATGTGCATTGATCTTTTTATTAACTTAACATTGGGGTAATTTTGTCCCCTTATTTATTTATTTATATTATATATATTTATTTTTTTTCTTTTTCTCTTTTTTTTTCTCTTTTTTTTTTGTAGAGAAATAAACATAACTTATCAATGCACATGGATTTTTTATTATTTTTTTATTTTGATTTTTTCATGAGTAGGTTCCCAAATTCCTAATATTCAAATAAATTAGAAACATGTTACATTCCCTTATCAATCCATGTTCCCACAATTTCCCATACTTAATTGATGCACATTCTCTAACTTAAGCTAACCAAAGATTCAATTTGGGATAATTAATTTGTTTTTCTGCTTAAGGTTAGTAATGTGGTTATAGAACAAGAGGGGATTAAAAGCTCAAGGGGCTAACAAAGGTGATGTAAAAGGTAGGCTTATTTGGGATAAGTGAGCTAATAACAAATAATGGCCTCAATCATATGCAAGCATGTAAATATACTAAATAATGGACATATAGAATGGAACAAAATAAAGATTGCAATTATAGAGAAGTGAACACACAAGAATAAAATATTTATGGTTAAATAATGTAACCATGTAATTAAGCTCAATTCTCACAGGTTGTGTGTTCTTTGGCTTAAAAACCATGTTCCAATTACAACTTCAAACAAGTTTTATACAAAAAGTTTCAATTTAAATTAGTGAAATTTTTCAAAAAAATAGGATCTTAAGAAGAAACTTATTATTTTAACCAAGCAGTAACTAAATGCAAAAATCAAATAAACATGAAATTAAATATGCAAATGCAACAATTAACAAAGAAAATAAAATATTGGTGTTTGAGATAGGAAAGTACTAACCCATGGAGATCGGTATCGACCTCCCCACACTTAAAGATTGTACCGTCCTCGGTGCATGCTGAGATGTGCAGGTGGACGGGTTGCTCCAACTGATGCTTTTCTCATCAAGGAATGTGCGTAGGAACTTGTTTGTCTCTCCCATGTAAACGTCTTCCGGTCTCTTCCTGGTGGCCATCCTGAAAGAAAAAGGGAAGGAAAGTAACCCAAAGCAAAGATAGAAAACAAATAAAACAGGGGTTGGTTAATGCCAAAAATAAGGGTCTCATTTACATGGAAGCTTCAACATGTACGTGAGAAAATAATAGAAGCCATGGCATGCCAGTGGTACAAAATGTACAACAATGGGGAAGAGAGTGGAAGACAATATAAATTCATGTCAATGCAAAATGGAGTGCAAGTATCATAAAAGATTGGCATTGGCATATAATTAATATCATCCCACAGTGTAAAACAAGTTACCAAAATAAATTAAAGAAAAGAAGCAACAGTTGAATAAGAAAATTTTTTAACACCAATGGAAAAATAAAAATGTGCGCAAAATTAAAATGCAATGAATGAAATATGCAAATAAATAAAAATAAAATAAAAAGAAAAATAAGAAGAATGAGAAGGGAAAGAAGGGAAGAGGAAGTAAATATGAAAGGAGAAGAAGAAAAAAAAATAGGATTTGGAGGAGAGAAAGATAAGATATGTGGCAATTTTAGGGTGAGCTGTGTGACGCATGCGACGCGGCCGCGAAAGGCATGCGTTCGCGTGGGTGCGCGTCAGATAAGACGACGCGATCGCGTCAGTCACGCGGTCGCGTGACCCGTGTTGCGCTGCTGGCGCGAGTGCAGCCTCGCTCCAGCACAACTCTCTGTTCGATTCAATTTAATTGCCAAAATTGGGGGACGCGATCGCGTGGGTCGCGGGATCGCATGAGTGTGCATCAGAAAATAACTGACGCGGCCGCGTCGGCAACGCGGTCGCGTGACAAGGATTGTGCTTCCAGCACCAATCCAGCACCACTCTCGCACAATATGGCATTGTGCACCCTTTTACGTCGAAAATGCAGGGCACGCGGTCGCGTGGGAGGCCATACTTCCCATTCGACGCGGACGCGTCAGCGACGCGGTCGCGTGGGTCGATATGTGCCATTAGCACGCCTCCAACCACGCTCCAGCGTGACTCTTTGTTCACTTTTATTTTTCTTTTCTCTCCAAGCAACGCGGACGCGTGGTGCGCGAAATTGTGAACAATACTTTTCACAACTCTCATAATCCCTGGTCATGAACTCCAAAAACTTGGTGGTTCAATTCCATGGCATTACACAACTTCGCACAACTAACCAGCAAGTGCACTGGGTCGTCCAAGTAATACCTTACGTGAGTAAGGGTCGATCCCACGGAGATTGTTAGCATTGAAGCAAGCTATGGTCATCTTGTAAATCTTAGTCAGGCAAACTCAAATGTATATGATGATGAACGAAAATAACATAAAAGATAAAGATAGTGATACTTATGTATATCATTGGTGTAAGAGCTTCAGACAAGCGTATGAAGATGCCTTCCCTTCCGTCTCTCTGCTTTCCTACTGCCTTCATCCAATCCTTTCTTACTCCTTTCCATGGCAAGCTCGTGTAGGGTTTCACTGTTGTCAGCAGCTACCTCCCATCCGCGCAGTGAAAGCTAATGCACGCACTCTGTCACAGTGCTGCCAATCACCGGTTTGGTTCCCTCCCCTACCGGAATAGAATCACTCTTTTGCGTCTGTCACTAACGCCCAGTAGGTTACAGGTTTGAAGCACGTCACAGTCATTCAATCATTGAATCCTACTCAGAATACCACAGACAAGGTTAGACCTTCCGGATTCTCTTGAATGCTGCCATCAGGTCCTGCCTATACCACGAAGACTCTGATCTCACGGAATGGTTGGCTCGTTTGTCAGGCGAGCACTCGGTTGTCAGGCGATCAACCATGCATCGTGCAATCAGGAATCCAAGAGACATTCACTAAGCCTCAGATGCTTGTAGAACAAGAATGGTTGTCAGTCACCTTGTTCATGGGTGAGAATGGTGATGGGCGTCAATCATCACCTTCATCATGTTGAAGAACAAGTGATATCTTGGATAAAGAACAAGCGGAATTGAATGGAAGAACAATAGTAATTGCATTAATACTCGAGGTACAGCAGAGCTCCACACCTTAATCTATGGTGTGTAGAAACTCCACCGTTGAAAATACATAAGAACAAGGTCTAGGCATGGCCGAATGGCCAGCCTCCCAAATGATCTAAGAACTAGATGTCCAAAGATTCCAATACAATAGTAAAAGGTCCTACTTATAGAAAACTAGTAGCCTAGGGTGTACAGAGATGAGTAAATGACATAAAAATCCACTTCCGGGCCTACTTGGTGTGTGTTTGGGCTGAGCAATGAATAAATTTCGTGTAGAGACTCTCCTTGGAGTTAAACGCCAGCTTTAGTGCCAGTTTGGGCGTTTAACTCCCAATTAGGTGCCAGTTCCGGCGTTTAACGCTGGAATTTCTTGAGGTGACTTTGAACGCCGGTTTGGGCCATCAAATCTTGGGCAAAGTATGGACTATTATATATTGCTGGAAAGCCCAGGATGTCTACTTTCCAATGCCGTTGAGAGCGCGCCAATTGGGCTTCTGTAACTCCAGAAAATCCACTTCGAGTGCAGGAAGGTCAGAATCCAACAGCATCTGCAGTCCTTTTGAGTCTCTGGATCAGATTTTTGCTCAGGTCCCTCAATTTCAGCCAGAAAATACCTGAAATCACAGAAAAACACACAAACTCATAGTAAAGTCCAGAAAAGTGAATTTTAACTAAAAACTAATAAAAATATACTAAAAACTAACTAGATCATACTAAAAATATACTAAAAACAATGCCAAAAAGTATACAAATTATCCGCTCATCACAACACCAAACTTAAATTGTTGCTTGTCCCCAAGCAACTGAAGATCAAATAAGATAAAAAGAAGAGAATATGCAATGAACTCCAAAAACATCTATGAAGATCAGTATTAATTAGATGAGCGGGGCTTTTAACTTTTTGTCTCTGAATAGTTTTGGCATCTCACTCTATCCCTTGTAATTCAGAATGATTGGCTTCTCTAGGAACTTAGAATCCAGATAGTGTTAATGATTCTCCTAGTGAAGTATGATGATTCTTGAACATAGCTATTTATTGAGTCTTGGCTGTGGCCCAAAGCACTCTGTCTTCCAGTATTACCACCGGATACATACATGCCACAGACACATAATTGGGTGAACCTTTTCAGATTGTGACTCAGCTTTGCTAAAGTCCCCAATTAGAGGTGTCCAGGGTTCTTAAGCACACTCTTTTTTTTTTTTTTTTTTTGGATCACAACTCTTATTTCTTTCTTTTTCTTCCTTTCTTTTTTTTTTTCGTTTGCTTCTTTCTCTCTTTTTTTTTTGTATTCACTGCTTTTTCTTGCTTCAAGAATCATTTTTAATGATTTTTCAGATCCTCAGTAACATGTCTCCTTTTTCATCATTCTTTCAAGAGCCAACATTCATGAACCACAAATTCAAAAGACATATGCACTGTTCAAGCATACATTCAGAGAACAAAAGTGTTGCCACCACATCAAAATAATTAAACTATTATAAAATTCAGAATTCATGCAATTCTTTCCTTTTCAATTAAGCACTTTTTTATTCAAGAAAGGTGATGGATTCATAGGACATTCATAACTTTAAGGCATAGACACTAAGACACTAATGATCACAAGACACAAACATGGATAACCATAAGCATAAAAATCGAAAAACAGAAGAATAAAGAACAAGGAAATCAAGGAACGGGTCCACCTTAGTGATGGCGGCTCTTTCTTGCTCTTGAAGATCCTATGGAGTGCTTGAGCTCCTCAATGTCTCTTCCTTGTCTTTGTTGCTCCTCCCTCATGATTCTTTGGTCTTCTCTAATTTCATGGAGGAGAATGGAGTGTTCTTGATGCTCCACCCTTAGTTGTCCCATGTTGGAACTCAATTCTCCTAGGGAGGTGTTTACTTGCTCCCAATAGTTTTGTGGAGGAAAGTGCATCCCTTGAGGCATCTCAGGGATCTCTTGATGAGAGGGGTCTCTTGTGTGCTCCATCCTTTTCTTGGTGATGGGCTTGTCCTCATCAATGGTGGTATCTCCTTCTATGTCAACTCCAACTGAATAACAGAGGTGACAAATGAGATGAGGAAAGGCTAACCTTGCCAAGGTGGAGGTCTTGTCCGCCACCTTATAGAGTTCTTGGGCTATAACCTCATGAACCTCTATTTCTTCTCCAATCATGATGCTATGAATCATGATGGCCCGGTCTATGGTAACTTCGGACCGGTTGCTAGTGGGAATGATTGAGCGTTGTATGAACTCTAACCATCCTCTAGCCACGGGCTTGAGGTCATGCCTTCTCAATTGAACCGGCTTTCCTCTTGAATCTTGCTTCCATTGTGCGCCCTCTTCACATATGGTTGTGAGGACTTGGTCCAACCTTTGATCAAAGTTGACCCTTCTAGTGTAAGGATGCTCATCTCCTTGCATCATAGGCAAGTTGAACGCCACCCTCACACTCTCCGGACTAAAATCCAAGTATTTCCCCCGAACCATAGTGAGATAATTCTTTGGATTCGGGTTCACACTTTGGTCATGGTTCTTGGTGATCCATGCATTGGCATAGAACTCTTGAACCATCAAGATTCCGACTTGTTGAATGGGGTTGGTAAGAACTTCCCAACCTCTTCTTCGGATCTCATGGCGGATCTCCGGATATTCACCCTTTTTGAGTGAAAAGGGGACTTCGGGGATCACCTTCTTCAAGGCCACAACTTCATAGAAGTGGACTTGATGCACCCTTGAGAGGAATCTATCCATCTCCCATGACTCGGAGGTGGAAGCTTTTGCCTTCCCTTTCCTCTTTTTAGTGGTTTCTCCGGCCTTGGATGCCATAAATGGTTATGAAAAAGCAACGCTTTTACCACACCAAACTTAAAATGTTTGCTCGTCCTCGAGCAAAAGAAGAAAGAAGAGAGTAGAAGAAGAAGAAATGAGGAAGAGGGGGAAGGTGGTGTGTTCGGCCAAGAAGGGTAAGAAAGGGTGTTTAGGTTGTGTGAAAATGAAGGGTTGGAGAAGGGTATTTATAGGAGAGAGGGGGGTAATGGTTCGGCCATGGAGGGTGGGTTTGGGAGGGAAAGTGGTTTGAATTTGAAGGGTGAGGTTGGTGGGGATTTATGAAGGATGGATGTGAGTGGTGAAGAGAAAGATGGGATTTGATAGGTGAAGGGTTTTTTTTTTTGGGGAAGAGGTATTGAGGTGATTGGTGAATGGGGGAAGAAGAGAGAGAGTGATGGTGGGGTCCTGTGGGGTCCACAGATCCTGTGGTGTCAAGGAAAAGTCATCCCTGCACCAAATGTTGCTCAAAATCACGTTTTGAGCTATTTCTGGCGTTAAACGCCGGGCTGGTGCCCATTCCTGGCGTTTAACGCCAGGTTGTTGCCCTTTACTGGAGTTTAACGCCAGTCTGGTGCCCCTTTCTGGCGTTAAACGCCCAGAATGGTGCCAGACTGGGCGTTAAACGCCCAACAGCTAGCATTACTGGCGTTTGAACGCCAGCTTCTTCTTCTCCAGGGTGTGCTGTTTTTCTTCCTATTTTTCATTCTGTTTTTTGCTTTTTTCATTGTTTTTGTGACTTTTTATGATCATCAACCTACAAAAAAAAGATAAAATAACAAAAGAAAATAGTTAACCATAAAACATTGGGTTGCCTCCCAACAAGCGCTTCTTTAATGTCATTAGCTTGACAGAGGACTCTCATGGAGCCTCAGAAATGCTCAGAACCGTGTTGGAACCTCCCAACACCAAACTTAGAGTTTGAATGTGGGGGTTCAACACCAAACTTAGAGTTTGGTTGTGGCCTCCCAACACCAAACTTAGAGTTTGACTGTGGGGGCTCTGATTGGCTCTGTTTTGAGAGAAGCTCTTCATGCTTCCTCTCCATGATGATAGAGGGATGTCCTTGGGCCTTAAACACCAAGGATTCTTCATTCACTTGAATGATCAACTCTCCTCTATCAACATCAATCACAGCCTTTGCTGTGGCTAGGAAGGGTCTGCCAAGGATGATGGATTCATCCATACACTTCCCAGTCTCTAGGACTATGAAGTCAGTAGGGATGTAATGGTCCTCAATCTTCACCAAAACATTCTCTACAAGTCCATGAGCTTGTTTTCTTGAATTGTCTGCCATCTCTAATGAGATTCTTGCAGCTTGCACCTCAAGGATCCCTAATTTCTCCATTACAGAGAGGGGCATGAGGTTTACACTTGACCCTAAGTCACACAAGGCCTTCTTGAAGGTCATGGTGCCTATGGTACAAGGTATAGAAAACTTCCCAGGATCCTGCCTCTTTTGGGGCAGTTTCTGCCTAGACAAGTCATCCAGTTCTTTGGTGAGCAAAGGTGGTTCTTCCTCCCAAGTCTCATTTCCAAATAACTTGTCATTCAGTTTCATGATTGCTCCAAGGTATTTAGCAACTTGCTCTTCAGTGACATACTCATCCTCTTCAGAGGAAGAATACTCATCAGAGCTCATGAATGGCAGAAGTAAGTCCAATGGAATCTCTATGGTCTCATTTTGAGCCTCAGATTCCCATTGTTCCTCATTGAGGAACTCAGAGGAGATTGGTTCACGCCCACTGAGGTCTTCCTCAGTGGCGTCCTCCTCCTCTCTTTCTTCTCCATATTCGGCCATGTCTATGGCTTTGCACTCTCCTTTTGGATTTTCTTCTGTATTACTTGGGAGAGTGCTAGGAGGGAGTTCAGTAACTTTCTTGCTCAGCTGACCCACTTGTCCTTCCAAATTTCTGATGGAGGACCTTGTTTCATTCATGAAACTTTGAGTGGTCTTTATTAGATCAGAGACCATTGTTGCTAAGTCAGAAGTATTCTGCTTAGAACTCTCTGTCTGTTGCTGAGAAGATGATGGAAAAGGCTTGCCATTGCTAAACCTGTTTCTTCCACCATTATTGTTATTGAAACCTTGTTGAGGTCTCTCTTGATTCTTCCATGAGAAATTGGGGTGATTTCTCCATGAAGAATTGTAGGTGTTTCCATAGGGTTCTCCTAGGTAATTCACCTCTTCCATTGAAGGGTTCTCAGGATCATAGGCTTCTTCCTCTGATGAAGCTTCCTTAGTACTGCTTGGTGCATTTTGCATTCCAGACAGACTTTGAGAAATCAAATTGACTTGTTGAGTCAATATCTTGTTCTGAGCCAATATGGCATTCAGAGTGTCAATCTCAAGAACTCCTTTCTTCTGACTAGTCCCATTGTTCACAGGATTCCTTTCAGAAGTGTACATGAATTGGTTATTTGCAACCATTTCAATTAGCTCTTGAGCCTCTTTAGGCGTCTTCTTCAGATGAAGAGATCCTCCAGCAGAGCTATCCAAAGACATCTTGGATAGTTCAGAGAGACCATCATAGAAAATACCTATGATGCTCCATTCAGAAAGCATGTCTGAAGGACATCTTCTGATTAATTGTTTGTATCTTTCCCAAGCTTCATAGAGGGATTCTCCATCCTTCTGTTTGAAGGTTTGGACTTCCACTCTAAGCTTACTCCATCTTTGTGGTGGAAAGAACTTTGCCAAGAAGGCATTGACTAGCTTTTCCCAAGAGTCCAGGCTTTCTTTAGGTTGAGAATCCAACCATATTCTAGCTCTGTCTCTTACAGCAAAAGGGAATAGCATCAGTCTATAGACCTCAGGGTTAACCCCATTAGTCTTGACTGTGTCACAGATTTGCAAGAATTCAGCTAAGAACTGATGAGGATCTTCCATTGGAAGTCCATGGAACTTGCAATTCTGTTGCATTAGAGAAACTAATTGAGGCTTGAGCTCAAAGTTGTTTGCTCCAATGGCAGGGATAGAGATGCTTCTCCCATAGAAATCAGGAGTAGGTGCAGTGAAGTCACCCAGCACCTTCCTTGCATTATTGGCATTGTTGTTGTTTTCGGCTGCCATGTGTTCTTCTTCCTTGAAGAATTCGGTCAGGTCCTCTAAAGAGAGTTGTGCCTTGGCTTCTCTTAGCTTTCTCTTCAAGGTTCTCTCGGGTTCAGGGTCAGCTTCAACAAGAATGCCTTTGTCTCTGCTCCTGCTCATATGAAAGAGAAGAGAAGAAGAAAGTGTGGAATCCTCTATGTCACAGTATAGAGATTCCTTGAAATGTCAGAGGAAAAGAAAAATAGAAGAAAAGAAGGTAGAAGAATTCGAACTTGATTAGTTTAGAGTTCGAATTGTGCATTAAGAAGGAGTGGTACTCCATAAATAGAAGGATGTGGGAAGGAGGGAAGAGAATTTTCGAAAATTCAATTAAAAGATTTTGAAAACATTTTGAAAATTTGATTGATAATTTTCGAAAATTCAAAGTGCAAAAGAAATCAAGTGATTTTTGAAAAAGATTTTGAAATTAGAAGTTTAAAAAGATTTGATTGAAGACTATTTGAAAAAGATGTGATAAAAAGATTTGATTGAAAAGTTATGGTTTTAAAAAGATGTGATTGAGAAGATATGATTTGAAAACAATTTAAAAAGATTTGATTTTAAAAATTAATGACTTGCCTAACAAGAAAAGATATGATTCAAAACATTAAACCTTTCTCAACAGAAAAGGCAACAAATTTGAGATGTTCAATCAAATCATTAATTGTTAGTAAGTATCTTTGAAAAAGGAAAGAAATTGATTTTGAAAACATTTGATTGAAAAGATATGATTTGAAAAAGATTTGATTTTGAAAAAAACTTTGAAAACTTGAAAAAAAATTGATTTGAAAACAAAATCTTCCCCCTAGCACCATCCTGGCGTTAAACGCCCAGAATGGTATACATTCTGGCGTTTAACGCCCAAAATGCTACCTCTTTGGGCGTTAAACGCCCAACCAGGTACCCTGGCTGGCGTTTAAACGCCAGTCTGCCTTCTTCACTGGGCATTTTTGAATGCTCAGCTTTTTCTGTATAATTCCTCTGCAGTATGTTCTGAATCTTCAATTCTTTGTATCATTGACTTGAAAAGACACAAATTAAAAATATTTTTGGATTTTTAATAATCAAAATGCAAAAGGAATCAATTAACAATGCATGCAAGACACCAAACTTAGCAGTTTGTATACTATTGACACTAACAATATGAGAATGCATATGAGACACACAAAATGCTTCAAGTCAATAGAATTCAAAGATTAGAACACAAAAATCATCAAGAATTACTTGAGGATCCTTAAGACACATGAATGAATGCATGCAATTGACACTAAACTTAAGATGAGACACTAGACTTAAGCATGAAACATCAAATATTTTTGGTTTTTATGATTTTGTAAAATTTTTTTTTTTGTGTTTTTCGAAAATTAAGTGGGAAAAGGTATCAAAATCCTTGATGAGAATTCCAGGAATCAGTGCAATGCTAGTCTAAGACTCCGGTCCAGGAATTAGACATGGCTTCACAGCCAGCCAAGCTTTCAAGGAAAGCTTCGGTCCAAAACACTAGACATGACCTAAGGTCAGCCAAATCTTAGCAGATCACTGCTCCAAGTGCAAAATTGATGAGAATCAACAAGCTCTTGTGGTGATAAGTTGAAACCTCGGTCCAATCAGATTAGACATGGCTTCTCAGCCAGCCAGATTTCAATAAATCATCATGAAACTCTAGAATTCATCTTCAAGAATTTCGAAAAAAAATAAATACCTAATCTAAGCAACAAGATGAACCGTCAGTTGTCCAAACTAGAACAATCCCAGGCATTGTTACCAAAAGCTTGCTCAAAACTTGAACAATCCCCGGCAACGGCGCCAAAAACTTGGTGCGCGAAATTGTGAACAATACTTTTCACAACTCTCATAATCCCTGGTCATGAACTCCAAAAACTTGGTGGTTCAATTCCATGGCATTACACAACTTCGCACAACTAACCAGCAAGTGCACTGGGTCGTCCAAGTAATACCTTACGTGAGTAAGGGTCGATCCCACGGAGATTGTTAGCATTGAAGCAAGCTATGGTCATCTTGTAAATCTTAGTCAGGCAAACTCAAATGTATATGATGATGAACGAAAATAACATAGAAGATAAAGATAGTGATACTTATGTATATCATTGGTGTAAGAGCTTCAGACAAGCGTATGAAGATGCCTTCCCTTCCGTCTCTCTGCTTTCCTACTGCCTTCATCCAATCCTTTCTTACTCCTTTCCATGGCAAGCTCGTGTAGGGTTTCACTGTTGTCAGCAGCTACCTCCCATCCGCGCAGTGAAAGCTAATGCACGCACTCTGTCACAGTGCTGCCAATCACCGGTTTGGTTCCCTCCCCTACCGGAATAGAATCACTCTTTTGCGTCTGTCACTAACGCCCAGTAGGTTACAGGTTTGAAGCATGTCACAGTCATTCAATCATTGAATCCTACTCAGAATACCACAGACAAGGTTAGACCTTCCGGATTCTCTTGAATGCTGCCATCAGGTCCTGCCTATACCACGAAGACTCTGATCTCACGGAATGGTTGGCTCGTTTGTCAGGCGAGCACTCGGTTGTCAGGCGATCAACCATGCATCGTGCAATCAGGAATCCAAGAGATTCACTAAGCCTCAGATGCTTGTAGAACAAGAATGGTTGTCAGTCACCTTGTTCATGGGTGAGAATGGTGATGGGCGTCAATCATCACCTTCATCATGTTGAAGAACAAGTGATATCATGGATAAAGAACAAGCGGAATTGAATGGAAGAACAATAGTAATTGCATTAATACTCGAGGTACAGCAGAGCTCCACACCTTAATCTATGGTGTGTAGAAACTCCACCGTTGAAAATACATAAGAACAAGGTCTAGGCATGGCCGAATGGCCAGCCTCCCAAATGATCTAAGAACTAGATGTCCAAAGATTCCAATACAATAGTAAAAGGTCCTACTTATAGAAAACTAGTAGCCTAGGGTGTACAGAGATGAGTAAATGACATAAAAATCCACTTCCGGGCCCACTTGGTGTGTGTTTGGGCTGAGCAATGAATAAATTTCGTGTAGAGACTCTCCTTGGAGTTAAACGCCAGCTTTAGTGCCAGTTTGGGCGTTTAACTCCCAATTAGGTGCCAGTTCCGGCGTTTAACGCTGGAATTTCTTGAGGTGACTTTGAACGCCGGTTTGGGCCATCAAATCTTGGGCAAAGTATGGACTATTATATATTGCTGGAAAGCCCAGGATGTCTACTTTCCAATGCCGTTGAGAGCGCGCCAATTGGGCTTCTGTAGCTCCAGAAAATCCACTTCGAGTGCAGGGAGGTCAGAATCCAACAGCATCTGCAGTCCTTTTGAGTCTCTGGATCAGATTTTTGCTCAGGTCCCTCAATTTCAGCCAGAAAATACCTGAAATCACAGAAAAACACACAAACTCATAGTAAAGTCCAGAAAAGTGAATTTTAACTAAAAAATAATAAAAATATACTAAAAACTAACTAGATCATACTAAAAATATACTAAAAACAATGCCAAAAAGTATACAAATTATCCGCTCATCAACGCGTCGCTGATGCGATCGCGTCGCGTAGCGAATTTTTTTTTTAATAATTGAAAAATGCAGAATGCAGAATGCAATGCTTAATGTGAATGAGATGCAAAATTCCAGGTTCAATATAACAAAATAAAATAAAATTCAAAAACAAATAAAACTAAATAAAAATGAAAAAGGACAATCATACCATGGTGGGTTGTCTCCCACCTAGCACTTTTAGTTAAAGTCCTTAAGTTGGACATTTGATGAGCTTCCTGTCATGGTGGCTTATGCTTGAACTGATCCAGGAATCTCCACCAGTGTTTGTGATTCCAGTAACCTCCGGGGTCCCAAACTAAGCACATAAAGCCCTTACGAAGCTTCAAATAGATTCTTAGGCTCCCGGGGTGACAAATGTCAGAACAGATTCCAGGATCCCAAACTTTACCTTTACACCCGTTTTTGTCTTGATCTGCATTGTTCCAGCTGGGTGAAAGGTGATCTGAATTCTCACTGCAGCGACCAAACAGCTTCCTAGACCCATTCAGTTGAGCTCTATACCAACCTTTGCGTTTAAACTTAAAGCTTCCAACCATAATGAACCTTGCAGGACAATTCTTACCACTGACCATCTTCCTTTTACTCTTAATGCCACAAAGAGCTCTAAGTTGACCATCCGTCTCCAGTAGCCCATATTCAAGTGGAATTAGAAAGCTAAGGGATATGAATTTTACCCACTTGAATGTTGTGAAGTATGATGGTAACTTAGGGGGAGGCGTTTTTAATGAAATTGCAAGCTCCACTCCCTTGTGCTCTTCTCTGATAATTACCACCTCTTTGCAAGCTTCTTCAATTTCAACCTCTTCCTCTTGGTAGCTTTCTTCCAATTCAATCATCTTTTCATTGCTTTCCAAGGGCATGGGAGGTTGTGCTTCTTCTTCTTGAATCTCCATCTCTTGATCAACCTCTTCCAAGTCTTCAACTATGATATGCTTTGGAGGTTGTACACCCTCTTCAGCATCAATTTCAACCGTCTTGGAAGGAGGCTCGATGTCTTGACTTTCCAATGGAGGTTTTGCATCTCCTAAGTCTTCAACCACTTCTTCTTCTTCAATAATTCCGGCTTCCTCTACTTGTTCCAGTACAAAGTCATGCTCCATACTGTTCACTGGAGTTTCTAGTATCTCCTTCATACTATGCTCTTCACTAGACTGTCCACATGGGGCTGTGGCTGATCCTTGTGTATTTAAGCGTCGAGAAGCCCATTGAATTAATACTTGCCCCAGTTGTTGAGTGGTTGCCTGAAATCGATCCATTGTTTCCTTGAGACGATCCTTTGCCTCTTGATTCACTCAGTTTTCATAAGTAGGATCATAATGCTCTTGGATTGATGGATATGGAGATGGTGAATATTGAAGTGGTGGTTCTTGTGAGTAATTGGGTTGGAATTGGGGTGGTTCTATATATGGTTCATATGGCTCATAAGGTGGTTGGTATGGTGGTTGAGGGTTAGGGTCATATGGAGGTGAATGGTGGAAAGGGGCTTGTGAGTGTGGTGTGTTGAGGTTGTGTTGAAAGGATGATCTCTGAGCATAGGGTGGGGCTTGTTGGTAGCTACAAGATGGTCCACCATATCTATCAGCTTGGGATGCATTATAGCCTGGTCTTTGTCCATGATATCTAGGATGGTGTTGTTGCCTAAAGGGTTGATTAGATCCTCTTGGCTCCATCCATCCTTGATTGGTCTGACCTTGATGCATATTCCTGCTGTGGTTTCTATTTCCTTCAACAAAGTTAGAACCAAACTCAAAGCGAGAGGGGTGAGAATTCATAGTAGTTATCAGAAATAAGGGGGAAAAAGAGAAAACAAATAAACAAGTAAAAGAAAAATATTTTTTTTAAATATTTACAATAACCAATAATAAGGCACACGTTTGCAATTCCCCGGCAACGGCGCCATTTTGACGTTAGGATTTTTGCCAGTAAAGAATGTCATAAAAACAGTCGCGTTGTAGATATAGTCTTTAAACCGACAGAAATCCCTTCGTACAAACGTTTTGGTTGTCACAAGTAACAAACCCCTAAATAAATTGTTAACCGAGTATTTAAACCTCGGGTCGTCTTCTCAAGGAATTGCAAGGAGGTATGTTCTTATTATTGGCTATGGAGATTGTAAATTGGGGGTTTTGAGAATTTGGGCAATGGGCACAAGCATATTTTCAAAGCAATAAAAATAAATAAATAACTGTAAAATAAACTCTTGGCAAGGTATAAAGACTGGAGGTCCTATCCCAGTTATCCTTATCAATTGTGATGAGAATTTGATTCTTCTCCCACTTTGTTAACCTCTAACTATGAAGGTAAGTTAAGTGGATGAATTAATTCCAATTTTCAATCAACAATGAGTTTGATAAATCAAGAGTTACCAATTATTTAACCAAAGCCAAAAGGGGAAAAACTAAATCTACTAGAATAATAATATCCTCAGATTGGGAATAATAAAAAGAAACAATCATAAACTGAAATGCTTCAAATATCATTAAATAAAATATTCAAATCTTAACATGGAAAAGTTCATAAGCCAATTAGGCAACATATCTAATACAAGCAATGAAGTATCTGAAAATAGGAAATAAATATAAAGTAAAAGAACATTGAACCTGGGATCCAGAGTTACTCTTAAAACAAGAAGAAATCCTAAATCCTAAATCCTAATCCTAAAAAGAGAGAGAGGAGAGAACCTCTCTCCAAACTAGATCTAAATCATGGAAAGTGAATTATGAAAGCATGATTATGAATGGATGTATTCCTCCACTTTATAGCCTCTAATCTATGTACTCTGGGCCGAAAACTAGGTCAGAAACAGCCCAGAAGTCACTTCCAGCGCTTTCTGGTCCGTACAGGTCGCAGAAAAGTGACGCGGCCGCGTGGCTCACGCGGCCGCGCGGGTTGTGCTCCTGCCAGGTCACGCGTTCGCGTCGCCTGGCGTCGGGGCAGCTATGGCAAATTATATATCAAATCGAAGCCCCGGACGTTAGCTTTTCAACGCAACTGGAACCGCGTCGTTTGGACCTCTGTAGCTAAAGTTATAGCCGTTTGAGTGCAGAGAGGTCAGGCTGGACAGCTTAGCAATTTCTCCAACTTCTTGCATTCCTTCCTCTTTTGCATGCTTTCTTCCCATCCTCTGAGCCATTCATGCCCTATAATCTCTGAAAACACTTAACACCCATATCAAGGCATCTAATGGTAATAAGATATGATTAATAATAAGTAAATATAAGATCAAAGAAGCATGTTTTCAATCAAAACACATAATTAGGAAGGAAATATAAAATCATGCAAATAGTATGAATAAGTGGGTAAAGAGTTGAAAAAATCCACTCAATTGAGCACAAGATAAACCATAAAATAGTGGTTTATCAGTAGCCGAACCCAACAACAATAATGCAAGAAGGATGCTTGGTGATTATACTACATCTACGTCCAAGTTTGATGGAAGAAGCATCTCAATTCCTGCCATTGGAGCAAACAATTTTGAGCTGAAACCTCAATTAGTTGCTCTAATACAACAAAACTGCAAGTTTCATGGACTTCCATCAGAAGATCCCTACCAGTTTTTATCTGAGTTCTTGCAGATCTGTGAGACTGTTAAGACTAATGGAGTAGATCCTGAAGTCTACAGGCTCATGCTTTTCCCTTTTGCTGTAAGAGACAGAGCTAGAGCATGGTTGGACTCTCAACCTAAAGATAGCCTGGACTCCTGGGATAAGCTGGTCACAGCCTTCTTGGCTAAGTTCTTTCCTCCTCAAAAGCTGAGCAAGCTTAGAGTGGATGTTCAGACCTTCAAACAAAAAGATGGTGAATCCCTCTATGAAGCTTGGGAAAGATACAAGCAGATGACCAAAAGATGTCCTGCTGACATGTTTTCATAATGGACCATGATAGATATATTCTATTATGGTCTATTTGAGTTCTCTAAGATGTCACTGGACCATTCTGCAGATGGATCCATTTACCTAAAGAAAACGCCTGCAGAGGCTCAAGAACTTATTGACATGGTTGCAAATAACCAGTTCATGTACACTTCTGAGAGGAATTCCGTGAATAATGGGATGCCTCAAAGGAAGGGAGTTCTTGAAATTGATGCTCTGAATGCCATTTTGGCTCAGAACAAAATGTTGACTCAACAAGTCAACATGATTTCTCAAAGTCTGAATGGATGGCAAAATGCTTCCAACAGTACTAAAGAGGCATTTTCTGAAGAAGAAGCTTATGATCCTGAAAACCCTGCAATGGCAGAGGTAAATTACATGGGTGAACCTTATGGAAACACCTATAATTCTTCATGGAGAAATCATCCAAATTTCTCATGGAAGGATCAACAAAAGCCTCAACAAGGCTTTAATAATGGTGGAAGAAACAGGTTTAGCAATGGCAAGCCTTTTCCATCATCTTCTCAGCAACAGACAGAGAATTCTGAGCAGAGCACCTCTAACTTAGCAATTATAGTCTCTGACCTGTCTAAGGCCACTTTAAGCTTCATGAGTGAAACAAGGTCCTCCATTAGAAATTTGGAGGCACAAGTGGGCCAGCTGAGTAAGAAAGTCACTGAAACTCCTCCTAGTACTCTCCCAAGCAATACTGAAGAAAATCCAAAAAGAGAGTGCAAGGCCATTGATATAATCAATATGGCTGAACCTAGAGAGGAAGGGGAGGACGTGAATCCCAATGAGAAAGACCTCCTGGGACATCTCCCAACCAAGAAGGAGTTCCCTATTGAGGACCCAAAGGAATCTGAGGCTCATATAGAGACCATAGAGATTCCATTAAACCTCCTTCTGCCATTCATGAGCTCTGAAGACTATTCTTCTTCTGAAGAGGATAAAGATGTAACTGGAGAGCAAGTTGCTCAATATCTAGGAGCTATCATGAAGCTGAATGCCAAGTTATTTGGTAATGAGACTTGGGAAGGTGAACCTCCCTTGCTCATTGGTGAACTAGATACATGGGTTCAACAAACTTTACCTCAAAAGAAACAAGATCCTGGTAAATTCTTAATACCCTGTACCATAGGCACCATGACCTTTGAAAAGGCTCTGTGTGACCTAGGGTCATGCATAAATCTAATGCCACTCTCTGTAATGGAGAAGCTGGGGATCATTGAAGTACAACCTGCCATATTCTCATTACAATTGGCAGACAAGTCAGTAAGACAAGCTTATGGATTGGTAGAGGATGTGTTAGTAAAGGTTGAAGGCCTTTACATCCCTGCTGATTTTATAATCTTAGACACTAGGAAGGAAGAAGATGAATGCATCATTCTTGGAAGACCTTTCCTAGCCACAGCAGGAGCCGTGATAGATGTTAACAGAGGAGAATTAGTCCTTCAATTGAATGGGGACTACCTTGTGTTCAAGACTCAAGGGTGTTCTTCTGTATACATGGAGAGGAAGCATGAAAAGCTTCTCTCAATACAGAGTCAAACAAAGCCTCCACAATTAAGCTCTAAGTTTGGTGTTGGGAGGCCACAGCCAAACTCTAAGTTTGGTGTTGAATCCCCACATCCAAACTCTAAGTTTGGTGTTGGGAGTTTACAACATTGACCTGATCACCTGTGTGGCTCCATGAGAGCCCACTGTCAAGCTATTGACATTAAAGAAGTGCTTATTGGGAGGCAACTCAATTTTTATTTATCTAATTTTATTTTATTTTTATTGTTCTTTTATGTTTTATTAGGTTCATGATCATGTGGCGTCACAAAAAAAAATACTAAAATTAAAAACAGAACAAAAAAACAGTAGAAGAAAAATCACACCCTGGAGGAAAGACTTACTGGCGTTCAAACGCCAGTAAGGAGCATCTGGCTGGCGTTCAACGCTAGAACAGAGCATGGATCTGGCATTGAACGCCAAAAACAAGCAACATCCTGGCGTTTGAACGCCAGGAATATACCCTGAGGAGAGCTGGCGTTGAACGCCAGAAACAAGCAATATCCTGGCATTTAAACGCCAGGAATATACCCTGAGGAGAGCTAGCGCTGAACGCCAGAAACAAGCATGGAACTGGCGTTCAACGCCAGAAACATGCTACAATTGGGCGTTGAACGCCCAAAATAAGCATCACTTCGGCGTTTAAACGCCAGAATTGAATGCAAAGGCGTTTTACATGCCTAATTGGTGCAGGGATGTAAATCCTTGACACCTCGGGATCTGTGGACCCCACAGGATCATCCCAGGATCTGTGGACCCCATAGGATCCCCACCTACCTCAACTCACCTTCTCTCCTCTTCTTCACATTCAAACTCTCTTCCCCATAATCAGTCATCCCTTCTGTTTTCCAGTCACCATACACATCTCTCCCTCTCCCCCATATCTTCTTTTCCTTCCATTCTTTCTTCTTTGCTCGAGGGCGAGTAACATTCTAAGTTTAGTGTGGTAAAAGCATAGCTTTTTTTGCTTTTCCATAACCATTGATGGCACCTAAGGCCAGAGAAATCTCAAAAAAAAAAAGAGAAGAAGAAGAGAAAAGGGAAGATAATTGCTTCCATCTCTGAGTCATGGGAGATGGAGAGATTCATCTCAAGGGTCCATAGCTCAGTAATAGAGCATTTGACTGCACATCAAGAGGCCGGACATGAGGAATTCCCTCATCAAGAAATCCCTGAGATACCTCGGGGGATACATTTTCCTCCACAACTATTGGGAGCAACTAAGGATAGGAGCACCAAAATCACTAGGGATCATGCAACAGAGGCAAGGAATAGACATAAAGGAGCTCAAAAAGCACCATTGGTCCTTCAAAGGGCGCCACCGTCACTAAGGTGGACTCATTCCTTAACTTCCTTGTTCTTATCTCTCTGTTTTTTGATTTTTATGCTATATGTTTGTTTATGTTTTGTGTCTTTATTACATGATCATTAGTATTTAGTAACTATGTCTTAAGGCTATGAATAATTCCATGAATCCTTCACATCTCTTAAATGAAAAATGTTTCTAATTCAAAAGAACAAGAAGTACATGAATTTCGAAATTATCCTTGAATTTAGTTTAATTAAATTGATGTGGTGACAATACTTTTTGTTTTCTGAATGAATGCTTGAACAGTGCATAATTTTGATCTTGTTATTTATGAATGTTAAAATTGTTGGCTCTTGAAAGAATGATGAACAAAGAGAATGTTATTGACAATCTGAAAAATCATGAAAATTGATTCTTGAAGCAAGAAAAAGCAGTGAAAAAAATGGCAAAAAAAAAATTAGAAAGAAAAAGGAAAAGCAAGCAGAAAAAGCCAATAGCCCTTAAAACTGAAAGGCAAGGGTAAAAAGGATCCAAGGCTTTGAGCATCAATGGATAGGAGGGCCCAAGGAACCAAAATCCAGGCCTAAGCGGCTAAATCAATCTGTCCCTAACCATGTGCTTGTGGCATGCAGGTCCAAGTGAAAAGCTTGAGACTGAGTGGTTAAAGTCATGATTCAAAGCAAAAAGAGTGTGCTTAAGAGCTCTGGACACCTCTAACTAGGGACTTTAGCAAAGCTGAGTCACAATCTGAAAAGGTTCACCCAGCCATGTGTCTGTGGCATTTATGTATCCGGTGGTAATACTGGAAAACAAAGTGCTTAGGGCCACGGCCAAGACTCATAAAAGTAGCTGTGTTCAAGAATCAACATACTTAACTAGGAGAATCAATAACACTATCTGAAATTCTAAGTTCCTATAGATGCCAATCATTCTAGACTTCAAAGGAAAAAGTAAGATGCCAAAACTGTTCAGAGGCAAAAAGCTACAAGTCCTGCTCATCTAATTAGGACTAATATTCATTGATATTCTGGAATTTATAGTATATTCTCTTCTTTTTATCCTAATAGATTTTCAGTTTCTTGGGGACAAGCAACAATTTAAGTTTGGTGTTGTGATGAGCGGATTATTTATACGCTTTTTGGCATTATTTTTAGATAGTTTTTAGTATAATTTCGTTACTTTTAGGGATGTTTTCATTAGTTTTTATGCTAAATTCACATTTTTGGACTTTACTATGAGTTTGTATGTTTTTCTATGATTTAAGGTAATTTCTGGCTGAAATTGAGGGACCTGAGCAAAACTCTGATAAGGAGGTTGACAAAGGACTACTGATGCTGTTGGATTGTGACCTCCCTGCACTCGAAATGGATTTTCTGGAGCTACATAACTCGAAATGGTGCGCTCTCAACGGCGTTGGAAAGTTGATATCCAGAGCTTTCCAGAAATATATAATAGTCCATACTTTATTCGAGATTAGATGATGTAAACTGGCGCTCAACACCAGTTTCATGCTGCATTCTAGAGTCAAACGCCAGAAACACGTCACGATCTAGAGTTGAACGCCAAAAACAAGTTACAACTTGGCGTTCAACTCCAAAAGAAGCCTTTGCATGTGTAAAGCTCAAGCTCAGCCCAAGCACAAACCAAGTGGGCCCCGGAAGTGGATTTCTGCATCAATTCCTTACTCTTGTAAACCCTAGTAGCTAGTATAGTATAAATAGAACATTTTTCTATTGTATTTAGAGTCTTTTGACCGATCCTGGATCCTGAATTGTATTTTTGATCCTGTGATCACGTTTTGGGGGCTGGCCATTCGGCCATGCTTGAACCTTCATCACTTATGTATTTTCAACGGTGGAGTTTCTACACACCATAGATTAAGGGTGTGGAGCTCTGCTGTACCTCGAGTTTTAATGTAATTACTACTATTTTCTATTCAATTTAGTTTATTCCTGTTCTAAGATATTCGTTGCACTTCAACATGATGAATGTGATGATCCGTGACACTCATCATCATTCTCACCTATGAATGCTTGACTGACAACCACTTCCGTTCTATCTTAGACCGGGCGCATATCTCTTGGATTCCTTGACCAGAATCTTCGTGGTATAAGCTAGATTGATGGCGGCATTCATGAGAATTCGGAAAGTCTAAACCTTGTCTGTGGTATTCCGAGCAGGATTCCGGGATTGAATGACTGTGACGAGCTTTAAACTCGCGATTGCTGGGCGTGATGACAAACACAAAAGAATCAAGGGATTCTATTCCAACATGATCGAGAACCGACAGATGATTAGCCATGCCGTGACAGAGCATTTGGACCTTTTTCACTAAGAGGATGGGATGTAGCCATTGACAAGGGTGATGCCCTACATACAACTTGCCATGAAAAGGAGTAAGAAGGATTGGATGAAGGCAGTATGAAAGCAGAGATTCAGAAGGAGCACAACATCTTCATACGCCTATCTGAAATTCCCATCGATGATCTACATAAGTATTTTTATCTTTATTTTCTGTTTATTTACTATTATTATTCGAAAACTCTATCACCATCCATTATCCGCCTGATTGAGATTTACAAGATGACCATAGCTTGCTTCATACCAACAATCTCTGTGGGATCGACCCTTACTCACGTAAGGTTTATTACTTGGACGACCCAGTACACTTGCTGGTTAGTTGAGCAAATTTGTGAAATTATGTTTAGACCATGGTATTGAGCACCAAGTTTTTGGGGCCATTATTGGGGAATCAACTTCAAACAACAATTTAAGTATGAATCACAATTTCGTCCACCAGGTGCGAGTTTTTTGTAAATAGGATCAAGTGCGGGATTCAGAGTATATCATATTTTATCCTAATATATTATATAATATATATTTAAAAATTATAGATATAGTGAAAGAAGTGGATTCTTTCTTCTTATAAAATTTAGAATAACTACTAATGTAATTGGTACACGAAATTGTGATCATCAATGGCGCCATCAACATGGTACGCTCAATTGCAATCTCAACTCTTTATCACAACTTCGCACAACTAACCAGCAAGTGCACTGGGTCGTCCAAGTAATAAACCTTACGCGAGTAAGGGTCGATTGATAAACCCCATTTGTAGGGCTTATCTTATGCTTCATTTAGGGAATTTTATAACCTTTTACCCACATTTATGCAATGAAATAGCATGGTTTTGTATATTCTCCTTTAATTGTGCTTAAGAGTGAAAACATGCTTTTTAGGACTCAAAATAGCTAAATTTAATTCACCTTGATTCTATTAGATGCCTTGATATGTTTGTTAAGTGATTTCAGATTTAGGAGGCAAAGATTGGATCAAGGGAATGAAGAAAAAGCATGTAAAGTTGGAGAACTCATGAAGAAATGATGGAACCAAAAAGCTGTCAAGCCGACCTCTTCGCACTTAATTGATCATAACTTGAGCTACAGAGGTCCAATTGATGCGGTTCCAGTTGGGTTGGAAAGCTAACATCCGGGGCTTCGAAAAAATATAAGATTTGCTATAGTTGCATTGCGCATAGAGGCACGCACGCGCACGGTACACGGACGCGCCGATGGTGGCACATGACCCACTTAATGCAACACGTGGCCAGCGATTTTAGAAGCCTTGTGGGCCCAATCCAACTCATTTCTGATGCTATTTAAGCCAAGGATTGAAGAGGAATCAACATACTTTTGATCATTAGTCATAGTTTAGTTTTAGAAGTAGTTAGAACTAGTTTTAGAGAGAGAAGCTCTCACTTCTCTCTAAAATTAGGATTAGGAATTAGGGTTAGATTAGGATCTTATAGTTCTAGGTTTAATTCAAGTCTCCTTCTACTTCTACCTCTAATTGGTGATTACTACACTTTGGTTCTTCTCTCTATCCCTATTCTCTTGTTGTAATTTCTCTTATTTTGTTTCTAGGTTTTGTAATTGAGATACTCTTGTTCTCTTTATTTTCTTTCAATAATGCAATTTGAGGTAATTCATGATAATTGTGATTTTCTTGATTGTTGTTGTTAATTCTTTACATTCAATTGTAGTTAGAATTTATTCTTGTTATGATTGACTATACTTTTCTTTTGTGCCTTCCAAGTGTTTGATTAAATGCTTGGAAGAATGTTAGACTAGAATTTTATGTTATTGGCTTGAGAAGGTAACTTAGGATTTCTTGAGTCACTAGTGTCCAATTGATTGATAGTTGATAGCCATTAACTCTAGCCTTCATTAATCCAATTAGTGGAAAGCTTGGATTTATGGACTAGGATTGATATAACTCACTTGACTTTCCTTTGTTAATTGATTTAAGGATGACTAAGTGGGATTAATCCATGCAACTACCATACTTGTGGCTACTGATAATGATGAAGACCCTTGACAACCAAACCTTGCCAAGACCATTTTGTTAATAAAGTTTTCTTACCATTTAATATTCATATTTCTCATCCAAAACCCCAAAATAAACAAGTCCATAACCAATAACAAGAACACTACCCTGCAAGTCCTTTGAGAGACGACCCGAGGTTTAAATACTTCGATTTATAGATTTTAGGGGTTTGTACTTGTGACAAACAAATTTTTGTATGAGAGGATTATTGTTGGTTTAGAGACTATACTTCGACGAGATTTCATTTGTAAAATTCTAAACCGTCAAAAAACCAATCATCAAAATGGCGCCGTTGCCGGGGATTTGCAATGGTGTTAGGTTATTGGTTATTGTACATATGTGAATATTGTAAATAGTTTGTCTTTTGCTTGTTTACTAGATTTTATTAGTTTTATTTTGTCTTTCCATAATGAATTCTCCCTATGGCTATGAGTTTGGTTCTAGTTTTGTTGTAGGAAATGTGCACCTCAATGATGACACTCATTATGGATGGAATCAACAAAGATGGGAGGAGCCTCAAGGAATTGATCACTCCTATTGGCAACAACCTCCGGATACTTATAGGTATAATTTCCATCTTGATGCATGCCAATTTAACGGCTATGATGACTCTTTTTGTGACACTCAACAACCACCATCATATGCCTATGAATCTTATCCTCAACATGAACCTCAACCATTCTCACAAGCCTTTCATTACCAAACACCGCCCTATGATCCATATCCATCATATGACCAAGCACCCATACCATATTCTTATGACCTTTATGAGCAAGAACCTATAGAACCACCACAACCCTATCATGATTATTACCAAGAACCACCTCAATACTCACCATCTACATACCCTTACCAAGAAGAACCACCTTCCTATTATGAACCCTCTCTCCAAAATGATGAATCTTCCTACCCACCCCAAGCCCCAATAGACGATTCTCTCACTTTGTTACTTCAAGGACAAGAGGCCATGAAGCGGGATACACTTGAGTTTGTGACCAACTTGACTAAGGTAGTGCACGCTGTAGCCTACCAATGTTTGAACACTCAAGGTACTTCTATAGCCACATGCGAAAAACCTAAAGAAGAGCAAAGTATGAAGGAGAAATTGGACAATCCGGTAGAGAAGGGAGAATCGAGTTTTTTGTTGGAACAATTGGAGGAGCCTATGATCGTTGAAGAAAAGGAAGAAGTAGTTGAAGATTTAAGAGATGTTGAAAGTCCATGGGAATGTAGCATCATGGAGCACTCTTCCAAGAAGCTTGATATTGATGTTGAGGAGGGTGCGCAACCTCCAAGGCATATCATCGTTGGAGACTTGGAAGAGGATTATCAAGAGATGGATTCAATCATGGGTGACTTTCTCTCTGCAATGGAATCCTCTTCCATTGGACATGAAGTTAAAATTATAAAAGAATGTGCACAACCTCCCATACCCTTGGTGAGCAACGAAAAAGAGAGTGAATTGGAGGAGAGCTACCAAGAGGAAAAAGTTGGCATGGTGTATATCGAAATTGAAGAATATGAAGAGGTTGATCAAGAGATGGATTCATTCATCAATGAATTCCTATTCAAAATTGACTCACCTCCCATTGGGCAAGATGAAGTTCTTGAAGACAACACCAAGCCATGTGATAAAAGGGGAAAGGTTGAAATCGAGGAAGCTCGCAAAGAGGTGGAAATACACAAAGAAGAGCACAAGGAAGTAGACCTTGCATTGTCTAAGTGTGGGGAAGTCTCCCTTCCCAAGTCACCATCCAACACAACATTCGAGTGGGTAAAATCTATATCCCTAAGCCTTAATTTCTCACTTGAATATGGTTTGATTGAAACAGATGGTCAACTTAGAGCTCTTTGTGGAATTAAGAGTAAGAATGAGTTGTGTAGCGGTTGGAATTTCGGTGTTAAGCTCATCAAGGTCAAGGCTTTAAGGTATAGGGATGATGTTGGGACAAGAACCACTTTGTATGGGTCTAGAAGGAGGAATTGGTGGACTAAAGAGAATTCTATGTGTCAATCGCACTTATGTCAACCACCCGTACGGAAAAATCATGAAACTCAACTAACGGATGGGTGTGAAGATAAGATATTGGATCCCGGTTCGCTATGTGAAGACCAACTATGGGGACTCATATCTTGGGTTGAACTTTGCCCAAGCTTGGTGAAGACGGTTGGAAATTCTGTCAACCAATTGAGAGGCAAAGATCCTTGGAGATTCAAGGATGAGTACAAACATAAGCCACCATGACAATGAGCCCCTCAAAATGTCCAACTTAAGGACTTAAACAAAAAGTGCTAGGTGGGAGACACCCCACCATGGTAAACTCTGTCCATTCTCTTTTAGTTTTGTTTAATAAGTGATTTGAGTTGCCATTGTAGGTAGATTTTCATTTCATATTGATTTGTTTGTAAAGATTGATTGTTAGTATGTTGTATTCATTAGTAGTAGATGAATAAATCCTAAAATCAAATTGTATTTTTGTGAATTGTTTGATATTTGATTGAATAAAGAAGAGTTTTAGACATTATAGGGAGCCCTTGGGCATTTTTTTTTGCTTTTTGGGCAAAAAAAAAGGGCATCGGCGCGCTAGCACGCTGTACGCGCGCGCGGGGTTTGCACTTTTGCCACTTCTACTACAAAAACCAGAGAGTTGTGCGCGCTTTGTGCTAGCATTGTGCTGGGAGCACAACCTCATCCACGCATAAGCGCGCTGTGCGCGCGCGTGCGGATTGTCTCTGCTGCATCCACGCGTAAGCGCGCTGTGCGCGCGCGCGCGGATTTGCACTCTGCTTTTCTCCTTCCTCCTTTCTCCTTCTTTCCTCTTCTCTTCTTCTTTCTTTCTAATTTTTTTTCTTCTTCCTCTCTTAGGAAAATTTTTTTTCTCTTTTAATATAAATGAATTTTTTTAATAAAATAAATAATAATAATATAATAATAATAAATAAATAAATAAATAAATAAATAAATAAAATACTAAAAACAAAAAAAAAAACAAAAAAGAATTTTTTCTTTTCCTCCATTTTCTTTTATTGCATTTGCTTCTTTTCATTCATTGCATTCTAGTTTTATTTTTTGGCCTAGTTCTCATTTTATTTTCTGAGTTTCTCATTTTAATAATGGTGTTGCATTTTTCCATTCAATTGTTGAGAATTTCTTGCATTATTTTGGTGCCTCTTGACTTGTTTGATTATGTTAATATGCCATTAGCCCATATTATTTTCTTACTCACATGCTTAGCTAACATGTAGTGTGAGAACCCTACTTTTATTTGGCATTAGCCCCCGTCTATGTTCTGTTTATTTTGTTATCTTTGTTATAGGCTTAATTTTCTTTCTTTCTTTCCTTTTAGGTTGGCCACCAATAAGGAAGGAAAGGAAAGTTTCAAAATGGGACAACAAATAAGTCACCCGCACAACCCTTTCAAGGAGCTCATCAATTGTAGCTACCCTTCCACCTCGCTCTTCTATGCGTGCACCAAGGACGGTGCAATCTTCAAGTGTGGGGAGGTCGTCCGACCAATTTCCATGGGTAACAATCTCTTTTTCAACACCAATGCTAGTTAGTTGTTGCATTTGCATGATAGGTTGCATGTTAGTTAGAATTTGTACATATTTTTACCACTTCTTTTTTTTTTTGTCTTTTTTTTGTTAGGACTACTTGGTTAGGATGATGATTTTTTTCCCAAGAAACCGTTCTAGGGCAACCTACCAATTTGAAAAATTTTTGTTGAACTTGCTTGAAAGAATGTATTTTGGAACATGGTTTTTGAGCTAAGAACACAAGCTAGTGAGATTTGAGCCTAATTGTGTGGTTACATCTTATAACCACTTATTTTTCCTTCTTGTGTGCATTATTCTCTTTCTATGGTTGTAATCTTTGATTTGTTTGATTCTTTATGTCCATTATTTTATGTATTCATGCATTTATATGATTGAGGCCATTGTTTCATTAGCTCACTTACTCAAATAGCCTACCTTTTATCAACCTTTATTAGCCAACTTTGAGCCTACGCTTGACCCACTTGTTCTTTAATTTAGCACATTACAAGCCTTAAAGCGAAAAACAATAATTGTCCTTATTTGGATCTTTGATTAGCTTAGGCTAGTGTGTGTAAGTATCATTCAAGTGTGGGAATCCTGGGACATTGGAGGAATAAAAGGGTAGTTTTGTATTTTTATTGAAATTATTGGAAATTGGGTACATGCTCATGTATTGATCAATTGTAAAACCTTATGCATTGATGCTCTTGTATATAGGAAGAAAGAAAAGAAACAAAAGAAAAAGAAAAGAAAAAAAAAGAAAAATAATATGGAAAAGGAAAGAAAAAAAAGAAAAAGAAAAGAAAAAAATAGAAAAAGAAAGAAATAAAAAGGGGACAAAATGCCCCAAAGTAAAGTCCAATAAAGATCAATGCACAAGTGTTGTGAAATGAAAAGGGATACATGAGTATGTGAAAAAGTGAGAAATGGGTAGTTAGGTTAGAACTCAATTGTATAGGATGTCATAGGTTAGGTGGGAAGTTTAAGCTTATCAAAGATTCAAATTTTAAGCTCACTAGACCAAATATGCACCCCTACCTTGACCCTAGCCCCATTACAACCTAAAGAAAAGACCTCATGATACTTGTATGCATGCATGAAATATATGTTGATTGTTAGAAGAAAAATAAATCTTAGAAAGCATGATTAGGGGAGAATTGAGAGAATTGACCCTACACACTTGAGCGACTAGAGTGCAAACACTTCTGGTGAGGGTTCGATGCTCGACTCCTTGATTCCCGGCTTTCATGAGCGCCCCTTCTTGCAAGTCTACTTGAACTTCATTTTTTATACTAAAATTGGTAGGATTCATGAATCGTCATATGACCTTAGCCCTACCTGTTTATACATGCTCTTGGAGGATTGATTTATTTTTAACCAAGTAGGTAGAATCATTTTGCATCTAGTTGCATTCATGTAGATAGGATGCATATAGATAGGTTACATTGAATAAATGTTGATGCCCTTTGCTTTCTCTTGGCTTAAGCATGAGGACATGCTTGGTTTAAGTGTGGGAAGGTTGATAAACCCCATTTGTAGGGCTTATCTTATGCTTGATTTAGGGGATTTTATAACCTTTTACCCACATTTATGCAATGAAATAGCATGGTTTTGTATATTCTCCTTTAATTGTGCTTAAGAGTGAAAACATGCTTTTTAGGACTCAAAATAGCTAAATTTAATTCACCTTGATTCTATTAGATGCCTTGATATATTTGTTAAGTGATTTCAGATTTAGGAGGCAAAGATTGGATCAAGGGAATGAAGAAAAAGCATGTAAAGTTGGAGAACTCATGAAGAAATGATGGAACCAAAAAGCTGTCAAGCCGACCTCTTCGCACTTAATTGATCATAACTTGAGCTACAGAGGTCCAATTGATGCGGCTCCAGTTGGGTTGGAAAGCTAACATTCGGGGCTTCGAAACGATATAAGATTTGCTATAGTTTCATCGCGCATAGGGGCGCGCACGCGCACGGTATGCGAACGTGCCGATGGTGGCACATGACCAACTTAATGCAACACGTGGCCAGCGATTTTAGAAGCCTTGTGGGCCCAATCCAACTCATTTTTGATGCTATTTAAGCCAAGGATTGAAGAGGAATTAACATACTTTTGATCATTAGTCATAGTTTAGTTTTAGAAGTAGTTAGAACTAGTTTTAGAGAGAGAAGCTCTCACTTCTCTCTAGAATTAGGATTAGGAATTAGGGTTAGATTAGGATCTTATAGTTCTAGGTTTAATTCAAGTCTCCTTCTACTTCTACCTCCAATTGGTGATTGCTACACTTTGGTTCTTCTCTCTATCCCTATTCTCTTGTTGTAATTTCTCTTATTTTGTTTCTAGGTTTTGTAATTGAGATACTCTTGTTTTCTTTATTTTCTTTCAATAATGCAATTTGAGGTAATTTATGATAATTGTGATTTCCTTGATTGTTGTTGTTAATTCTTTACATTCAATTATAGTTAGAATTCATTCTTGTTGTGATTGACTATACTTTTCTTTTGTGCCTTCCAAGTATTTGATTAAATGCTTGGAAGAATGTTAGACTAGAATTTTATGTTCTTAGCTTGAGAAGGTAACTTAGGATTTCTTAAGTCACTAGTGTCCAATTGATTGATAGTTGATAGCCATTAACTCTAGCCTTCATTAATCCAATTAGTGGAAAGCTAGGATTTATGGACTAGGATTGATATAACTCACTTGACTTTCCTTTGTTAATTGATTTAAGGATGACTAAGTGGGATTAATCCTTGCAACTACCATACTTGTGGCTAGTGATAATGATGAAGACCCTTGACAACCAAACCATGCCAAGACCATTTTGTTAATAAAGTTTTCTTACCATTTACTATTCATATTTCTCATCCAAAACCCCAAAATAAACAAGTCCATAACCAATAACAAGAACACTACCCTGCATGTCCTTTGAGAGACGACCCGAGGTTTAAATACTTCGGTTTATAGATTTTAGGGGTTTGTACTTATGACAAACAAATTTTTGTATGAGAGGATTATTGTTGGTTTAGAGACTATACTTCGATGAGATTTCATTTGTAAAATTCTAAACCGTCAAAAAACCAATCATCAAAATGGCGCCGTTGCCGGGGATTTGCAATGGTGTTAGATTATTGGTTATTGTACATATGTGAATATTGTAAATAGTTTGTCTTTTGCTTGTTTACTAGATTTTGTTAGTTTTTTTTTGTCTTTCCATAATGAATTCTCCCTATGGCTATGAGTTTGGTTCTAGTTTTGTTGTAGGAAATGTGCACCTCAATGATGACACTCATTATGGATGGAATCAACAAAGATGGGAGGAGCCTCAAGGAATTGATCACTCTTATTGGCAACAACCTCCGGATACTTATAGGTATAATTTCCATCCTGATGCATGCCAATTTAACGGCTATGATGACTCTTTTTGTGACACTCAACAACCACCATCATGTGCCTATGAATCTCATCCTCAACATGAACCTCAACCATTCTCACAAGCCTTTCATTACCAAACACCGCCCTATGATCCATATCCATCATATGACCAAGCACCCATACCATATTCTTATGACCTTTATGAGCAAGAACCTATAGAACCACCACAACCCTATCATGATTTTTACCAAGAACCACCTCAATACTCACCATCTACATACCCTTACCAAGAAGAACCACCTTCCTATTATGAACCATCTCTCCAAAATGATGAATCTTCCTACCCACCCCAAGCCCCAATAGACGATTCTCTCACTTTGTTACTTCAAGGACAAGAGGCCATGAAGCAGGATACACTTGAGTTTGTGACCAACTTGACTAAGGTAGTGCACGCTGTAGCCTACCAATGTTTGAACACTCAAGGTACTTCCGTAGCCACATGTGAAAAACCTAAAGAAGAGCAAAGTATGAAGGAGAAATTGGACAATCCGGTAGAGAAGGGAGAATCGAGTTTTGTGTTGGAACAATTGGAGGAGCCTATGATCATTGAAAAAAAGGAAGAAGTGGTTGAAGATTTAGGAGATGTTGAAAGTCCATGGGAATGTAGCATCATGGAGCACTCTTCCAAGAAGCTTGATATTGATGTTGAGGAGGGTGCGCAACCTTCAAGGCATATCATCGTTGGAGACTTGGAAGAGGCTTATCAAGAGATGGATTCAATCATGGATGAATTTCTCTCTGCAATGGAATCCTCTCCCATTGGACATGAAGTTAAAATTATAAAAGAATGTGCACAACCTCCCATACCCTTGGTGAGCAACGAAAAAGAGAGTGAATTGGAGGAGAGCTACCAAGAGGAAAAAGTTGGCATGGTGTATATCGAAATTGAAGAATATGAAGAGGTTGATCAAGAGATGGATTCATTCATCAATGAATTCCTATTCAAAATTGACTCACCTCCCATTGGGAAAGATGAAGTTCTTGAAGACAACACCAAGCCATGTGATAAAAGGGGAAAGGTTGAAATCGAGGAAGCTCGCAAAGAGGTGGAAATACACAAAAAAGAGCACAAGGATGTAGACCTTGCATTGTCTAAGTGTGGGGAAGTCTCCCTTCCCAAGTCACCATCCAACACAACATTCGAGTGGGTAAAATCTATATCCCTAAGCCTTAATTTCTCACTTGAATATGGTTTGATTGAAACAGATGGTCAACTTAGAGCTCTTTGTGGAATTAAGAGTAAGAATGAGTTGTGTAGCAGTTGGAATTTCGGTGTTAAGCTCATCAAGGTCAAGGCTTTAAGGTATAGGGATGATGTTGGGACAAGAACCACTTTGTATGGGTCTAGAAGGAGGAATTGGTGGACTAAAGAGAATTCTATGTGTCAACTGCCCTTATGTCAACCACCCGTACGGAAAAATCATGAAACTCAACTAACGGATGGGTGTGAAGATAAGATATGGGATCCCGGTTCGCTATGTGAAGACCAACTATGGGGACTCATATCTTGGGTTGAACTTTGCCCAAGCTTGGTGAAGACGGTTGGAAATTCTGTCAACCAATTGAGAGGCAAAGATCCTTGGAGATTCAAGGATGAGTACAAACATAAGCCACCATGACAATGAGCCCCTCAAAATGTCCAACTTAAGGACTTAAACAAAAAGTGCTAGGTGGGAGACACCCCACCATGGTAAACTCTGTCCATTCTCTTTTAGTTTTGTTTAATAAGTGATTTGAGTTGCAATTGTGGGTAGATTTTCATTTCATATTGATTTGTTTGTAAAGATTGATTGTTAGTATGTTGTATTCATTAGTAGTAGATGAATAAATCCTAAAATCAAATTGCATTTTTGTGAATTGTTTGATATTTGATTGAATAAAGAAGAGTTTTAGACATTATAGGGAGCTCTTGGGCATTTTTTCCTGCTTTTTGGGCAAAAAAAAAGGGCATCGGCGCGCTAGCACGCTGTGCGCGCGCGCGGGGATTGCACTTCTACAACTTCTACTACAAAAACCAGAGAGTTATGCCCGCTTTGTGCTAGCATTGTGCTGGGAGCACAACCTCATCCACGCGTAAGCGCGCTGTGTGCTCGCGCGCGGATGCTCCCTGCTGCATCCACGCGTAAGCGCGCTGTGCGCGCGTGCGCGGATTTGCACTCTGCTTTTCTCCTTCCTCCTTTCTCCTTCTTTCCTCTTCTCTTCTTCTTTCTTTCTAATTTTTTTTCTTCTTCCTCTCTTAGGAAAATTTTTTTTTCTCTTTTAATATAAATGAAATTTTTTTAATAAAAAAATAATAATATAATAATAATAAATAAATAAATAAATAAATAAAATACTAAAAACAAAAAAAAAACAAAAAAATTTTCTTTTCCTCCATTTTCTTTTATTGCAGTTGCTTCTTTTCATTCATTGCATTCTAGTTTTATTTTTCGGCCTTGTTCTCATTTTATTTTCTGAGTTTCTCATTTTAATAATGGTGTTGCATTTTTTCATTCAATTGTTGAGAATTTCTTGCATTATTTTGGTGCCTCTTGACTTGTTTGATTTTGTTGATATGCCATTAGCCCATATTATTTTCTTACTCACATGCTTAGCTAACATGTAGTGTGAGAATCCTACTTTTATTTGGCATTAGCCCCCGCCTATGTTCTATTTATTTTGTTATCTTTGTTATAGGCTTAATTTTCTTTCTTTCTTTCCTTTTAGGTTGGCCACCAATAAGGAAGGAAAGGAAAGTTTCAAAATGGGGCAACAAACAAGTCACCCGCACAACCCTTTGAAGGAGCTCATCAATTGTAGCTACCCTTCCACCTTGCTCTTCTATGCGTGCACCGAAGACGGTGCAATCTTCAAGTGTGGAGAGGTCGTCCGACCGATCTCCATGGGTAACAATCTCTTTTTCAACACCAATGCTAGTTAGTTGTTGCATTTGCATGATAGGTTGCATGTTAGTTAGAATTTGTACATATTTTTACCACTTCTTTTTTTTTGTCTTTTTTTGTTAGGACTACTTGGTTAGGATGATGATTTCTTTCCCAAGAAACCGTTCTAGGGCAACCTACCAATTTGAAAATTTTTTGTTGAACTTGCTTGAAAGAATGTATTTTGGAACATGGTTTTTGAGCTAAGAACACAAGCTAGTGAGATTTGAGCCTAATTGTGTGGTTACATCTTATAACCACTTATTTTTCCTTCTTGTGTGCATTATTCTCTTTCTATGGTTGTAATCTTTGATTAGTTTGATTCTTTATGTCCATTATTTTATGTATTCATGCATTTATATGATTGAGGCCATTGTTTCATTAGCTCACTTACCCAAATAGCCTACCTTTTATCAACCTTTATTAGCCAACTTTGAGCCTACGCTTGACCTACTTGTTATTTAATTTAGCACATTACAAGCCTTAAAGCGAAAAACAATAATTGTCCTTATTTGGATCTTTGATTAGCTTAGGCTAGTGTGTGTAAGTATCATTCAAGTGTGAGAATCTTGAGACATTGGAGGAATAAAAGGGTAGTTTTGTATTTTTATTGAAAGTATTGGAAATTGGGTACATGCTCATGTATTGATCAATTGTAAAACCTTATGCATTGATGCTCTTGTATATAGAAAGAAAGAAAAAAAAACAAAAGAAAGAGAAAAGAAAAAAAAAGAAAATAATATGGAAAAGGACAAAACATACTAAAAACAATGCCAAAATGCGTATAAATTATCCGCTCATCACAACACCAAACTTAAATTGTTGCTTGTCCCCAAGCAACTGAAAATCAAATAAGATAAAAAGAAGAGAATATGCAATGAATTCCAAAAACATCTATGAAGATCAGTATTAATTAGATGAGCGGGGCTTTTAGCTTTTTGCCTCTGAATAGTTTTGGCATCTCACTCTATCCTTTGAAATTCAGAATGATTGGCTTCTATAGGAACTCAAAATCCAGATAGTGTTATTGATTCTCCTAGTTAAGTATGATGATTCTTGAACACAGCTACTTTATGAGTCTTGGCCGTGGCCCAAAGCACTCTGTCTTCCAGTATTACCATCGGATACATACATGCCACAAACACATAACTGGGTGAACCTTTTCAGATTGTGACTCAGCTTTGCTAGAGTCCCCAATTAGAGGTGTCCAGGGTTCTTAAGCACACTCTTTTTGCCTTGGATCACGACTTTATTTTTTCCCTTGCCTATTGGCTTTTTCTGCTTGCTTTCTCTCCCCTTTTTTTTCGCACATAATCTCTCTTCTCTTTTTTTTTTCTATTCACTGTTTTTTCTTGCTTCAAGAATCATTTTTATGATTTTTCAGATCCTCAGTAACATGTCTCCTTTTTTTCATCATTCTTTCAAGAGCCAACATTCATGAACAACAAATTCAACAGACATATGCACTGTTCAAGCATACATTCAGAAGTCAAAGTATTGCCACCACATCAAAATAATTAATCTGTTATAAAATTCAAAATTCATGCAATTCTTCTCTTTTTCAATTAAGAACATTTTTCATTTAAGAAAGGTGATGGATTCATAGGACATTCATAACTTTAAGGCATAGACACTAAGACACTAATGATCATAAGACACAAACATAGATAAACATAAGCATAAAAATTCGAAAAATAGAAAAATAAAGAACAAGGAAATTAAAGAACGGGTCCACCTTAGTGATGGCGGCTTGTTCTTCCTCTTGAAGATCTTATGGAGTGCTTGAGCTCCTCAATGTCTCTTCCTTGTCTTTGTTGCTCCTCTCTCATGATTCTTTGGTCTTCTCTAATTTCATGGAGGAGGATGGAATGTTCTTGGTGCTCCACCCTTAGTTGTCCCATGTTGGAACTTAACTCTCCTAGGGAGGTGTTGATTTGCTCCCAATTATTTTGTGGAGGAAAGTGCATCCCTTGAGGTATCTCAGGGATTTCATGATGAGGAGTTTCCTCATGCTCATGTCCATGAGTGGGATCTCTTGTTTGCTCCATCATTTTCTTAGTGGTATCCATGAGGACTTGGTCCAACCTTTGATCAAAGTTGACCCTTTTTGAGTTTGAAAGGGACCTCGGGGATCACCTTTTTCTTGGCCACAACTTCATAGAAGTGGTCTTGATGCACCCTTGAGATGAATCTCTCCATCTCCCATGACTTAGAGGTGGAAGCTTTTGCCTTCCCTTTCCTCTTTCTAGAGGTTTCTTCGGCCTTAGGTGCCATAAATAGTTATGGAAAAATAAAAAGCAACGCTTTTACCACACCAAACTTAGAAAGTTTGCTCGTCCTCGAGCAAAAGAAGAAAGAAGAGAGTAGAAGAAGAAGAAATAGAGGAGATGGAGGTGGCTTTGTTTTTCGGCCAAGGGGGAGAAGTAGTGTGTAGGTTGTGTAAAAATGAAGGAGTGAAGATGTGTTTATATAGGGGTGGAGAGAGGGGTAAGGTTCGGCCATTATGGGTGGGTTTGGGAGGGAAAGTGGTTTGAATTTGAATGGTGAGGTAGGTGGGGTTTTATGAAGGATGGATTTGAGTGGTGAAGAGAATGGTGGGATTTGATAGGTGATGGGTTTTTGGGGAAGCGGTGTTAAGGTGATTGGTGAATGGGTGAAGAAGAGAGAGAGTGGTGGGATAGGTGGGGATCCTGTGGGGTCCACAGATCCTGAGGTGTCAAGGATAATTCATCCCTGCACTAAATGGCGAGCAAAAATGCTTCTTCTGCCAATCCTGGTGTTAAACGCCGGGCTGGTGCCCATTTCTGGCGTTTAACGCCAGCTTGGTGCCCATTCCTGGCGTTAAACGCTAGTCTGGTGCCCCTTTTTGGCGTTAAACGCCCAGAATGGTGCCAGACTGCGCGTTAAACGCCCATTTTGCTATCTTCACTGGCGTTTAAACGCTAGTAAATTTTCCTCCAGGGTGTGCTGTTTTTCTTTCTATTTTTCATGCTATTTTTGCTTTTTCAATTGATTTTGTGACTTTCCATGATCATCAACCTATAGAAAACATAAAATAACAAAGGAAAATAGATAAATATAACATTGGGTTGCCTCCCAAAAATCGCTTCTTTAATGTCAGTAGCTTGACAGTGGGCCCTCATGGAGCCTCAAAGATGTTCAGAACAATGTGGGAACCTCCCAACACCAAACTTAGAGTTTGAATGTGGTGCTTCAACACCAAACTTAGAATTTGGTTGTGGCCTCCCAACACCAAACTTAGAGTTTGACTGTGGGGGCTCTGTTTGACTCTGTTTTGAGGGAAGCTCTTCATGCTTCCTCTCCATGGTTACAGAGGGGTATCCTTGAGCCTTAAACACAAAGGATTCTTCATTCACTTGAATGATCAATTCTCCTCTGTCAACATCAATTACAGCCTTTGCTGTGGCTAGGAAAGGTCTGCCAAGGATGATGGATTCATCCATGCACTTCCCAGTTGATGAGCGGATATTTTATACGCTTTTTGGGGGTAATTTCATGTAGATTTTAGCATATTTTAATTGGTTTTTAGTAGAATATTATTAGTTTTTAGGCAAAAATCATATTTCTGGACTTTACTATGAGTTTGTGTGTTTCTCTGTGATTTCAGGTATTTTCTGGCTGAAATTGAGGGAGCTGAGCAAAAATCTGAGTTAGGCTGAAAAAGGACTGCTGATGCTGTTGGATTCTGACCTCCCTGCACTCGAAATAAATTTTCTAGAGCTACAAAAGTCCAATTGGCGTGCTCTCAACGGCTTTGGAAAGTAGACATCCAGGGCTTTCCAGAAATATATAATAGTCTATACTTTGCGTGAAGATAGACGACGTAACTTGGTGTTGAACGGCAAGTACATGCTGCTGTCTGGAGTTAAACGCCAGAAACACGTCATGATCCGGAGTTGAACGCCCAAAACACGTCATAACTTGGAGTTCAACTCCAAGAAAAGCCTCAGTTCGTGGATAGCTTTAGTCTCAGCCCCAGCACACACCAAGTGGGCCCCAGAAGTGGATTTCTGCACCAATTATCTTAGTTTACTCATTTTCTGTAAACCTAGGTTACTAGTTTACTATTTAAACAACTTTTAGAGACTTATTTTGTACCTCATGACATTTTCAGATCTGAATTACATACTTTTTGATGGCATGAGTCTCTAAACTCCATTGTTGGGGGTGAGGAGCTCTGTAGCATCTCGATGAATTAATACAATTACTTTTGTTTTCCATTCAAACACGCTTGTTCTTATCTAAGATGTTCATTCGCGCTTAATTATGGAGAAGGTGATGATCCATGACACTCATCACCTTCCTCAATCCATGAACGTGTGCCTGACAACCACCTCCATTCTACATCAGATTGAATGAGTATCTCTAAGATTCTTTAATCAGAATCTTCGTGGTATAAGCCGGATTGATGACGGCATTCATGAGAATCCGGAAAGTCTAAACCTTGTCCGTGGTATTCCGAGTAGGATTCTGGGATTGAATGACTGTGACGAGTTTCAAACTCCTGAAGGCTGGGCGTTAGTGACAGACGCAAAAGAATCAATGGATTCTATTCCAAACTGATTGAGAACCGACAGATGATTAGCCATGCTGTGACAGAGCATAGGAACGTTTTCACTGAGAGGATGGGAGGTAGCCATTGACAACGGTGACACCCTACATAGAGCTTGCCATGGAAGAGACCTTGCGTGTGGGAAGAGGACTTCAAGGAAAAGTAGAAATTCAAAGGACAAAGCATCTCCAAAACTCCAATATATTTCTCATTACTGCACAACAAGTAACGATTTGATTCTCTTCTATTTTTCTAATAATTCCAAACACTTTTACTTCCTACAATTAAACCCAAATAATCTTATTGGCTTCCTGACTAAGATTAATAAAATAAATATAGCTTGCTTTAAACCAATAATCTCCGTGGGATCGACCCTTACTCACGTAAGGTATTACTTGGACGACCCAGTGCACTTGCTGGTTAGTTGTGCGAATTGCCAAAGAGTTAGATTGCATTTCGTGCACCAAGTTTTTGGTGCCGTTGCCGGGGATTATTCGAGTTTGAACAACTAAAGGTTTATTTTATTTCTTAGATTAGGAATAATTTATTTTTATTGTTATAGAGTCAATAAAATCTGATAGGATAGTTTCTTTTCAAAAATTTCTTTTCAAAAATATTATTTTTCTTAATTAATTGTTAATTTTTCGTGAGTTTAGTGTCTTGTTCTAAGTTTGGTGTTAATTGCATATTTTATATTTTTCCTTAACTTTTCGAATTTGTGTTCTTTGTTCTTCATTGATCTTCAAGTTGTTCTTGTTGATCTTTCTTGTTGATCTTGAGTTTTTCTTGTTTTGTGTCTTTTCTTGTTTCACTTGTGTTCTTTTGAAAGCATTAATCTTCCAAAAGGAATATACCTATTCAAAACAAGTGTTACATTTACTCCCAATTGGCTAGACCATTGGTTTATATTCTTGATGATTGGGCACCTGTTCTTTTTAAAATCTTTTTTCAAAAAATAATTTGTCTTGATTTAATCTTGTGCCAAACTTTAAGTTTGGTGTTTTCTTGTTAATCTTTTCATAATTTTCAAAAATTTTATTAAAGTTCTCTAAAAATTTTAAGTTTGGTGTTCTTTCTTTTGTTCTTGGTGTTCTTGTGAATCTTTAACATGTTCTTGAGTCTTTCTTGTGTTTTGATCTTAAAATTTTTAAGTTTGGTGTTCCTTGGTGTTTTCCCTCCAAAATTTTCGAAAATAAGGAGCATTAGATCTAAAAATTTTAAGTCTTGTGTCTTTTGTGTGTTTTTCTCTTTCATCATAAAATTCAAAATTCAAAAAAAAAAATTCTTTTTCAAAAATATCCTAACCACTTTCTCTCTCCTCAAATTTTCGAAAATCTTCATAAAAGTTTTCAAATTTTTAATTTTTAATTTTCTTTCTTTATTTATTTTAATTTTATTTCGATTTTTATTTTATTTTATTTTTATTATTTCGAAAATCAATTTTCTTTATATAATAAATTAAATAAAATAGACAATATCAACATCTATACCATCTCCCTTGCTCCATCATGGAACTAAGTGGAAATGAACAGTCCAGGAGGACTCTGGGGTCATATGCTAACCCCACTACTGCTTCATATGGGAGTAGTATCTGTATACCCTCCATTGGAGTTAGTAGCTTTGAGTTGAATCCTCAGCTCATTATCATGGTGCAGCAAAACTGCCAGTATTTCGGTCTTCCACATGAAGAACCTACAGAGTTTCTGGCACAATTTTTACAAATTGCTGACACAGTACATGATAAAGAAGTGGATCAGGATGTCTACAGACTATTACTGTTTCCATTTGCTGTAAAAGATCAAGCTAAGAGGTGGTTAAATAACCAGCCTAAGAACAGCATAAAAACATGGAAACAGCTGTCAGAAAAATTCCTGAATCACTATTTCCCTCCAAAACGGATGACACAGCTAAGGCTAAGCATCCAAGGCTTCAAACAAGGAGATAATGAATCCCTTTATGATGCCTGGGAGAGATACAGAGAGATGCTAAGAAAATGCCCCTCTGAAATGTTTTCAGAATGGGTGCAATTAGACATCTTCTACTATGGGCTTACAGAAAAAGCTCAGATTTCTCTAGACCACTCAGCTGGTGGATCTATACATATGAGAAAAACAATTGAAGAAGCTCAAGAGCTTATTGATACAGTTGCCAGAAATCAGCATCTGTACCTAAGCAGTGAATCTTCCATGAAAGAAGAAGCTAAAACAGTAACTGCTGAACTCAGTCCAGTGGATCAGGCTAATGAATTCAATCAGCAATTAGACTTTCTAACTCAGCAGCTAGCCGAATTCAAGGAAATATTACAGGAAACAAGAATGGCTAACAGGAATATGGAAGTACAATTAAAGCAGACAGAAAAGCAACTGTCAAAACAAATAGCAGAAGAATGCCAAGCAGTTCAATTAAGAAGTGGGAAAACATTAAATACCTCACTTCAAAGCAGCAGGAAGCCAAGAAATGAACAAATGGCTACTCAAAATCCCTCTGAGGACAGTCAGAGCCTAGAGAGGAATAATGCTGGCGCTGAACGCCCAGACCATGCTCATTCCTGGCATTCAACTCCAGAAACAAGCATGAATCCGGTGTTGAACGCCCAAAGGGAGCATGGTTCTGGCGTTCAAACGCCAGTAACAAATAAGGAGGTGGCGTCTAATGCCACTCCAACTTCCACCCCTGGCATTCAAATGCCAGTGGGGGATCAGTCACATACAAGTGCTGATAACAACCCTTCTAAAAAGGCTTCCCAACCCACTTCTGTAGGTAATAAACCTGCAGCAACTAAGGTTGAGGAATACAAAGCCAAAATGCCTTATCCTCAAAAACTCCGCCAAGCGGAACAGGATAAGCAATTTGCCAGTTTTGCAGACTATCTCAGGACTCTTGAAATAAAGATTCCGTTTGCAGAAGCACTTGAGCAAATACCCTCTTATGCTAAGTTCATGAAAGAGATCTTAAGTCATAAGAAGGATTGGAGGGAAACTGAAAAAGTCTACCTCACTGAAGAATGCAGTGCAGTCATTCTAAAAAGCTTACCTGAGAAGCTTAAAGATCCTGGGAGCTTTATGATACCATGCACATTAGAGGGTATTTGTACCAAGCAAGCTTTATGTGATCTTGGGGCAAGTATCAACCTAATACCTGCATCTACTATCAGAAAGCTTGGTTTAACTGAAGAAATCAAACCAACCAGGATATGTCTTCAACTTGCTGATGGCTCCATTAAATACCCATCAGGCGTAATTGAAGACATGATTGTCAAGGTTGGGCCATTCGCCTTTCCTACTGACTTTGTGGTGCTGGAAATGGAGGAGCACAAGAGTGCAACTCTCATTCTAGGAAGACCTTTCCTAGCAACTGGCCGAACCCTCATTGATGTCCAAAAAGGGGAAGTAACCCTGAGAGTCAATGAGGAGGAGTTCAAGTTGAATGTTGTTAAAGCCATGCAACATCCAGACACCCCAAATGACTGCATGAGTGTTGATATTATTGACTCCTTAGTAAGAGAGGTCAATATGGCTGAGAGTCTCGAATCAGAGCTAGAGGACGTTTTTAAAGATGTTCAGCCTGATATGGAGGAATCAGTGAAAATAATAGAACCTCTGAAAATCCCTCAGGAAGAGGAGAAACCTCCTAAACCCGAGCTCAAACCATTACCACCATCCCTGAAATATGCATTTCTGGGAGAAGGTGATACCTTTCCTGTAATCATAAGCTCTACCTTAGAGCCACAGGAAGAGGAAGCACTAATTCAAGTGCTAAGGACACACAAGACAGCTCTTGGGTGGTCCATCAGTGATCTCAAGGGCATTAGCCCAGCCAGATGCATGCACAAGATCCTACTAGAGGGTGACGCCAAGCCAGTGGTTCAACCACAAAGGCGGTTGAACCCAGCCATGAAGGAGGTGGTGCAGAAAGAGGTCACTAAGTTACTAGAGGCTGGGATTATTTATCCTATTTCTGATAGCCCCTGGGTAAGCCCTGTCCAGGTTATCCCAAAGAAAGGTGGCATGACAGTGGTTCACAATGAAAAAAATGAACTGGTTCGTACAAGAACAGTTACAGGGTGGCGTATGTGTATTGATTACAGAAGGCTCAATACAGCCACTAGAAAGGATCACTTTCCTTTACCATTCATAGACCAGATGCTAGAAAGACTAGCAGGTCATGAATACTACTGCTTCCTGGATGGATATTCAAGTTATAATCAAATTGCAATAGATCCCCAGGATCAGGAGAAAACGGCATTCACCTGCCCATCTGGAGTATTTGCATACAGAAGGATGCCATTTGGCCTGTGCAATGCACCTGCAACCTTTCAGAGGTGCATGCTCTCAATTTTCTCTAATATGGTGGAAAAATTCCTGGAAGTCTTCATGGATGACTTTTCAGTATTTGGAGACTCATTCAGCTCCTGCCTTAACCATTTAGCACTTGTTCTAAAGAGATGCCAAGAGACTAACCTGGTTTTAAACTGGGAGAAGTGTCACTTTATGGTGACTGAAGGAATTGTCCTTGGACACAAAATCTTGAACAAGGGGATAGAGGTGGATCAAGCTAAGGTAGAGGTAATTGAAAAATTACCACCACCTGCCAATGTTAAGGCAATCATAAGCTTTCTGGGGCATGCAGGATTCTATAGGAGGTTTATAAAGGATTTTTCAAAAATCGCCAAACCTCTAAGCAACCTGCTAGCTGCTGACACGCCATTTATCTTTGATAAAGAGTGTCTGTAGGCATTTGAGACTCTGAAAGCTAAATTGGTTACAGCACCAATCATCTCTGCACCAGACTGGACATTACCATTTGAATTGATGTGTGATGCCAGTGACCATGCCATTGGTGCAGTGTTGGGACAAAGGCATGAAAAGCTTCTGCACGTCATTTACTAAGCCAGCCGTGTTTTAAATGACGCACAGAAGAATTACACAACCACAGAAAAAGAGCTACTTGCAGTGGTTTACGCCATTGACAAATTCAGATCCTATTTAGTAGGATCAAAAGTGATTGTGTATACTGATCATGCTGCTCTTAAATATCTACTCACAAAGCAGGATTCAAAACCCAGACTTATAAGATGGGTGTTGCTTCTGCAAGAATTTGATATAGAAATAAGAGACAGAAAAGGGACAGAAAACCAAGTAGCAGATCACTTGTCCCGAATAGAACCAGTAGACGGGGCGTCCCTCCCTCTCACTGAGATCTCTGAAACCTTTCCGGATGAACAACTCTTTGCCATCCAGGAAGTGCCATGGTTTGCAGATATCGCAAACTACAAGGCAGTAAGATTCATACCCAAAGAGTACAGTAGGCTGCAATCAAAGAAATTGATCACAGATGCAAAGTACTATCTTTGGGATGAACCATATCTCTTTAAGAGATGTGCAGACGGAGTAATCCGTAGATGTGTGCCTAAGGAAGAAGCACAGAAGATTCTATGGCACTGCCATGGATCACAGTATGGAGGACATTTTGGAGGTGAGCGAACAGCCACAAGAGTCCTCCAATGTGGCTTCTACTGGCCTACTCTCTATAAAGATTCCCGAGCATTTGTACTTAATTGTGACAGTTGCCAAAGATCTGGCAATCTGCCTCACAGTTATGCCATGCCTCAGCAAGGGATCTTGGAGATTGAGTTGTTTGATGTATGGGGTATTGACTTTATGGGACCCTTCCCACCATCATACTCAAACACTTATATTCTGGTGGCAGTGGATTATGTATCCAAATGGGTGGAAGCTATTGCAACACCCACTAATGACACTAAAACAATGTTAAAATTCCTCCAGAAACACATCTTCAGCAGATTTGGTACCCCTAGAGTATTAATCAGTGATGGGGGCACTCATTTCTGCAATAAACAGCTTTACTCTGCTTTGGTTCGTTATGGAGTTAGCCACAGGGTAGCTACTCCATATCACCCACAGACTAATGGGCAAGCTGAAGTCTCAAATAGAAAACTCAAAAGAATTCTGGAACGGACTGTAATTAACCGTAGAAGGGATTGTGCAAGGAGCTTGGATGATGCTCTGTGGGCATACAGAACAACATTCAAGACCCCTATAGGGACCTCCCCATACCAGCTTGTGTATGGAAAGGCATGTCACTTGCCAGTGGAACTGGAACACAAGGCCTACTGGGCAACCAGATTCCTGAACCTTGATGCCAAGTTAGCTGGAGAAAAACGTTTACTCCAGCTAAATGAGCTAGAGGAATTTAGACTCAATGCTTTCGAGAATGCAAAAATTTACAAGGAGAAAGCGAAAAGATGGCATGATAAGAAATTGTCATCCAGAGTCTTTGAGCCGGGGCAGAAAGTTCTGCTATTTAATTCTAGGCTCAAATTATTCCCCGGGAAATTAAAATCCCGGTGGAGAGGTCCATATGTAATTACAAGTGTATCACCATATGGATACGTAGAGCTTCAGGATAATGACTCTAACAAAAAGTTCATTGTTAATGGACAGAGAATTAAACATTATCTTGAAAGTAACTTCGAGCAAGAATGCTCAAAACTGAGACTTAATTAGAGCTCAGTGGTAGTCCAGCTAAAGACAATAAAGAAGCGCTTGCTGGGAGGCAACCCAGCCATTTACAAAGTCTTTTTACTAATTAAATAAATTTCCTTTTTTTTACAGGTATGTGTCCAAGTATCTCCAAAGGGTAAAAATAGCAATTGATTGAATTCACAGAGTTACAGGAAAATTTGGAAGCTCACTGGCGTGAAAAAGTCAGTAAGAAACATTTTGGGCGTTGAACGCCCAAAAGAAGCACCCACTGGGCGTTCAACGCCAGTAAGGGTAGCCATCTGGGCGTTAAACGCCAGAAAGGAGCATCTTCTGGGCGTTGAATGCCAGAAAGAAGCACCTTCTGGGCGTTTAACGCCAGATTGTTAGCATCCTGGGCGTTCAGAAAAACGCCCAGTGACAAAGGACTTCCTGGCGTTCAACGCCAGAAAGAAGCATCAGCTGGGCGTTGAATGCCCAGGAGAAGCAACATTTGGGTGTTAAACGCCCAAAACATGCATCGTTTGGGCGTTTAACGCCAGGATGGTGGGGAGGAGGTAAAATTCGTTTTTCTTTACAATTTTTCAAAATTTTATGTTTCAATTCATGATTTCTTGTATAAACATGTTTCAAAATGTCATCCTTCAAAATCAAATTAGTCTTCTAAGAACCCTAATTTCTAAAATCCCTTTTTCAAAAATATCAAATATATCTTAATCCATAAGGACAAATTGTTTTCCAATCCAATCCAACTCTTTTAAGTTTGTTTTCAAAACTCAATTATCTTTTTAAAATCTTTTTCAAAATTAAAAATTCAGATTTATCTTTTTAATTATTATTCATATCTTTCTTTTTTTAAACTATATCTTTTTCTTATCATATCTATCTTTTCTAAATCATATCTTCTATCTTATTCTTTTCTTATTTTCGAAATTCCCCACCCCCTCCCTATATATTGAATTCGGCGCCCCTCTCATCATCACCATGCCACACTTGCTCTCCTCCTATCCCTCTCCTTTCTTCTCTTTTGCTTGAGGACAAGCAAAGCTCTAAGTTTGGTGTGGTTATCCGTGATCACAAAAACATACTCATTAAGATCATGGCTCCTAAAGGAAAACAACCCACCCCAAGACGCAAGAAAGAGAGTACTCCAAAGCCACTTTGGAATCAAGGGAAGTTCTTAACTAAAGAACATTCAGACCATTACTACAAAATAATGAGTCACAGATCAGTGATCCCGGAAGTCAAATTTGATCTGAAAGAAGATGAATATTCGGAGATCCAAGAGCAAATTCGAAACAGGAACTGGGAAATTCTAGCCAATCCTGAAACGAAAGTGGGAAGGAACATGATTCAGGAGTTCTATGCTAATCTATGGCAGACAGACAGGCAAAGAATAATTGGAGCTGCTCTCTATGACCATCGGACCTTAGTCAGAGGAAAGATTGTTCATACCCATCCTGACAAGATCAGGGAGATATTTAAGCTTCCTCAACTGAAAGATGACCCAGACTCCTTTAATAGGAGAATGATGAGGGTAAATAAAGGTCTAGACAAGATTCTAGAGGATATATGCATCCCTGAAGTCAGGTGGACCACCAGCACGACTGGCACCCCAATTCAACTCAAAAGAGAAGATCTAAAACCAGTAGCCAGAGGCTGGCTGGATTTCATTGGGCGTTCCATATTGCCCACCAGCAACCGTTCTGAAGTTACCATTAAAAGAGCAGTAATGATTCACTGCATCATGTTGGGAAAAGAAGTAGAAGTCCATCAACTGATCTCATGCGAATTATACAAAATAGCAAACAGGAATTCCAAGGACGCTAGATTGGCCTATCCAAGCTTAATTTCTATGCTCTGCAAAGATGCCGGAGTAAAGATGGGAATAACAGAGTATATCTCAGTTGAGAGGCCAATCACCAGAATATCAATGGACAGACAACAGCTGCAGGATGATCCAATCAAGAGGAGAGCACAGGAAGTCCTCCCAGAACTTCCTCAATTCGAATATTGGGGACATCTTGAAGCTTCTATTTCCAAATTGCAAGAAGCTATGGACCAAATAAAGGAAGAACAGATCAATCAAAGTAGCATGCTTTGCAAACTGCTTAAGGAACAGGAAGAGCAAGGGCGTGATCTAAGGGAGCTGAAGCGCCAAAAATTAATCCTTGAAAAGCACCCCACAGATTAGAGGAACATCTACTTCTCAAAATAACAGGTTGCTGAGTTCCAATTTTTAGCTTTAACTCTGTGATAGTGTTTTTATAGAAATTTACCTTAGGAGATATATATATAGTAGTAGTAGTAATTAGTATAGTATATCTATTCTGGTTTTATTCCCAATTAAGTTATAATTTATTTTTCTCATCATCATCAGGCATGAATAAAATAGTAGATAATTAGAATAAAGAAGTAATTTTTCTTTTTCGAATTCTTAATAATAAAAATTATAATTAACTATATGTGGCGGCAATACTTTTTGTTCTCTGAATGAATGCTTGAACAGTGCATGATTTTGATCTTGAATTTTATGAATATTGGCTCCTGAAGGAATGAGGAACATGAAAAATATTGTTGATGATCTGAAAAATCATGAATTGATTCTTGAAGCAAGAAAAAGCAGTCAAAAAAAAAATTTTGGATCAAAAGGAATAAAATCCAAACAGCCCTTAAAACCAAAAGGCAAGGGTGAAAGGGATCCAAGGCTTTGAGCATCAGTGGATAGGAGGGCCTAAGGAAATAGTTCCAGGCCTAAGCGGCTAAATCAAGCTGTCCCTAACCATGTGCTTGTGGCATGCAGGTCCAAGTGAAAAGCTTGAGACTGAGTGGTTAAAGTCGTGATCCAAAGCAAAAGAGTGTGCTTAAGAGCTCTGGACACCTCTAACTGGGGACTCTAGCAAAGCTGAGTCACAATCTGAAAAGGTTCACCCAGTCATGTGTCTGTGGCATTTATGTATCCGGTGGTAATATTGGAAAACAAAGTGCTTAGGGCCACGACCAAGACTCATAAAATAATTGTGTTCAAGAATCAACACGCTACACTAGGAGAATCAATAATACTATCTGAATTCTGAGTTCCTATGGATGCCAATCATTCTGAATTTCAAAGGATAAAGGGAGATGCCAAAACTGTTCAGAGATAAAAAGCTACAAGCCCCGCTCATCTAATAAGAATATGAGCTCCATTTAAAACTCTTAGATATTATTACTTCTTAATTTCTCTCATCCTACTTTATTCATCTAGTTGCTTGAGGACAAGCAACAGTTTAAGTTTGGTGTTGTGATGAGCGGATATTTTATACGCTTTTTGGGGGTAATTTCATGTAGATTTTAGCATGTTTTAATTGGTTTTTAGTAGAATATTATTAGTTTTTAGGCAAAAATCATATTTCTGGACTTTACTATGAGTTTGTGTGTTTCTCTGTGATTTCAGGTATTTTCTGGCTGAAATTGAGGGAGCTGAGCAAAAATCTGAGTTAGGCTGAAAAAGGACTGCTGATGCTGTTGGATTCTGACCTCCCTGCACTCGAAATGGATTTTCTGGAGCTACAGGAGTCCAATTGGCGCGCTCTCAACGTCGTTGGAAAGTAGACATCCAGGGCTTTCCAGAAATATATAATAGTCCATACTTTGCGCGAAGATAGACGACGTAACTTGGCATTTAACGCCAAGTACATGCTGCTGTCTGGAGTTAAACGCCAGAAACACGTCATGATCCGGAGTTGAACGCCCAAAACACGTCATAACTTGGAGTTCAACTCCAAGAAAAGCCTCAGTTCGTGGATAGCTTTAGTCTCAGCCCCAGCACACACCAAGTGGGCCCCAGAAGTGGATTTCTGCACCAATTATCTTAGTTTACTCATTTTCTGTAAACCTAGGTTACTAGTTTACTATTTAAACAACTTTTAGAGACTTATTTTGTACCTCATGACATTTTCAGATCTGAATTACATACCATTTGATGGCATGAGTCTCTAAACTCCATTGTTGGGGGTGAGGAGCTCTGCAGCGTCTCGATGAATTAATACAATTACTTTTGTTTTCCATTCAAACACGCTTGTTCTTATCTAAGATGTTCATTCGCGCTTAATTATGGAGAAGGTGATGATCCGTGACACTCATCACCTTCCTCAATCCATGAACGTGTGCCTGACAATCACCTCCGTTCTACATCAGATTGAATGAGTATCTCTAAGATTCTTTAATCAGAATCTTCGTGGTATAAGCCGGATTGATGACGGCATTCATGAGAATCCGGAAAGTCTAAACCTTGTCCGTGGTATTCCGAGTAGGATTCTGGGATTGAATGACTGTGACGAGCTTCAAACTCCTGAAGGCTGGGCGTTAGTGACAGACACAAAAGAATCAATGGATTCTATTCCAACCTGATTGAGAACCGACAGATGATTAGCCGTGCTGTGACAGAGCATAGGAACGTTTTCACTGAGAGGATGGGAGGTAGCCATTGACAACGGTGACACCCTACATAGAGCTTGCCATAGAAGGGACCTTGCGTGTGGGAAGAGGACTTCAAGGAAAAGTAGAAATTCAAAGGACAAAGCATCTCCAAAACTCCAACATATTTCTCATTACTGCACAACAAGTAACGATTTGATTCTCTTCTATTTTTCTAATAATTCCAAACACTTTTACTTCTTACAATTAAACCCAAATAATCTTATTGGCTTCCTGACTAAGATTAATAAAATAAATATAGCTTGCTTTAAACCAATAATCTCCGTGGGATCGACCCTTACTCACGTAAGGTATTACTTGGACGACCCAGTGCACTTGCTGGTTAGTTGTGCGAATTGCCAAAGAGTTAGATTGCATTTCGTGCACCACCAATCTCTAGGACTATGAAATCAGCAGGGATGTAATGGTCTTCAACCTTTACCAGAACATCCTCTACAAGTCCATAAGCTTGTTTTGTTGAATTGTCTGCCATCTCTAGTGAGATTCTTACAGCTTGCACCTCAAAGATCCCTAGCTTCTCCATTACAGAGAGAGGCATGAGGTTTATGCTTGACCCTAGGTCACACAGAGCCTTCTCAAAGGTCATGGTGCCTATGGTACAAGGTATTGAGAACTTCCCAGGGTCCTGTCTCTTTTGAGGTAATCTCTGCCTAGTCAAGTCATCCAGTTCTTTGGTGAGCAAATGGGGTTCATCCTTCCAAGTCTCATTACCAAATAACTTGTCATTTAGCTTCATGATTGCTCCAAGGTACTTAGCAACTTGCTCTTCAGTGAGATCTTCATCCTTTTCAGAGGAAGAATACTCATCAGAGCTCATGAATGGCAGAAGTAATTCCAATGGAATATCTATGGTCTCAGTGTGAGCCTTAGATTCCCATGGTTCCTCATTAGGGAACTCATTGTAGGCCAGTAGACGTCCATTGAGGTCTTCCTCAATGGTGCTCACTGCCTCTTTCTCCTCTCCAAATTCGGCCATGTTGATGGCCTTACACTCTCCTTTTGAATTCTCTTCTGTATTGCTTGGAAGAGTACTAGGAGGGAGTTCAGTAACTTTCTTACTCAGCTGACCCACTTGTGCCTCCAAGTTTCTAATGGAGGACCTTGTTTCAGTCATAAAACTTTGAGTGGTTTTGATTAGATCAGAGACCATGGTTGCTAAGTCAGAGTGCCTCTGCTTAGAATTCTTTGTCTGTTGTTGAGAAGATGATGGAAAAGGCCTACCATTGCCAAACCTATTTCTTCCACCATTATTGTTGTTGAAACCTTGTTGAGGTCTCTGTTGATCCTTCCATGAGAGATTTGGATGATTTCTCCATGAAGGATTATAGGTGTTTCCATAGGGTTCTCCCATGTAATTCACCTCTTCCATTGAAGGGTTCTCAGGATCATAAGCTTCTTCTTCAGATGAAGCATCCTTAGTACTGCCTGGTGCAGCTTGCATTCCAAACAGACTTTGAGAAATCATATTGACTTGCTGAGTCAATATTTTGTTCTGAGCTAATATGGCATTCAGAGTATCAATCTCAAGAACTCCTTTCTTCTGATTCGTCCCATTGTTCACAGGATTCCTTTCAGAAGTGTACATGAATTGGTTATTTGCAACCATTTCAATAAGTTCTTGAGCTTCTGCAGGCGTCTTCTTTAGATGAAGAGATCCTCCAGCAGAGCTGTCCAATGACACCTTGGACAGTTCAGACAGACCATCATAGAAGATACCTATGATGCTCCATTTAGAAAGCATGTCAGAAGGACACTTTCTGATCAATTGTTTGTATCTTTTCCAGGCTTCATAGAGGGATTCACCTTCCTTCTGTCTGAAGGTTTGGACTTCCACTCTAAGCTTACTCAATTTTTGAGGTGGAAAGAACTTTGCCAAGAAGGCATTGACTAGCTTTTCCCAAGAGTTCAGGCTTTCTTTAGGTTGTGAGTCTAACCATATCCTAGCTCTGTCTCTTACAGCAAAATGGAATAGCATAAGTCTGTAGACCTCAGGGTCAACCCTATTAGTCTTGACAGTGTCATAGATTTGTAAGAATTCAGCTAAAAACTGATGAGGATCTTCCAATGGAAGTCCATGGAACTTGCAATTCTGTTGCATTAGAGAAAATAATTGAGGTTTAAGCTCAAGGTTGTTTGCTCCAATGGCAGGGATAGAGATGCTTCTCCCATAGAAGTCGGGAGTAGGTGCAGTAAAGTCACCAAGCACCTTCCTTGCATTGTTGGCATTATTGTTGTGTTCGGCTGCCATGTCTTCTTCTTGTTTGAAGATTTCTGTTAAGTCCTCTACAGAGAGTTATGCTTTAGCTTCTCTTAGCTTTCGCTTCAAGGTCCTTTCAGGTTCAGGGTCAGCCTCAACAATAATGCTTTTGTCTTTTTTCCTGCTCATATGAAAGAGAAGAGAACAAGAAAATATGGAATCCTCTATGTCACAGTATAGAGATTCCTTGAGATGTCAGAGAAAAAGAAGAATAGAAGGAGGAGGTAGAAGAATTCGAACTTATCAAGAGAGATAGGGTTCGAATTGTGCATTGAGGAGGAGTGTTAGTCCATAAATAGAAGGATGTGAGAAGAGGGGAAGAAATTTTCGAAAATTAAAGTGAATTAATTAAAAGAAATTTTGAAAAATGGTAATTGATTTTCGAAAACTAAGATTGGGAAAGAAATTAAGTGAAATTGAAAAAGATTTTGAAATTAGAAATCAAAATGATATGATTGAAAAGATATAGTTTTAAAAAGATATGATTGAGAAGATATAATTTGAAAAACAATTTAAAAAAATTTGATTTTTTAAAATTAATGACTTGGCTAACAAGAAATTTAAAAGTTATGATTCATACATTAAACCTTTCTCAACAGAAAAGGCAACATACTTGAAATGTTTGAATCAAATCATTAATTGTTAGCAAGTATTTTTGAAAATGGAAAGAAATTGATTTTGAAAATATATGATTGAAAAGATATGATTTGAAAAAGATTTGATTTTGAAAAATTATGAAAACTTGAAAAAAATTTGAATTAAAAACAAAATCTTCCCTCTTGTGCCATCCTGGCGTTAAACGCCCAGAATGGTATCTATTCTGGCATTTAACGCCCAAAACTCTACCTTTTTGGGCGTTATACGCCCAGCCGGGCACCCTGGCTGGCGTTTAAACGCCAGTTTTCCTTCCTCACTGGGCGTTTTGAATGCCCAGCTTTTTCTGTGTAATTCCTCTGCTGTATGTTCTGAATCTTCAATTCTCTATATTATTGACTTGAAAAGACACAAAGAAAATTTTTTTTTGAATTTTTAATGATGAGGAATAATCAAAATGCAACTAAAATCAAATAAACAATGCATGCAAGACACCAAATTAGAAGTTTGTATACTACTAACAAATTGAGAATGCATATGAGAAACAACAAAACACTTAAGACAAGAGAATTTAAAGATCAGAGCAAGGAAATCATCAAGAACAACTTGAAGATTAATGAAGAACATAATGCATGTAATTTTTGAAAATTAGAAGAATAAAGACATGCAATTGACACCAAACTTAAAATGAGACACTAGACTCAACAAGAAACATAAAATATTTTTGGTTTTTATGATTTTGTAATTTTTTTGGTTTTTTTTTTCGAAAATTATGTGGAAAAAGAAAATGAAGAGGATCAAAACTTTTAATAAGAATTCCAGGAATCATGCAATGTTAGTCTAAAGCTGTAGTCTAAAGAAATTAGACTTGGCTAGCCAAGCTTCAGCAGGACATTACATTCAAGAGCTAAATTGATGAGAATCAATCAGCTTTGGTGATGATGAAAACATCACCTTGAAACTCTAGAATTCATTCTTAAAAATTCTGAAGAAAAATACCTAATCTAAGCAACAAGATAAACCATCAGTTGTCCAAACTCAAACAATCCCCGGCAACGGCGCAAAAAACTTGGTAGGTGAAATTGTGATCATCAATGGCGCCATCAACATGGTACGATCAATTGCAATCTCAACTCTTTATCACAACTTCGCACAACTAACCAGCAAGTGCACTGGGTCGTCCAAGTAATAAACCTTACGCGAGTAAGGGTCGATCCCACGGAGATTGTTGGTATGAAGCAAGCTATGGTCATCTTGTAAATCCCAGTCAGGCGGATTCAAATGGTTATGGAGGATTAATGATTAAAAGATGAATAAAACATAAAATAAAGATAGAGATACTTATGTAATTCATTGGTGAGAATTTCAGATAAGCGTATGGAGATGCTTTGTCCCTTCCGTCTCTCTGCTTTCCTACTGTCTTCATCCAATCCTTCTTACTCCTTTCCATGGCAAGCTGTATGTTGGGCATCACCGTTGTCAATGGCTGCAGTCCCGTCCTCTCAGTGAAAATGTTCAACGCGCTCTGTCACAGCACGGCTATTCAGCTGTCGGTTCTCGATCATGTCAGAATAAAATCCGGTGATTCTTTTGCGTCTGTCACTAACACCCCACAATCGCGAGTTTGAAGCTCGTCACAGTCATTCAATCCTTGAATCCTACTCGGAATACCATAGACAAGGTTTAGACTTTCCGGATTCTCAAGAATGCTGCAATCAATTCTAGCTTATACCACGAAGATTCTGATTAAGGAATCAAAGAGATAAACATTCAAGCCTTATTTGCTTGTAGAACGGAAGTGGTTGTCAGGCACGCGTTCATAAGTGAGAATGATGATGAGCGTCACATAATCATCACATTCATCATGTTCTTGGGTGCAAATGAATATCTTAGAACAAGAATGAGCTGAATTGAATAGAAGAACAATAGTAATTGCATTAATACTCGAGGTACAGCAGAGCTCCACACCTTAATCTATGGTGTGTAGAAACTCCACCGTTGAAAATACATAAGAACAAGGTCTAGGCATGGCCGTGAGGCCAGCCCCCATGATCTAAGAACTAGACGTCCAAAGATGATCAAAAGATCTAAAGTGATCCAAAGATTAAAAATACAATAGCAAAAGGTCCTACTTATAGAGAACTAGTAGCTTAGGGTTTACAGAAATGAGTAAATGACATAAAAATCCACTTCCGGGCCCACTTGGTGTGTGCTTGGGCTGAGCATTGAAGCTTTCAGGTGTAGAGACTTTTTTTGGAGTTAAACGCTAGCTTTTGTGCCAGTTTGGGCGTTTAACTCCCATTCTTGTGCCAGTTCCGGCGTTTAACGCCAGAATTCTTGAACTGACTTGGAACGCCTGTTTGGGCCATCAAATCTCGGGCAAAGTATGGACTATTATACATTGCTGGAAAGCCCAGGATGTCTACTTTCTAACGCAATTGAGAGCGCATCAATTGGGCTTGGGTAGCTCTAGAAAATCCACTTCGAGTGCAGGGAGGTCAGAATCCAACAGCATCTGCAGTCCTTTTCAGCCTCTGAATCAGATTTTTGCTCAAGTCCCTCAATTTCAGCCAGAAAATACCTGAAATCACAGAAAAACACATAAACTCATAGTAAAGTCCAGAAAATTAAATTTTAACTAAAAACTAATAAAAATATAATAAAAACTAACTAAAACATACTAAAAACATACTAAAAATAATGCCAAAAAGCGTATAAATTATCCGCTCATCAGTAATCATTTAAATACTAATTCAATATGTTTATTTTTTTTATAAAGTTAATATATGTTTGTGTTATTTTAAGAACTTAATTATTATATTATTTATAATTTTATGTTGAATTTTTTTAATTTTATTGTTTTTAATTTTAATTTAAATTTAATTTTTATTTTTAATTTTATTAATATGTATGAAATATGAAATGATTAAATTTTATATTTATTTAAAAAAATTGATTTTTCTATGTATCAAATATGATTGAGAATTTTAAAGTACAAATAAAGTTAGAATAAAAAAATTCTCAATTTACGAATAAAATAGGATTGATAAGTTAGGAACTCTATCCATTACGAGCTCTAGTTTGCGTTTAATCATCAGCCAGCTTTTACTCTGAATATTGTATTATATATATCAAAATAATTCGACTCCTTTAATTTGATTTGTTCCATACGATTTAACGAGTAAAGATGTTATTAAGAACTACAAAACTGTCTTCTGGATTTTCGAGTGAGTATAGACTTTGAAAGAAAAATTTTACTTATATATATTTGTGTTTAATTATTTTCTTAGTCTCTATAATTTTACTAAATTTTTAATTAGATTTTTACATATTTTTTTAATTGAGTCTCTATATTGTTTTTAATTTTGTAATTAAATCTTTTTCGTGTCAAAAATATTAAAATTAACACTCCAAAAAAATGTTAAAATAGTAGTTTTTTTTTTAAATTACGGCAGTTCCAATCGCCGTTATTACCAAAAACAGTGCCTCCAAGAAATGTCAGTATTCTGGGCGCTATTCTGGTTATTATGGCAGTTTTTTGAGGATTAAAATGGCGGCTATAACCGCCGGTTTTATCAGGATGTAGTGGCATCATTTCTGTTTGAAATGGCGGTTTCTAACTGCCATTTTTACCATTATAACTGCCATTTTTACCAGGATATAATGGCATCTTTTCTGTTTAAAATGACAGTTTTTAACCACTATTTTTACCAAAATATAATAGCATTATTTTCGTTTAAAATGGTAGTTTCTACCCGCCGTTTCTACCAGGGTATAATGGCATCGTTTTCATTTAAAATGGGGGTTTCTAACCGCCGTTTGTACCTCATTATGATGACAATTTTATGCTTTTTAAAATAAGATTGAAACCACCAATTTAAAGTGATATTTTCGAAACTCAAACTTAAAATTCTCGTAATAACCAAAAGGTATAGCCATAAATCAAACATTATAAGATGATTTTTAATTCATACATGATCCAAAAGTCATAATTCAAGTCATAATTAAAATGTCATAATACAAAAATAAAGTATCAAAGTAACATTTTTCAATAATATGTCTTAACATATAATCCTTAATAGATAAAATCTTTATCAAGCAAGGTCATACTTCTTTGTTGCTTTCTCCAAAAGACCTAGTTCCTAACTCTTTTGGCGATGGAATTTCACTCTCTTGATTCAATCCCTACAACAAAAATATAATTATTATGAGCACAAAAAATGCAAGAAAAAGGCATATATTGATATATATTTTAATATAGAATTTTATTTCTTCCTACAAAGTTCTCTACCCTTCCACCTATCACTAATGCTATTGAAAATTTTCTTATTAAGGATTTTTCACAGCCACAAACTTAAAAGGTCCATTCCCTTTCCTTCTTTCTTCAATTATTTATGAATTAATTGAGCTAATAAATCATGAGCTTCTCATGTGGATTTCTTTTATTGAAACTAGTTTCTTTACCAGAATTGATGTATAGATTATGGAAGTGCTCAGCACAGTATTCACTATTAGAAATAAGATTTTTTCGGACGAAAAATTCAGACAAAATTTATTTCGTCTGAATGACTTTTAATTTCGGACAAATTTGATACAAATTTTGAACAACTTTTAGTGGAGGCATTGGAATAAGGTATTCTATCTTAAATTTGTCTAAATTTTGTCCCAAATTTTGGCGCCAAATTTTTTTGGATGCGCCAAAATTTTTATATAGATCAACAACACATTTTGGACAAAAAATATAATTCGTCCGTATTCCATCCGAATATGTGTAATAACTTCAGACGGATTTGGGACGCATTTCGAAAAATATTAATTCTATTCTAAATTTATCTATAATTAGTCTTAAATGCTTTTACTATAGCTAACCCTTCAAAGTAGCTAAAATTTTTTCCCACAAATTTAGGACAAAAATAACATCATTTGTAAATTTCGTTTGAAAGTAAATCAATTTTCAAAAGAATTTTAAATGTTTATTGAAAAATTTTAACATTTAGCATAAAAGTATTATTTATATTTTAAATTTGTCTATGATTTGTCCCAAATATTTTTGTTATTCCAAAATAAAGTTTTTTTTCGTAAAATAACCTTAATTATATATAACTTATAAAAAAGTACATAAACTTGTAAAATTTTAACATTTTGTATAAAAGTATTGTTTATATTTAATATTAAATATTTTATACTAATTTTTATATACCATGTTATATTTAATTTTTATTTTTTTAGTTATCTCATATTATTTTTTAATTTATTCTTTTAATTATTTACGTTATAATAATTTAAAATTTAATTTTGTAACAAATTTAAGATAAAGTGTATCTAAAAGAATCACATATATAAAAATTTAAAAATAAATTATATCCAATCTTCTAAAAAAAAATAGTAAAAACAAAATATAATAAAAAAAATTACGTAAAATAAAAAAGTCATATACTTTTTAATAAGAGTAAGGTATACTATAAATTAAAAAAAATAAATGAATACATTTCATAGTGCACTTTTTCATACTATTCATTTTGATCTTCATCCTCATTATTCTCGTTCTCGTCCTCTGCTATGTCTTCGTCCTCATCCCAAAGTGTCTCATCATGATCATCATCGTCATCATCTTCATACCTTGTACTATTGGTATCCAATAAATAAAAAATAATATTAATATAATTTGAGATATGATTGTTAGATTGATTTGTGGCATCTTCTTGATATGCAGAATCCTCTGTTGTTTCAATCTCAAGCTTACCTCTTACCTCTTGCTTTAGTCTTGAATACAAACCACCATTCTACTTTTTTCTTGGTGTTTCTTATTGGATGAGGTGCAAAATATACTTGGATTGCTTTATGTTCAATAATAAATGGATCATATTTACCATATCGTCGATTCTTTCGAATTTGTATGATTCCATACTCTTTGTTTATCTTTGTTCCTTTGCCAATCGTGGGATCAAACTATTCATATTTAAATAGTATAACTCTTTTTAGTGGTAGTCTAGTATACTCAACTTGAATAATTTCATCAAGCTGACCATAGAAATCATTTTTATATTCACCATAACCCGTGCCTTTGACATATATTCCATAATTCTCAGTTGACTTTTCACTTGAGTGAGATCTTACATGAAACTTGAAGCCATTGACTTTGTAGATAGGCCAACATTTAACAATTCTCAAAGGACTCATGCCAAAGAATGAATATACAAATCTGTCATATTATTTAAAGGATCATGAACCTATATTAAATAAGAACTAGTAAGTTAGAATACAATATGTCATCTACCAAAAAAAAGTGTACAAGACTATCATGTTATGTTGACTTACATAATTTTTAAACCACTTTGCAAAATTTGCTTCAATAAATTGATCAATTTGTTCGTCACTTAAAGTAATATGATCTTGGCGTATGAAGTCCACAAAGATCCTATAGTACATGAATTTTAAAAAAATTAAAATTATTAATATAAGAGAATATTATTAGCATGTAAGAATATATATAGAAAGATAAATACTCACTCAATATATGGCTTAATTTCATCACAATTTATTAGAATATGATTCATTGCTGCACTGAATTCTTTGTCATCTAAATAACGAGTTTTGCATTCACCAGCCAAATAACCAGGCAAATTAAAAATAGACAAAGTTAGTTACATTGAATTATCACCCGCATCATTTTACTTTGTGTTGATGCTAGTTTGGTTAAAATAGTACTCACAAAAGTGAGAAATCTCCTCAATTAGATATGATTCAATGATAGATCCTTCAACATGTGCTTTGTTCTTGACATTTTTCTTAAGATGTTGGAAAAATCTATCATAAAAAAATTTATAGCAAAAATCAAATGACAAACAATTAACTTAATAAAATAATAAAAAAATTTGAGAATAAATATAGAGGTGTGACTAATGTACCTCTCAAAAGGATACATCCATCTATATTGAACAGGACTACCTAGTAATGCTTCAAATGGCAAATGACTAGGTAGATGTTCCATTGAGTCAAAAAATACAGGAGGAAAAATACGTTCTAACTTGCATAGAACAATTGGAATATTTTCTTCAAGTTTATTGAGAACATCTTCTCGTAACGATGTTGAGCACAAATCTCGGAAGAATTGACTTAACTCTGTTATTGGCTTCCATATTTGCTCTGGCAATTGATGCACGAAATTGTGATCTCAATGGTGCCAACAACTTGGTACGCACAATTGTAATATCACTCTTTTTCACAACTTCGCACAACTAACCAGCAAGTGCACTGGGTTGTCCAAGTAATAAACCTTATATGAGTAAGGGTCGATCCCACGAAGATTGTCAGCTTGAAGCAAGCTATGGTCACCTTGTAAATCTCAGTCAGGCGGATTAAAATAGTTATGGAGTTTTGATAATTAAAATATAAATAAACATAAAATAAGGATAGAGATACTTATGTAATTCATTGGTGGGAATTTCAGATAAGTGTATGGAGATGCCTCATTCCTTTTGAATCTCTGCTTTACTACTGCCTTCATCCAATCCTTCATACTCCTTTCCATGGCTAGCTGTATGTTGGGTGTCACCGTTGTCAATGGCTACTTCCCGTCCTCTCAGTGAAAAAGGTCTTCTACGGTTTCCCGCATGGCTAATTAGCTGTTGATTCTCGATCGTGTAGGAATAGGATTTACTATCCTTTTGTGTCTGTCACTATGCCCTATAGTCGTGAGTTTGAAGCTCGTCACAGTCATCCCATCCCAGATCCTACTCGGAATACCACAGACAAGGTTTAGACTTTCCGAATCTCAAGAATGCTGCCAATGGATTCTAGCTTATACCACGATGACTCTGATCTCATGGAACGGAAGGCTCTGTTGTCAGGAGAGGCAACCATGCGTCGTGGACCAGGAATCCAAGAGATACACACTCTAGCTTTCGCAGGTAGAACAGAAGTGTTTGTCAGGCACGTGTTCATAAGTGAGAATGGTGATGAGTGTCACGGATCATCACATTCATCAAATTGAAGTGCGAATGAATATCTTAGAATAAGAATAAGCATGAATTGAATAGAGAACAGTAGTAATTGCATTAATACTCGAGGAACAACAGAGCTACACATCCTTAATCTATGGTGTGTAGAAACTCTACCGTTGAAAATACATAAGTAATGAAGGTCCAGGCATGGCCGAGAGGCCAGCCTCCAAAACGTGATCAAAGGATCAAAAGGTAATCCAAAGATAGATAAAACAATAGTAAAAAGTTCTATTTATACTAAACTAGTTACTAGGGTTACAAAAATGAGTAAATGATGCAGAAATCCACTTCTGGGCCCACTTGGTGTGTGCTTGGGCTGAGCATTGAAGCTTTCACGTGTATAGGTCTTCCTTGGAGTTGAATGCCAGTTTGTAACTTGTTTCTGGCGTTTGACTCTGCTTTGCAACTTGTTTCTAGCGTTTAATGCCAGAATATGGTAGAAATCTGGCATTAAACGCCAGTTTGCATTATCTAAACCCAGGCAAAGTATGGAGTATTATATATTAATGGAAAGCCCTGGATGTCTACTTTCCAACGCAATTAAGAGCGCGCTATTTGGACTTCTGTAGCTCCAAAAATGCCATTTCAAGTGCAGGGAGGTCAGAATCCAACAGCATCAGCAGTCCTTTGTCAGCCTCTTAATAAGATTTTTGCTCAGGTCCCTCAATTTCAGTCAAAAAATACCTGAAATCACAGAAAAATACACAAACTCCTAGTAAAGTCCAGAAATGTGAATTTTTCTTAAAAACTAATAAAAATATACTAAAACCTAACTAAATCATACAAAAAACTATGTAAAAACAATGCCAAAAAGCGTATAAATTATCTGCTCATCACAATACCAAACTTAAATTGTTGCTTGTCCCAAGCAACTGAAAACAAAATAGAATAAAAAGAAGAGAATATACAATGAATCTCACAATATCAATGAAACTTAGTCTCAATTAGATGAACGGGGCTAGCAGCTTTTTGCTTCTGAATAGTTTTGGCATCTCACTTTATGCTTTGAAATTCAGAATGATTGGCATCTATAGGAACTCAGAATTTTGGATAGTGTTAATGATTCTCCTAGTTCTGTATGTTGATTCTTGAACACAGCTACTTTATGAGTCTTGGCCGTGGCCATAAGCACTTTGTTTTCCAGTATTACCACCGGATACATAAATGCCATAGACACATAGCTGGGTGAACCTTTTCAGATTGTGACTCTGCTTTGCTAAAGTCCCCAATTAGAGGTGTCCAGAGCTCTTAAGCACACTCTTTTGCTTTGGATCACGACTTTAACCACTCAGTCTCAAGCTTTTCACTTGGACTTTCATGACACAAGCACATGGTTAGGGACAGCTTGATTTAGCCGCTTAGGCCTGGATTTTATTTCCTTGGGCCCTCCTATCCACTGATGCTCAAAGCCTTGGATCCTTTTTACCCTTGCCTTTTGGTTTTAAGGGATATTGGCTTTTTCTGCTTGCTTTTTCTTTTTCTTTCTTTCTCTTTTTTTTCGCTACTTTTTTTTTCACTGCTTTTTTTTACATCAAGAATCAATTCCATGATTTTTCAGATTATCAATAACATTTCTCTTTGTTCATCATTCTTTCAAAAGCCAAAAATTTTAACATTCATAAACAACAAGATCAAAATTATGCACTGTTCAAGCATTCATTCAGAAAACAAAAAATATTGCCACCACATCAAAATAATTAAACTAATTTCAAGATAAAATTTGAAATCCAAGTACTTCTTGTTCTTTTGTAATTAAGCACATTTTTCATTTAAGAGAGGTGAAGGATTCATAGAATTATTCATAGCTTTAAGACATAGATACTAGACACTAATGATCATGTAATGAAGACACAAACATAGATAACACAATAAGCATAAAAACCGAAAACAGAAAAATAAATGGACAAGGAGATTAAGGAATGAGTTCACCTTAGTGAGGGTGGCATCTTCCTCTTGAAGAACCAATGGAGCACCTAAGCTCCTTTATGTCTCTTCCTTGCCTTTGTTGCTCCTCCCTCATAGCTCTTTGATCTTCTCTAATCTCATGGAAAATGATGGAGTGCTCTTGGTGCTCTACCCTTAGTTGGTCCATGTTGTAACTCAAGCCTTCCAAAGAGGTATTGAGTTACTCCCAATAGTTGTGTGGAGGAAATTGCATCCCTTGAGGCATCTCAGGGATTTCTTGATGAGGATCTTCCTCATGTTCTTGTTGAGATCCATGAATGAGCTCTCTTGTTTGCTCCATCCTTTTCTTAGTGATGGGCTTGTCCTCTTCAATGAGGATGTCTCCTTCTATGTCAATCCCAGCTAAATTGCATAGATGACAAATGAGATGAGGAAAGGCTAACCATGCCAAGGTGGATAACTTGTCAGCCACCTTATAGAGTTCTAGAGGTATGATCTCATGAACTTCAACTTCCTCCCCAATCATGATACTGTAGATCATGATGGCCCGATCCACAGTCACTTCAGATCGGTTGCTAGTGGGAATGATGGAGCGTTGGATGAACTCCAACCGTCCTCTAGCCATAGGCTTAAGGTTCGGTCTTCTCAATTGAACCGGATTGCCTCTTGAGTCTCTTTTCCATTGAGCTCCTTCCACACATATGTCCATGAGGACTTGGTCCAACCTTTGATCAAAGTTGACCCTTCCAGTGTAGGGGTGGTGCGCGAAATTGTGATCACTACACAACTTTGCACAACTAACCAGCAAGTGCACTGGGTCGTCCAAGTAATAAACCTTACGCGAGTAAGGGTCGATCCCACGGAGATTGTTGGTATGAAGCAAGCTATGGTCACCTTGTAAATCTCAGTCAGGCAGACTCAAATGGGTATAGATGATGAATAAAGCATAAAGATAAAGATAGAGATACTTATGTATATCATTGGTGAGAGCTTTAGATAAGCGTATGAAGATGCCTTCCCTTCCGTCTCTCTGCTTTCCTACTGTCTTCATCCAATCCTTCTTACTCCTTTCCATGGCAAGGTTATGCAAGGGTTTCACCGTTGTCAGTGGCTACCTCCCATCCTCTCAGTGAAAATGTTCCTATGCTCTGTCACAGCATATGGCTAATCAGCTGTCGGTTCTCGGTCAGGCCGGAATAGAATCCAGCGATTCTTTTGCGTCTGTCACTAACGCCCCGCCTGCTAGGAGTTTGAAGTACGTCACAGTCATTCAATCATTGAATCCTACTCAGAATACCACAGACAAGGTTAGACCTTCCGGATTCTCTTGAATGCCGCCATCAGTTCTCGCCTATACCACGAAGATTCCGGTTAAAGAATCCAAGAGATATTCACTAGAGCCTCGTATGCTTGTAGAACAAGAGTGGTTGTCAGTCACTTTGTTCATAAGTGAAAATGATGATGAGTGTCACGGATCATCACATTCATCAAGTTGAAGAACAAGTGATATCTTGGACAAAGAACAAGCGGAATTGAATAGAAGAACAATAGTAATTGCATTAATACTCGAGGTACAGCAGAGCTCCACACCTTAATCTATGGTGTGTAGAAACTCCACCGTTAAAAATACATAAGAACAAGTGTGATCATTGGTTTCGGCCCCAGAGAGGGAACCAGAAGAACCAAGATGATCTAGAGATCTAAAGTGATCAAAAGATGAAAATACAATAGTAAAAGGTCCTACTTATAGGAAACTAGTAGCCTAAGGTGTACAAAGATGAGTAAATGACATAAAAATCCACTTCCGGGCCCACTTGGTGTGTGCTTGGGCTGAGCAATGAAGCATTTTCGTGTAGAGACTCTTCTTGGAGTTAAACGCCAGCTTTTATGCCAGTTTGGGCGTTTAACTCCCATCTAGGTGCCAGTTCCGGCGTTTAACGCTGGAATTTCTTGAGGTGACTTTGAATGCCGGTTTGGGCCATCAAATCTTGGGCAAAGTATGGACTATCATATATTGCTGGAAAGCCCAGGATGTCTACTTTCCAACGCCGTTGAGAGCGCGCCAATTGGGCTTCTGTAGCTCCAGAAAATTTACTTCGAGTGCAGGGAGGTCAGAATCCAACAGCATTTGCAGTCCTTTTCAGTCTCTGAATCAGATTTTTGCTCAGGTCCCTCAATTTCAGCCAGAAAATACCTGAAATCACAGAAAAACACACAAACTCATAGTAAAGTCCAGAAAAGTGAATTTTAACTAAAAACTACTAAAAATATACTAAAAACTAACTAGATCATACTAAAAACATACTAAAAACAATGCCAAAAGGGTACAAATTATCCGCTCATCACAACACCAAACTTAAATTGTTGCTTGTCCCCAAGCAAATGAAGATCAAATAGGATAAAAAGAAGAGAATATGCAATGAACTCCAAAAACATCTATGAAGATCAGTATTAATTAGATGAGCGGGGCTTTTAGCTTTTTGCCTCTGAACAGTTTTGGCATCTCACTTTATCATTTGGAATTCAGAATGATTGGCTTCTTTAGGAACTCAGAATCCAGATAGTGTTATTGATTCTCCTAGTTAAGTATGATGATTCTTGAACACAGCTACTTCATGAGTCTTGGCCGTGGCCCAAAGCACTCTGTCTTCCAGTATTACCACCGGATACATACATGCCACAGACACATAATTGGGTGAACCTTTTCAGATTGTGACTCAGCTTTGCTAGAGTCCCCAATTAGAGGTGTCCAGGGTTCTTAAGCACATTCTTATTGCCTTGGATCACAACTTTATTTCTTTCTTTTTCTTTCTTTTTCTCTTTCTTTTTTTTCGTTTTCTCTTTTTTTTTTGTATTCACTGCTTTTTCTTGCTTCAAGAATCATTTTTATGATTTTTCAGATCCTCAGTAACATGTCTCCTTTTTCATCATTCTTTCAAGAGCCAACATTCATGAATCACAAATTCAAAAGACATATGCACTGTTTAAGCATACATTCAGAAAACAAAAGTGTTGCCACCACATCAAAATAATTAAACTGCTATAAAATTCAAAATTCATGCAATTCTTTTCTTTTTCAATTAAGAACATTTGTTTAAGAAAGGTGATGGATTCATAGGACATTCATAACTTTAAGGCATAGACACTAATGATCATAAGACACAAACATGGACAAACATAAAGAATAAATTTTCGAAAAACCAAGAAAATAAAGAACAAGGAGATTAAAGAACGGGTCCACCTTAGTGAGGGCGGCTTGTTCTTCCTCTTGAAGGTCTTATGGAGTGCTTGAGCTCCTCAATGTCTCTTCCTTGTCTTTGTTGCTCCTCTCTCATGATTCTTTGATCTTCTCTAATTTCATGGAGGAGGATGGAATGTTCTTGATGCTCCACCCTTAGTTGTCCCATGTTGGAACTCAATTCTCCTAGGGAGGTGTTAATTTGCTCCCAATAGTTTTGTGGAGGAAAGTGCATCCCTTGAGGTATCTCAGGGATCTCATGATGAGAGGGGTCTCTTATTTGCTCCATCCTTTTCTTAGTAATGGGCTTGTCCTCATCAATGGGGATATCTCCTTCTATGTCAACTCCAACTGAATAACAGAGGTGACAAATGAGATGAGGAAAGGCTAACCTTGCTAAGGTAGAGGACTTGTCCACCACCTTATAAAATTCTTGGGCTATAACCTCATGAACTTCCACTTCTTCTCCAATCATGATGCTATGAATCATGATGGCCCGGTCTATAGTAACTTCGGACCGGTTGCTAGTGGGAATGATTGAGCGTTGGATAAACTCCAACCATCCTCTAGCCACGGGTTTGAGGTCATGCCTTCTCAATTGAACCGGCTTCCCTCTTGAATCTCTCTTCCATTGTGCGCCCTCTTCACATATGACTGTGAGGACTTGGTCCAACCTTTGATCAAAGTTGACCCTTCTAGTGTAAGGATGTTCATCCCTTTGCATCATGGGCAAATTGAACGCCAACCTTACACTTTCCGGACTAAAATCCAAGTAATTCCCCCGAACCATAGTAAGATAATTCTTTGGATCCGGGTTCACACTTTGATCATGGTTCTTGGTGATCCATGCGTTGGCATAGAACTCTTGAACCATCAAGATTCCGATTTGTTGAATGGGTTGGTAAGGACTTCCCAACCTCTTCTTCGGATCTCATGTCGGATCTCCGGATATTCACCCTTTTTGAGTGAAAAAGGGACCTCGGGGATCACCTTCTTCAAGGCCACAACTTCATAGAAGTGGTCTTGATGCACCCTTGAGATGAATCTCTCCATCTCCCATGACTCGGAGGTGGAAGCTTTTGCCTTCCCTTTCCTCTTTCTAGAGGTTTCTCCGGCCTTAGATGCCATAAATGGTTATGGAAAAACAAAAAGCAATGCTTTTACCACACCAAACTTAAAAGGTTTGCTCATCCTCGAGCAAAAGAAGAAAGAAGAGAGTAGAAGAAGAAGAAATGAGGAAGAAGGGTGATGGTGTTGTATTCGGCCAAAGAGGGGGAGAAGTGGTGTTTAGGTTGTGTGAAAATGAAGGGGTGAAGAAGGGTTTATATAGGAGAGGGGGGAGATGGGGTTCGGCCATTATGGGTGGGTTTGGGAGGGAAAGTGGTTTGAATTTAAAGGGGAGGTTGGTGGGGTTTTATGAATGATGGATGTGAGTGGTGAAGAGAAAGATGGGATTTGATAGGTGAGGGGTTTTTGGGGAAGAGGTATTGAGGTGATTGGTGAATGGGTGAAGAAGAGAGAGAGTGGTGGGGTTGGTGGGGATCCTGTTGATGGGAAATTTTGGTGGAAAAATGAATTTCTCCCAAAACAATACCGATCTAACCGGCAAGTGCACCGGGTCGCATCAAGTAATAAAAACTCACGGGAGTGAGGTCGATCCCACAGGGATTGATGGATCAAGCAACTTTAGTGGGTGATTAGTTTAGTCAAGCTAACATTTATGTGAATTGTGTGAAATTGTAACCAACAGAAAGTAAAGGACAATGAATTTAAAGTTGCAGAATGTAAATTGGCAAGTAACTTAAAGAGCAAGAAATGTAAATTGCAAGACTCTTAAATTGCAAGAATTATAAATTGCATGAAATTGTAAAGGGAATTGGGAATTGGATTTGCAGAATTTAAACAAGGAAAAGTAAATTGCAACAATTAGAAGATTGGAATATAACTTGATTGAATCGGATCAAAAAAACAGAAACGTAATGAGCATGAAAAGCATTAAACAGAGAATGTGAAATTGGAATTCAGATCTCAGGACCCAAGAGACTAGATAACCAAGTCTAGATCTCAATGCCTTCCTAGATCCAACAGAGAAACAATTTGAAGAAGAAATAGAGATGAAAGCAATAAACAGAGTGTTGATTCAAATCCTTAATTCACTGAAATTTTGTAGAAGAAGAACAAAGAGAATTCTCAAGGTGAGAATGAAAACAGAATTCCTTCCAATCTCTACCCAAGATTCAAAACAGAAATGAAAACTAAAAGAGAGAGCTATCTACTCCTAATGCTCCCTAGTGGAGCCAGCCTCCTCACCAATATAAAAATGATGCCTTATATAGGCTTTACAAAATGAAAATGAAAACAAATTACAGTTAAATGAAATTCCTATTTTATCTATTTCTTGTGCCTTTGAGTGATGATCATTTGGGCCCTTGCTCTTGATGGAATTGGGTTGATAAAGGCCTTGGTTGATTGCTCTTGGAGTTTGAAGAGGAACCGAATTGAACCGGGTTGAGTTTGCAAAAGTTGGACCAAAAGTTGGAGCTAACGTTAGGGGTCTAACTTTGGCTCCAACTTTTCATAGCAGCCCACAAATCTTGCTGGTATGAACGTTGGTGCCAACGTTAGGGGTCTAACTTTGACCCTAACGTTGGCCTCCCTTATGCACATTTATGGGGCCAACTTTGTCCTCTTGTCATGTTGCCAATTTATGCCCAATATAGACTATCATATATGGTTGGAAAGCTCTGAATGTCAGCTTTCTAACCCACTTGGAATCACTTCAATTGGACATCTACAACTCAAGTTATGATCATTTGAAGAGGGCATGGTCGCTGGCTTTGGTGTGCAGCGTTTGAGGTAACGTTAGCCCTCAAACGTTGGCGAAAACGCCAGTTCTGGAGGCTCAAACGTTTTTTCCACCCCATACTATTAACATTATTGGAAAGCCCTGAATGTCTACTTTCATTTGCCGTTGAAAGCGCATCAATTGGAGCTCTACAGCTCGAGTTATACTCCATTGAAGGTGCAGAGGTCAAGTGGCCTCACTGCAGGTTGCCCACATGTTCATTTATGCACATTGCGGGGCAGTTTTCTCCCTCAATTTTAGTGTCCACCATGCAGTTCCATATATGCTTGGAAAGCTCTTGATTCCTACTTTCCAATGCTTTTTGAATCACCTCATTTGGAGCTCTCTAGCTCAAGTTATTCTTGTTGGAAGTATACCCCTTCAAGCTGTTGTGTTTTCATGTGCCAACGTTAGCCTCCAAGTTAGGGGGCTAACGTTGGCGCAAACGTTGGCTAGCCCCTGGGAGGAATTGACATGCCAACGTTAGCCTCCAAGTTAGGGGGCTAACGTTGGCGCAAACTTGAGTAGCCCCTGGGAGGAATTGACAATTCTCACGTTAGCCTCAAAGTTAGGGGGCTAACTTTGAGGCTAACTTTTCACCCAAAAGTTTGTCCTCTCTTCCTCCTTGTTTCGAGCCACGCTTTTCTTCCTTTGGGCCACGCTTTTCTTCCTTGATTTGGTCATGGGCCACGCTTTTAGAAGCGTGGCCTAAGCCTCCAAAGTGTGCTCCAACTTCAAAGTGTGCCCAAAATTCCTCTTTTCTTCTTTTTAGCTTATTTTGTGCTCTTTTTGCTTCTTTTTCTTCTTATTCCCTACAAAGTTTATCAAATCAAAAGATCAAAGAAATGTACCATTTAAGCACCAAAGAATGCAATATTTAAGCACTAATCATAAATTTCTTGTATAAAAAAGCATAGAAAAACATGACATGGTGACATGTCATCACAACACCAAACTTAAACCTTGCTTGTCCCCAAGCAAGAAAAGAATCATGCAATAAAGATTGACAATCCAAGGCAAGAAGAATAGCAACTCAATGTTCATGGTAAGCTAGTTTTCTAAGCATGCTATAATCACAAAAGAAATGTAAATGATTGATGCTTCCATCTAGCTCAATTTATGAAATCTTTCTTTTATATTTCTTCCTTGAAACAAGCTTTTGATTTTTTTTTATTTAGCTTCTCCTTTTGGGTGCTTTGCCCCATGAGTTGATAACAAAGCTACGACTTCTAAATGCTTTGTTTTCAAGTATTACCACTTGATACATAAGCACCACAAGCATTTGATTAGAGGACTTCATTAAGCTCATTTTTCTTTTCTTTTCTTGACTCTCTAATCATTGATGCTCAGAGCCTTGAGCTTTGAGGGAGTGCTTTTGCACTTTGAGCCTAGCCTTGACTTCTAAGTGTTTTGTTTTCAAGCATTTGGCTTGATACATAAACACCACAAGTACTTAGCAAATAGATTGCCATTGGTACTCAGAGCCTTCAACTTTCTCATTCTTTCCCTTTTTCTTTTCTTGCTTTAATTGTATTTGCTTCTTCAAGGTTTTCATGATTTTCAAAAGATTTCACAAAATGTCCTAGATGAAAACTTCAATTAAATAAAATCCAATGCAATTAAGCAACAATCAAACATACTAGCTTTCCAATACTTTTATGCACATGCTAAAATCTTCTTTAATGCCTTGTTTGTTTATGATCATGATACTTTGTTGCTTTTGAATTCACAAAACTCAAGTTGGTAATCATAATGACATAACACCATGTTGCAATTCAGAATTCAAACTATGCCTTTTCATACACACATGCATACAGAGAAGGTAAAGACAATCATGCAGTTTATAGTGCTTGAAACAAATGAGAGGAAAAGGAACTTTACAACCTTGTAGTTCATCTTCTCTATTGTTGTCGTTTTCCTCCCATTCTTCCTCTTTCCCTTGCCAACTCAAACTGTTTGCTCATCCTCAAGCAACAATTAGAACAACGGCTATGGGGCTAAGATGGATCATGAATGTCTTACACAATGAAAAGTTAGTAGTACATGTGCTCTAAGCAAGCAAAATTAAAGATAATAATCAAGGCACAAGAGACAGAGACATTTTGATTGCATAGATAAGAAGGTGTGCATAATACATTGCATAAAAGATAAGTGGCACACCAAACTTTAGTGTGACACTTTCACTTGGAAATTAATGCAAGTATCTTGTAAGAATTGGAACCAAATTTTGTTGCATAGCAACACCAAACTTAGAATGCAACCATATGTCACTTTATTTGAATTAAAACTAAGCAAGAGAAACTGTTATTTGTTGAATACAATCACCAAGCCAAGATTTGCCATGAATAAAGCTCTCTTGGTAATGTATTAACAAACACAGTAGCTAAGCAAACTAAATTAAAAGCATTTAAAAACTGAAAAAAAATAACTAAAGAAAGCAGAATGAAAAAGTGTCAAATTAAAAGAGACAAATAAAACTGCAGAGGCATTATGATTATGCAGACAAGTAGTGTTGCTTGAATAAATTGCATAGAAAATAAGTGGCACACCAAACTTAGAATCTTGGTGTGTCACTTTCATTTTTGATTTTGATGCAATCATCCAAAAAGATTGAGAACAATTTGTTGCAGGGCAACACCAAACTTAGATTGTAACCATATGCCATTTTATTGAATTTAAACAAAGTAAAGAAAGAAAACAAAGCATAGAAGAGAAACGTTACCTACTGTTGGAATGTTGTTCTTTACTTTCTTCCTCTTCCTCCAGTTTGTTAAGAGGAATGACTCCAAGAGGGGAGAAGTTTCAGTTATTGTCCCCCGTCTTGGTCTTCTTTCAACAAGCTTCCTTGTGAAATTGGCTTGATTGATCTTGCTTGCTGGATCAGGGGGAGGATTGTTTGCAGTTGACCTTCTCATGAATGTTGTCCTTGTTATCTTGGTCACAATCCTCTTCTTGGTACTTTTGTCAATTGCCTTCACTTCTTGGATGTTAAGACATGGTTGCTGTGTGATTATTGGAGTGATTTCTTCATTAAGGGCCTCTTGTATTGGTGGTTCCACGAGCCTTTCCTTCATGTGATTTTCTGCTTCACTTGAGTGTGAATTCTCTGAAATGACTTCCTCACTTTCCTGCTCCTCCACTCCTTTCCTTGCACCCAACTTTTGTTTTAATAGCTCTATCATGAGGGAGGTTTGTCGATTTTCCCAACATTTCTTCATCTCCTCTTCAAACCTTTCAATCATGGAGTCAAGTGTTGAGGCGTTTTGGTCCAGGGGAGTTTGTGAGAGTTGTGAGTCTTCATGTTCTCTTGTTATCTCAAGTGCAGTTTCAGGTTCAACCACCTCATTCTTTATTGAAAATTCACTTGATGCAGTAGCCTCCTTATCTTGCTCTTCCACTTTCTCCTTCATATCCATCAATTGGCCTTCATTTTTCTTGCTCCGTAGTTCTAAGCTCCTCCTTATTTTCTCTAATTCTCCATTCATATTTTTGAAGGAATCTTCTTTCCTTTTCTGGGCTATTTGTGCTTCTTTCCCATATTTTTCGAGCTTGGACTCAAGCTCTGAAATTCTTTGGTTATAGGAAGTTTGTGTGAGTGGTAAGTTTTGAAAGGGGCTTTTTGTTGAAGCATGGTCAAGTGATGATATCTTTGGATGAATATCATATAGAGCATTAGAATTTCCTTCCCAGCCACCATTAGAATCATGACTTGCATCATTTTGTGGTGGAGGGAAATATCCCATATGATTTTCTTTCTCATCTTGTGGTTCTGAAGCAAATCTCCATGAATTGGAGTGCCCAGAATTTGAAGTTTCTTGGTGATGTTCCCAACCACCATTAGAGATTGGTGATGGTGGGTGATATCCCATAAAATTTGTTTGATCATAAGATGAGTTGAACTCCATTTGAATTTTGTAAAACACAACACCAAGGAAAATTGAAATTCATATCTCAGAGATGAATTTCTTAGTGAGGCAATAACTCAAACACCTTGATTTCAACTTAGAACAGAGAACAAAAATAAAGAAAATGCTTGATCTAGACTTCTCACCCACTTAATCATTGTTGATCTAATCAATCCCCGGCAACGGCGCCAAAAACTTGATGGGAAATTTTGGTGGAAAAATGAATTTCTCCCAAAACAATACCGATCTAACCGGCAAGTGCACCGGGTCGCATCAAGTAATAAAAACTCACGGGAGTGAGGTCGATCCCACAGGGATTGATGGATCAAGCAACTTTAGTGGGTGATTAGTTTAGTCAAGCTAACATTTATGTGAATTGTGTGAAATTGTAACCAACAGAAAGTAAAGGACAATGAATTTAAAGTTGCAGAATGTAAATTGGCAAGTAACTTAAAGAGCAAGAAATGTAAATTGCAAGACTCTTAAATTGCAAGAATTATAAATTGCATGAAATTGTAAAGGGAATTGGGAATTGGATTTGCAGAATTTAAACAAGGAAAAGTAAATTGCAACAATTAGAAGATTGGAATATAACTTGATTGAATCGGATCAAAAAAACAGAAACGTAAATGAGCATGAAAAGCATTAAACAGAGAATGTGAAATTGGAATTCAGATCTCAGGACCCAAGAGACTAGATAACCAAGTCTAGATCTCAATGCCTTCCTAGATCCAACAGAGAAACAATTTGAAGAAGAAATAGAGATGAAAGCAATAAACAGAGTGTTGATTCAAATCCTTAATTCACTGAAATTTTGTAGAAGAAGAACAAAGAGAATTCTCAAGGTGAGAATGAAAACAGAATTCCTTCCAATCTCTACCCAAGATTCAAAACAGAAATGAAAACTAAAAGAGAGAGCTATCTACTCCTAATGCTCCCTAGTGGAGCCAGCCTCCTCACCAATATGAAAATGATGCCTTATATAGGCTTTACAAAATGAAAATGAAAACAAATTACAGTTAAATGAAATTCCTATTTTATCTATTTCTTGTGCCTTTGAGTGATGATCATTTGGGCCCTTGCTCTTGATGGAATTGGGTTGATAAAGGCCTTGGTTGATTGCTCTTGGAGTTTGAAGAGGAACCGAATTGAACCGGGTTGAGTTTGCAAAAGTTGGACCAAAAGTTGGAGCTAACGTTAGGGGTCTAACTTTGGCTCCAACTTTTCATAGCAGCCCACAAATCTTGCTGGTATGAACGTTGGTGCCAACGTTAGGGGTCTAACTTTGACCCTAACGTTGGCCTCCCTTATGCACATTTATGGGGCCAACTTTGTCCTCTTGTCATGTTGCCAATTTTATGCCCAATATAGACTATCATATATGGTTGGAAAGCTCTGAATGTCAGCTTTCTAACCCACTTGGAATCACTTCAATTGGACATCTACAACTCAAGTTATGATCATTTGAAGAGGGCATGGTCGCTGGCTTTGGTGTGCAGCGTTTGAGGTAACGTTAGCCCTCAAACGTTGGCGAAAACGCCAGTTCTGGAGGCTCAAACGTTTTTTCCACCCCATACTATTATACATTATTGGAAAGCCCTGAATGTCTACTTTCATTTGCCGTTGAAAGCGCATCAATTGGAGCTCTACAGCTCGAGTTATACTCCATTGAAGGTGCAGAGGTCAAGTGGCCTCACTGCAGGTTGCCCACATGTTCATTTATGCACATTGCGGGGCAGTTTTCTCCCTCAATTTTAGTGTCCACCATGCAGTGCCATATATGCTTGGAAAGCTCTTGATTCCTACTTTCCAATGCTTTTTGAATCACCTCATTTGGAGCTCTCTAGCTCAAGTTATTCTTGTTGGAAGTATACCCCTTCAAGCTGTTGTGTTTTCATGTGCCAACGTTAGCCTCCAAGTTAGGGGGCTAACGTTGGCGCAAACGTTGGCTAGCCCCTGGGAGGAATTGACATGCCAACGTTAGCCTCCAACTTAGGGGGCTAACGTTGGCGCAAACTTGAGTAGCCCCTGGGAGGAATTGACAATTCTCACGTTAGCCTCAAAGTTAGGGGGCTAACTTTGAGGCTAACTTTTCACCCAAAAGTTTGTCCTCTCTTCCTCCTTGTTTCGAGCCACGCTTTTCTTCCTTTGGGCCACGCTTTTCTTCCTTGATTTGGTCATGGGCCACGCTTTTAGAAGCGTGGCCTAAGCCTCCAAAGTGTGCTCCAACTTCAAAGTGTGCCCAAAATTCCTCTTTTCTTCTTTTTAGCTTATTTTGTGCTCTTTTTGCTTCTTTTTCTTCTTATTCCCTACAAAGTTTATCAAATCAAAAGATCAAAGAAATGTACCATTTAAGCACCAAAGAATGCAATATTTAAGCACTAATCATAAATTTCTTGTATGAAAAAGCATAGAAAAACATGACATGGTGACATGTCATCACCTGTGGGGTCCACAGATCCTGAGGTGTCAAGGAAAAGTCATCCCTGCACCAAATGGCATTCAAAATCACGTTTTGAGCCATTTCTGGCGTTAGACGCCGGGCTGGTTCCCATTCCTGGCGTTTAACGCCAGGTTCTTGCCCTTTTCTGGCATTTAACGCCAGTCTGGTGCCCTTTTCTGGCGTTAAACGCCAGGTTCTTCCCCTTTTCTGGCGTTTAACGCCAGTCTGGTGCCCTTTTCTGGCGTTAAACGCCCAGAATGGTGCCAGACTGGGCGTTAAACGCCCAACTGCTAGCCTCACTGGCGTTTAAACGCCAGTGGGTTCTTCCTCCAGGGTGTGCTATTTTTTTTCCTGTTTTTCATTCTGTTTTTGCTTTTTCAATTGATTTTGTGTCTTCTTATGATCATCAACCTACAAAAAACATAAAATAACAAAAGAAAATATATAAAATATAATCATTGGGTTGCCTCCCAACAAGCGCTTCTTTAATGTCAGTAGCTTGACAGAGGGCTCTCATGGAGCCTCACAGATACTCAGAGCAATGTTGGAACCTCCCAACACCAAACTTAGAGTTTGAATGTGGGGGTTCAACACCAAACTTAGAGTTTGGTTGTGGCCTCCCAACACCAAACTTAGAGTTTGACTGTGGGGGCTCTGTTTGACTCTGATTTGAGAGAAGCTCTTCATGCTTCCTCTCCATGGTGACAGAGGGATATCCTTGAGCCTTAAACACAAAGGATTCTTCATTCACTTGAATGATCAGTTCACCTCCATCAACATCAATCACAGCCTTAGCTGTGGCTAGGAAGGGTCTGCCAAGGATGATGGTTTCATCCATGCACTTCCCAGTCTCTAGGACTATGAAATCAATAGGGATGTAATGGTCTTCAATCTTCACCAAAACATTCTCTACAAGTCCATGAGCTTGTTTTCTTGAATTGTCTGCCATCTCTAGTGAGATTCTTGCAGCTTGCACCTCAAAGATCCCTAGCTTCTCCATTACAGAGAGAGGCATGAGGTTTACACTTGACCCTAAGTCACACAGAGCCTTCTTGAAGGTCATGGTGCCTATGGTATAAGGTATGGAAAACTTCCCAGGATCTTGTCTCTTTTGAGGTAATTTCTGCCTAGACAAGTCATCCAGTTCTTTGGTGAGCAAAGGAGGTTCATCCTCCCAAGTCTCATTTCCAAATAACTTGTCATTTAGCTTCATGATTGCTCCAAGGTATTTAGCAACTTGCTCTTCAGTGACATACTCATCCTCTTCCGAGGAGGAATACTCATCAGAGCTCATGAAAGGCAGAAGTAAGTCCAATGGAATCTCTATGGTCTTATTTTGAGCCTCAGATTCCCATGGTTCCTCATTAGGGAACTCATTGGAGGTTGGTGCACGCCCATTGAGGTCTTCCTCAGTGGCGTTCACTTCCTCTCCTTCCTCTCCAAATTCGGCCATGTTGATGGCCTTGCACTCTCCTTTTGGATTTTCTTCTGTGTTGCTTGGAAGAGTACTTGGAGGGAGTTCAGTAACTTTCTTGCTCAGCTGTCCCACTTGTGCCTCCAAATTTCTAATGGAGGACCTTGTTTCAGTCATGAAACTTTGAGTGGTTTTGATTAGATCAGAGACCATGGTTGCTAAGTCAGAGGGGTTCTGCTTAGAATTCTCTGTCTGTTGCTGAGAAGATGATGGAAAAGGCTTGCCATTGCTAAACCTGTTTCTTCCACCATTATTGTTGTTGAAACCTTGTTGAGGTCTCTCTTGATTCTTCCATGAGAAATTTGGGTGATTTCTCCATGAAGAATTATAGGTGTTTCCATAGGGTTCTCCTAGGTAATTCACCTCTTCCATTGAAGGGTTCTCAGGATCATAAGCTTCTTCTTCAGATGAAGCATCCTTAGTACTGCTTGGTGCATTTTGCATTCCAGACAGACTTTGAGAAATCAAATTGACTTGTTGAGTCAATATCTTATTCTGAGCCAGTATGGAATTCAGAGCATTAATCTCAAGAACTCCTTTCTTCTGACTTGTCCCATTGTTCACAGGATTCCTTTCAGAAGTGTACATGAATTGGTTATTTGCAACCATTTCAATTAGCTCTTGAGCTTCTGTAGGCGTCTTCTTCAGATGAAGAGATCCTCCAGCAGAGCTATCCAAAGACATCTTGGATAGTTTAGAGAGACCATCATAGAAAATACCTATGATGCTCCATTCAGAAAGCATGTCTGAAGGACATTTTCTGATCAATTGTTTGTATCTTTCCCAAGCTTCATAGAGGGATTCTCCATCCTTCTGTCTGAAGGTTTGGACTTCCACTCTAAGCTTACTCAATTTTTGAGGTGGAAAGAACTTTGCCAAAAAGGCATTGACTAGCTTTTTCCAAGAGTCCAGGCTTTCTTTAGGTTGTGAGTCCAACCATGTCCTAGCTCTGTCTCTTACAGCAAAAGGGAATAGCATCAGTCTGTAGACCTCAGGGTCAACCCCATTAGTCTTGACTGTGTCACAGATTTGCAAGAATTTAGCTAAGAACTGATGAGGATCTTCCAATGGAAGTCCATGGAACTTGCAATTCTGTTGCATTAGAGAAACTAATTGAGGCTTAAGCTCAAAGTTGTTTGCTCCAATGGCAGGGATAGAGATGCTTCTCCCATAGAAGTCGGGAGTAGGTGCAGTAAAGTCACCCAGCACCTTCCTTGCATTATTTTTGTTTTCGGCTGCCATGGGTTCTTCTTCCTTGAAGAATTCGGTCAGGTCCTCAACAGAGAGTTGTGCCTTAGCTTCTCTTAGCTTTCGCTTCAAGGTCCTTTCAGGTTCAGGGTCAGCTTCAACAAGAATGCCTTTGTCTTTGTTCCTGCTCATATGAAAGAGAAGAGAACAAGAAAATATGGAATCCTCTATGTCACAGTATAGAGATTCCTTGAGGTGTCAGAGGTACAGAAAAATAGAAGGAAGAAGTAGAGAATTCGAACTTAATTAGATAGAGTTCGAATTGTGCATTGAGAAGGAGTGGTACTCCATAAATAGAAGGATGTGGGAAGAGAGGAAGAAATTTTCGAAAATCAAGTGAAGTATTTTGAAAACATTTTTGAAAAACTTTAATTAATTTTCGAAAACCAAGAGTGGGAAAAAAAATCAAGTAATTTTTTTGAAAAAGATTCTTGAAATTAGAAATCAAAAAGATATGATCCAAAAACTGTTTTGAAAAAGATGTGATTAAGAAGATATGATTGAAAAGTTATGGTTTTAAAAAGATATGATTGAAAAGATATGATTTTGAAAACAGTTTAAAAAGATTTTATTTTAAAAATTAATGACTTGCCTAACAAGAAAAGATATGATTCAAACATTAAACCTTTCTCAACAGAAAAGGCTACATACTTAAAATGTTCAATCAAATCATTAATTGTTAGTAAGTATCTTTGAAAAAGGAAAGAAATTGATTTTGAAAACATTTGATTGAAAAGATATGATTTGAAAAAGATTTGGTTTTGAAAAACTTTGAAAACTTGAAAAAAATTGATTTGAAAACAAAATCTTCCCCCTTTTGCCATCCTGGCGTTAAACGCCCAGAATGGTATCCATTCTGGTGTTTAACGCCCAAAATGCTACCTTTTTGGGCGTTAAACGCCCAACCAGGTACCCTGGCTGGCGTTTAAATGCCAGTCTGTCCTTCTTCACTGGGCGTTTTGAACGCCCAGCTTTTTCTGTGTAATTCCTCTGCTGCATGTTCTGAATCTTCAGTTCCCTGTACTATTGACTTGAAAATAGAACCAAGATCAAATAAACAAGGCATGCAAGACACCAAACTTAAAATTAGACACTAGACTCAAACAAGAAACATAAAATATTTTTTGGTTTTTATGATTTTTATAAATTTTTTTGTGCTTTTTTAGAAAATCATATGAAAATAGAAAATAAAGGTTTCAGAATTCTCAATTTGGATTCCAGGAATCATTGCAATGTTAGTCTAAGACTCCGGTCCAGGAATTAGACATGGCTTCACAGCCAGCCAAGCTTTCAAAGAAAGCTTCGGTCCAAAACACTAGACATGGCCAATGGCCAGCCAAGCCTTAGCATATCATTGCTCCAATGGCAAGATTGATGGAAATCAACAAGCTATTGTGATGATCAGTTGAAACCTCGGTCCAATAAGATTAGACATGGCTTCTCAGCCAGCCAGATTTCAGCAGATCATCATGAAACTCTAGAATTCATTCTTAAGAACTCTGAAGAAAAATACCTAATCTAAGCAACAAGATGAACTGTCAGTTGTCCATACACAAGAACAATCCCCGGCAACGGCGCCAAAAACTTGGTGTTGTTGCCGGATCAAAACTTGGCACTGTTATTGCAGGGAACAAATGTGAAACCGTAGTTAGGACATTTAATTCCCCGGCAACGGCGCCAAAAACTTGGTGCGCGAAATTGTGATCACTACACAACTTTGCACAACTAACCAGCAAGTGCACTGGGTCGTCCAAGTAATAAACCTTACGCGAGTAAGGGTCGATCCCACGGAGATTGTTGGTATGAAGCAAGCTATGGTCACCTTGTAAATCTCAGTCAGGCAGACTCAAATGGGTATAGATGATGAATAAAGCATAAAGATAAAGATAGAGATACTTATGTATATCATTGGTGAGAGCTTCAGATAAGCGTATGAAGATGCCTTCCCTTCCGTCTCTCTGCTTTCCTACTGTCTTCATCCAATCCTTCTTACTCCTTTCCATGGCAAGCTTATGCAAGGGTTTCACCGTTGTCAGTGGCTACCTCCCATCCTCTCAGTGAAAATGTTCCTATGCTCTGTCACAGCATATGGCTAATCAGCTGTCGGTTCTCGGTCAGGCCAGAATAGAATCCAGCGATTCTTTTGCGTCTGTCACTAACGCCCCGCCTGCTAGGAGTTTGAAGCACGTCACAGTCATTCAATCATTGAATCCTACTCAGAATACCACAGACAAGGTTAGACCTTCCGGATTCTCTTGAATGCCGCCATCAGTTCTCGCCTATACCACGAAGATTCCGGTTAAATAATCCAAGAGATATTCACTAGAGCCTCGTATGCTTGTAGAACAATAGTGGTTGTCAGTCACTTTGTTCATAAGTGAGAATGATGATGAGTGTCACGGATCATCACATTCATCAAGTTGAAGAACAAGTGATATCTTGGACAAAGAACAAGCGGAATTGAATAGAAGAACAATAGTAATTGCATTAATACTCGAGGTACAGCAGAGATCCACACCTTAATCTATGGTGTGTAGAAACTCCACCGTTGAAAATACATAAGAACAAGTGTGATCATTGGTTTCGGCCCCAGAGAGGGAACCAGAAGAACCAAGATGATCTAGAGATCTAAAGTGATCAAAAGATGAAAATACAATAGTAAAAGGTCCTACTTATAGGAAACTAGTAGCCTAAGGTGTACAAAGATGAGTAAATGACATAAAAATCCACTTCCGGGCCCACTTGGTATGTGCTTGGGCTGAGCAATGAAGCATTTTCGTGTAGAGACTCTTCTTGGAGTTAAACGCCAGCTTTTATGCCAGTTTGGGCGTTTAACTCCCATCTAGGTGCCAGTTCCGGCGTTTAACGCTGGAATTTCTTGAGGTGACTTTGAACGCCGGTTTGGGCCATCAAATCTTGGGCAAAGTATGAACTATCATATATTGCTGGAAAGCCCAGGATGTCTACTTTTCAACGCCGTTGAGAGCGCGCCAATTGGGCTTCTGTAGCTCCAGAAAACCACTTCAAGTGCAGGGAGGTCAGAATCCAACAGCATCTGCAGTCCTTTTCGGTCTCTGAATCAGATTTTTGCTCAGGTCCCTCAATTTCAGCCAGAAAATACCTGAAATCACAGAAAAACACACAAACTCATAGTAAAGTCCAGAAAAGTGAATTTTAACTAAAAACTACTAAAAATATACTAAAAACTAACTAGATCATACTAAAAACATACTAAAAACAATGCCAAAAAGGGTACAAATTATCCGCTCTTCAAGGGGCATGCATTTTCTTGCATAATTGGCAAGTAGAACGCCAACCTTACATTTTCCGGACTAAAATCTAAGTATTTTCCCCGAACCATTGTAAGCCAATTCTTTGGATTCGGGTTCATACTTTGATCATGGTTCCTAGTGATCCTTGCATTGGCATAAAACTCTTGAACCATTAAGTTTCCGACTTGTTAAATGAGGTTAGTAAGAACTTCCCAACCTTTTCTTCGGATCTCATGTCAGATCTCCGGATACTCATTTTTTTTAGCATGAAAGGGACCTCAAGGATCACCTTCTTTTTGGTCACAACTTCATAGAAGTGGTCTTGATGAACCTTTGAGATGAATCTCTCCATCTCCCATGACTCGGAGGTGGAAGCTTTTGCCTTCCCTTTCCTCTTTCTCGAGGTTTCTCCGGTATTAGGTGCCATAAATGGTTATGGAAAAACAAAAAAGTAATGCTTTTACCACACCAAACTTAAAAGGTTTGCTCATCCTCGAGCAAAAGAAGAAAGAAATAAGGGGAAGAAGAAGAAGAAAATGGAGGAGATGGAGGGAGATAGGTGGTTCGGCCAAGAGGGGGGAAAGGTGTTTGTGTTGTGTGAATATAAAGGAGTAGTGAGGAGTTTATATAGGGGTGAGGGGAGGGTTGGGTTTCGGTCATTAGGGTTGGGTTTGGGAGGGAAAAATGTTTGAATTTTTAAAGTGAGGTAGGTGGGGTTTTTGGGAAAGAGGTATGGAGGTGATTGGTGAAGAGGTATTTAGGGAAGAGTGTTGTGGGAGGGTAGGTGGGGATCCTGTGGGGTCCACAGATCCTGAGGGGTCAAGGATGTATCATCCCTGCTCCTATTAGGCGTACAAAATGCCCTTGCTGTGCAATCCTGGCGTTTAACGCCAGACTGCTGCTTGTTTCTGGCGTTAAACGCCAGCTTTTATTCCTTTCCTGGCATTAAATGCTAGGATGCAACATGTTTCTGGCGTTTAACGCCAGATTGTAGCCTGTTTCTGGTGTTTAATGCTAGTCTGGTGCTTGTTTCTGGCATTTAACGCCCAGAATGGTACCAGACTGGGCGTTAAACGCCCATTCTGCTACCCTTACTGGCGTTTAAACGCCAGTAAGTCTCTCCTCTAGGGTGTGCTATTTTTAATGCTGTTTTTTATTTTTCTTAAATTTTTGCAGTTGTTTTTGTGACTCCACATGATCATCAACCTAAAAAAAAGGAAAATACATAGATAAATAAAATTGGGTTGCCTCCCAATAAGTGCTTCTTTAATGTCAATAGCTTGACAGTGAGCTCTTATGAAGCCTCACAGATGTTCAGAGCATTGTTGGGACCTCCCAACACCAAACTTAGAGTTTGAATGTGGGGGTTCAACACCAAACTTAGAGTTTGATTGTGGCCTCCCAACACCAAACTTAGAGTTTGACTGTGGGGGATTTGGTTCACTTTGCAGTGAGAGAAGCTTTTCTTGCTTCCTCTCCATGGTTATAGAGGGAGATCCTTGAGTTTTAAACACGAGGTAGTCCTCATTCAGTTGAAGGACCAACTCTCCTCTGTCCACATCAATTACAACTTTTGCTGTGGCTAGGAAGGGTCTTCCAAAGATGATAGATTCATCCTCATCCTTCCCAGTGTCTAGGATTATGAAATCAGTAGGGATGTAAAGGCCTTTGACTGTTACTAGCACGTCCTCTACCTGTCCATAAGCCTTTTTTATAGATTTGTCTGCCATCTCTAATGAGAATTTGGCAGTCTGTACCTCAAAGATTCCAAGTTTATCCATTACAGAGAGTGGCATTAAGTTTATGCTTAACTCCAGGTCACACAGAGCCTTCTCAAAGGTCATGGTGCCTATGGTACAGGGAATTAGGAATTTACCAGGATCCTGTTTCTTTTGAGGTAATGTATGCCTAACCAAGTCATTCAGTTCATTAATGAGCAATAAAGGTTCATCCTCCCAAATCTCATTACCAAATAACTTGGCATTTAGCTTCATGATTGCTCCAAGGTATTTAGCAACTTTCTCTTCAGTGATATCTTCATTCTCCTCAGAGGAAGAATATTCATCAGAGCTCATGAATGGCAGAAGTAGGTTCAATAGAATCTCTATGGTCTCTAGATGAGCCTCAGATTCCTTAGGTTCCTCAAATGGGAACTCCTTTTTGTCCAGAAGACGTCCCATGAGGTCTTCCTCACTGGGATTCACGTCCTCCTCCTCCTCTGTGCATTCGGCCACACTATATAAGGTTATGGCCTTGCACTATCTTTTTGGATTCTCTTCTGTATTGCTTGGGAGAGTACTAGGAGGAGTTTCAGTGACTTTTTTACTCACCTGGCCCACTTGTGCCTCCAAATTTCTAATAGAGGACTTTGTTTCATTCATGAAACTTAGAGTGGCCTTAGATAGATCAGAGACTATGTTTGCTAAGCTAGAGGGGCTCTTCTCAGAATTCTCTGTCTGTTGCTGAGGGAATGATTGAAAAGGCTTGCTATTGCTAAACCTGTTTCTTCCACCATTATTAAAGCCTTGTTGGGGCTTTTGTTGATCCTTCCATGAGAGATTTGGATGATTTCTCCATGAGGGATTATTGGTGTTTCCATAGGCTTCACCCATGTAATTCACCTCTGCTATTGCAGGGTTCTCAGGATCATAGGCTTCATTTTTAGAAGATGCCTCTTTAGTACTGTTGGATGCATTTTGCAATCCATTCAGACTCTGAGAAATCATGTTAACTTGCTGAGTCAACATTTTGTTCTGAGCCAATATGGCATTCAGAGCATCAATGTCAAGAACTCCCTTCCTCTGAGGTGTCCCATTATTCACAGGATTCCTTTCAGAAGTGTACATGAACTGGTTATTTGCAACCATGTCAATGAGTTCCTGAGCTTCTGTAGGCATCTTTTCAGGTGAATAGATCCACATGCAGAATGGTCCAATGACATCCTAGACAATTCAGACAGACCATCATAGAATATATCTAGGATGGTCCATTCTGAAAGCATGTCAGAAGGACACTTTTTGGTCAGTTACTTGTATCTCTCCCAAGCTTCATAGAGGGATTCACCTTTTTTTTGTCTGAAGGTTTGAACATCCACTCTAAGCTTACTCAGCTTTTGAGGAGGAAAGAACTTGGCTAAGAAAGCTGTGACCAGCTTATCCTAAGAGTTCAGGCTATCTTTAGGTTGAGAGTCCAACCATACTCTAGCTCTGTCTCTTATAGCAAAAGGGAAAAATATAAGCCTGTAGACCTCGGGATCAACCCCATTGGTCTTAACAGTATCACAGATCTGCAAAAATTCAGTTAAGAACTGAAAAGGATCTTCTGATGAAAGTCTATAAAACTTGCAATTCTGTTGTATCAGAGAAACTAATTGAGGCTTTAGCTCAAACTTGTTTGCTCCAATGGCAGGGATTGAGATGCTTCTTCCATGTAAGTTGAAATTTGGTGCAGTAAAGTCACCAAGCATCTTTCTTGCATTGTTGTTGGGTTTGGCCATGTCTCTTTCTTTTTCGAGATTCTCTGTAAGGTTTTCTCTGGATTATTGTGCTTTAGCTTCTCTTAGCTTCTTCTTTAGAGTCCTTTCAGGTTCAGGATCTGCTTCAATAAGAATGTCCTTGTCATTGCTCCTGCTCTTATGAAAAAGAAGAGGACAGAAAAGGAAGAGGAATCCTCTATGTCACAGTATAGAGATTCCTTTTTGTGAGTAGAAGAAGAAAAGAATAGAAGAAGGAGGAGAAAAATTCAAACACAAAAGAGAAGAGAGGGTTCGAATTTTTAGATGAAGAGAAGTGTTAGTAAATGAATAAATAAATAGAAGGAGATGAGAGAGAGGAGTTTTCGAAAATTATTTTTGAAAATGGTTAGTGATTTTCGAAAATTAGAGATAGAAAAGTAGTTAGGTGGTTTTGAAATAGATAAGAAACAAACAAAAAGTCAATTAGTTAGTTGAAAAAGATTTGAAAGTCAATTTTGAAAAGATAAGAAGTTAGAAAAGATTTTGAAATTGATTTTGAAAAAGATATGATTTGAAAAATATATGATTGAAATTTATTTTGAAAAAGATTTGAAAAAGAAATTTAGAAAGATTTGATTTTTAAAATTAAAATTGATTACTTGACAAACAAGAAACTAAAAGATATGATTCTAGAATTTAAAGATTGAACCTTTCTTAACAAGAAAGTAACAAATTTCAAATTTTTGAATCAATCGCATCAATTGTTAGTAAAGTTTTCGAAAATTATGAAATGAAATTAAGAAAAAGATTTTTGAAAATTAATTTTAAAGAATTTTTGAAAATAATAAAAGGAAAAGAAAAGATTTGATTTTGAAAAAGATTTGAAAAGATAAATTTTTGAATGAAATCTTGACTTGACTAACAAGAAACAAGTTATTTTAAAATTTTTTGACTAAGTCAACCCAAAGATTTCGAAATTTATGAGTGAAATAAGGAAAATATATTTTTTTATTTTTGAATTTTAATGTGGGAAGAGAAAAACCACAAAATGACTCAACACATAAAAATTTTGGATTAAAACAAATGATGCATGCAAGAACACTATGAATGTCAAGATGAACACCAAGAACACTTTAAAGATCAAGATGAAAATCAAGACTTATTTTTGAAAAATTTTAAGAAAAGTAAAACATGCATAACACCAAACTTAGAAATTTTTAATGCTTAGACACTAACAAACTAAAAATGCATATGAAAAACAAGAAAAAAACACAAAACAAGAAAATATGAAGATCAAACAAGAAGACTTGTCAAGAACAACGTGAAGATCATGAAGAATGCAATGCATGAATTTTTTCGAAAATTTTTAGAAAATAAAAAATATGCAATTGACACCAAACTTAAAACTTGACTCTAGACTCAAACAAGAAGCACAAAATATTTTTCGTTTTTATGATTTTATTAATTTTTTTGGATTTTTTTTCGAAAATTATTTTGGAAAAACGAAAAAGAAGAAAAACTTTTGAAAGATTTTTGAAAAGTTTTTTGAAAATAAAAAAAAGGTTAAAACAAAATGAAAATTACCTAATCTGAGCAACAAGATGAACCGTCTGTTGGCCAAACTCGAACAATCCCCGGCAACGGCGCCAAAAACTTGATGCACGAAATTGTGATCTCAATGGCACCAACAACTTGGTACGCACAATTGTAATATCACTCTTTTTCACAACTTCGCACAACTAACCAGCAAGTGCACTAGGTCATCCAAGTAATAAACCTTACGTGAGTAAGGGTCGATCCCACGGAGATTGTCGGCTTGAAGCAAGCTATGGTCACCTTGTAAATCTCAGTTAGGTGGATTAAAATGGTTATGGAGTTTTGATAATTAAAATATAAATAAACATAAAATAAGGATAGAGATACTTATGTAATTCATTGGTAGGAATTTCAGATAAGTGTATGGAGATGCCTCATTCCTTTTGAATCTCTGCTTTACTACTGCCTTCATCCAATCCTTCATACTCCTTTTCATGGCTAGCTGTATGTTGGGCGTCACCGTTGTCAATGGCTACTTCCCGTTTTCTCAGTGAAAAAGGTCCTCTACAGTTTCCCGTATGGCTAATCAGCTGTTGATTCTCGATCGTGTAGGAATAGGATTTACTATCCTTTTACGTCTGTCACTACGCCCTACAGTCACGAGTTTGAAGCTCGTCACAATCATCCCATCCCAGATCCTACTCGGAACACCACAGACAAGGTTTAGACTTTTCGGATCTCAAGAATGCTGCCAATGAATTCTAGCTTATACCACGAAGACTCTGATCTCACGGAATGGAAGGCTTTGTTGTCAGGAGAGGCAACCATGCGTCGTGGACAAGGAATTCAAGAGATACATACTCCAGCTTTTGCAGGTAGAACAGAAGTGTTTATCAGGCACGTGTTCATAAGTGAGAATGGTAATGAGTGTCACGGATCATCACATTCATCAGGTTGAAGTGCGAATGAATATCTTAGAGTAAGAATAAGCATGAATTGAATAGAGAACAGTAGTAATTGCATTAATACTCGAGAAACAGCAGAGCTCCACACCCTTAATCTATGGTGTGTAGAAACTCCACCATTGAAAATACATAAGTGATGAAGGTCCAGGCATGGCCGAGAGGCCAGCCTCCAAAAAATGATCAAAGGATCAAAAGGTAATCCAAAGATAGATAAAACAATAGTAAAAAGTTCTATTTATACTAAACTAGTTACTAGGGTTACAGAAATGAGTAAATGATGGAGAAATCTACTTCCGGGCCCACTTGGCGTGTGCTTGGGCTGAGCATTGAAGCTTTCACGTGTAGAGATCTACCTTGGAGTTGAACGTCAATTTATAACTTGTTTCTGGTGTTTGACTCTGCTTTGCAACTTGTTTATGGCGTCTAACGCCAGAATAGTGCAGAAAGCTGGCATAAAACGCCAGTTTGCGTCGTCTAAACTCCGGCAAAGTATGGACTATTATATATTGCTGGAAAGCCCTGATGTCTACTTTCCAACGCAATTAAGAGCATGCCATTTCAACTTCTGTAGCTCCAAAAATTCCATTTCGAGTGCAGGGAGGTCAAAATCCAATAGCATCAGCAGTCCTTTGTCAGCCTCTGAATCAGATTTTTGCTCAGGTGCCTCAATTTCAGCCAGAAAATACCTAAAATCACAGAAAAACACACAAACTCATAGTAAAGTCCAGAAATGTGAATTTTGCTTAAAAACTAATAAAAATATACTAAAAACTAACTAAATCATACTAAAAACTACGTAAAAACAATGCCAAAAAGCGTATAAATTATTCGCTCATCAACAATGAACTAAAAGCAATTGGGAGTAAACGTTCCATAAATATATGACAATTGTGACTTTTTATTCCATATAACTTGCCTTCCTTCATGTCAACACATCTCCCTAAATTTGAAACATATCCATCAGGCATTCTTTAATCTTTCACCCATTCACATATTGCTCTCTTTTGCTGGAGAGTAAATGTGTAATTTGCTTTGGGTTTTATAATTTTACCTCCACTTTGTTCTGGCAATTCTAAACTTTTTTGTTTGCAGTATAATGACAGATCCATTATAGTCTTTACATTATCTTTAGTATCCTCTTTAATATCCATGACAGTATAAAATATATTATCAAATACATTCTTCTCAATATGCATTACATCAAGGTTATGACGGATTAAATTATGACGTCAATAAGACAAATCCCTGTTTAAGAATATGAAGTTGATTCTCCTGTTCAATATACAGAAACCTGTATACCCAGCTTTGGTTCAAGAGTTTTACGCAAACATGCGGCTGATTAATAGTGTGATTCACTCCTATGTGAAGAAGGTGTACATGACCCTGGGTTATGTTGATGAGGGTCCAGCAGCCTACATGTCAGAAAAATGGAACTCACAAGTGGGAGTCACACTCCAGATTGCTCTGAATCAAACATGCACAAATTAATGTGCTTTTGATGGTATGACTCTCACTCACAAAGCTCTTGAACCTGAGAGAGCTCTTCTTCACCGAATCATCACTCACATCCTGACTCCACAGAGTGGCTCACACAATAGAGTAACAGTTTCTGATACCCTTGTGCTCTTTGCTATTATTACTTCATCTCCTGTCTCCTTTGCATATCTCATGATAAGGCATATGTGGGACAGTGTTAGAAGTACCAAAAAGGCAAACCTTCCCTATGACATTTTTCTCACCTGCATCTTTGAACACTTCAATGTTGATTTAATGAATAAAGAGGTAGAGAAAAAAGTTTCATTTATTAACGGAGGAGGAGTTTCAGGTACTATGAAAGACACCAAAGGGAAACGTTCAATGCCCTCTGACGGTGATCTAAAGAGCCGCACAGCAGAACCCTCTAAGGTGGCAGAATCAATCAGAGAAGTCCTCATTGAATTTTCTAATATGTCCAACCTGATGGTGCAATCTTACAAGGCAGCCCGCACGCAAGCCTATGAAAATGAAAAAGCTTGGACGAAGTGCCAAGAAAGGGTAGGACTGATGCTGCAGAATTTCGAAGAGGAGATGGGAGCTGCTGAAAAGGATGAGGGATCTGAATTAGAATTCAATCTTTTTGATGATTGACCACTATGTTTCCTGTTAATTTCTGGCTTTGTCTAGCTTATTTTGATAAATTGTAGGCTATTATGGATACTTTAGACCTGTGAGACTTTAGACCTGTTATGTTGGTGCTAGTTATATTTTGGATATTTTGCATACCATTGTTTTTTTTTGCAGGTTCCCCTTTAATGACAAAAGGGGGAGGAAAAGCTCAAAAAATTGAAAATTGAAAGAAATCAGGGAAAACAGGGGCGAAAATCTCTTATGATTCATGAAAACCCTTGTTTTAATAATTTGTTATGCTGATATGTCTGCTGATATATGTATTCACGTGTTCCAATAATTTGTTTTGTTGATATATCTGCTGTCTTTAGAACTTAGTCATGCTTCGAAATTTTCTTTGGGATTGAATGAATAATTGTTTGCCATGCTCTAAGTTGTGTGATAAAAAATGGTTTTCATTGTTATAAACCAATAATTTTGCCTTTTGATATAATGGATGAAACTTTTTCAATCTGATTGGAAGCAATGGTTTATGGAATTATCAAATATGTCTTGATTATGATGTACTCTGTACTCAAGCCTTTTGTTTGTATTGAGCAGAAAATCCTTTTCTAATAACAAATTAGTTTTTGTTTATCATCTCACCTCTGCTCATAAATCAAGATTATTCAACATTCCAAAAGTACATATGTTGAATAACATAGTTGCCTTAAAAGTGATCTCAAAAGTTACAGGTGAAGCTTCCCTTGGTAAAATGGCATACATTAAGGGGGAGCCATGTAACAATTGGAAAGGAAGGAATCCAAGTATTCAAAGGGAGTACCCTAATCCTTGATTTATTTCCATTTCAATTTTTTAATAATGTTTGTCATCAAGGGGGAGATTGATGAGTTTGAAAAACTCTAATTTAATTTAATGATGATCAAACATTATTAATAAATTAATTACAAAAATTATTAACTTGAATTTTAATTCATATTTGCTAATCAATAATTGTTGTTGCTTGCAGATTTGGCTTTGGGCTAAAAGGAAATTAATAAGCCCAATATGGAATCCAAAATTCAGTTTTGGTACAAAAATGTTTTCATTCATATGACTGAATTAGTGATGAACCATTTGGGCCAGATTTAAATGCGTAAGCCCAAATCAATTGATGGTGTATGACCAACTAGCTTGGTCCGAAATTAAAAGAAGTTGGGGCACTATGGTTAAGTCATTCCTTTAACATATAATGAAATCTAATTCCTTGATAGATTGCTACATGCTTCCACGGATACCATACTCTCCATCTAGTGGAATTCAAATTTTCATTAAGTGGAGTTAATGCAGACTTTGGAAACATGAAAGAGAAAGAGAAATTGATTTGATTGCTTCATCAATGCTACACGCTACCTAAAGCAAAAAGGGAAGAAAATTAATTCTATTTTTCCATTTGTTTAAATCCATTGAATGCTTTTCTTCCTTCTCGTTCTTTTCTCTCTAGTCTCCCTTCTCACTTTCGGTCACTTCTGAGAAAAATATGGAAGCTATGGCAAGCTACCGTAGAGAAGAAGAAGCAAATATCAAGACCATTATAATGATGGCAAGAAAAAGAAAAGAAAAAGTATGTTGTGGCTGAGATTTTCACCAAAATAAGGTAAGATTTGGTGAAGTAAGCTCATGCTCTTCATACCAAAAATGGAAGAAGAAGATTTCGGTCAGAGGAAGAAGATCTCAGAGGCTTGTCTCGTCTCTGCTTTTTGTGTTCACTCATCACAGAAGGTAGCTAGGGAGGCTACGTGAAGGAGGAAGCAAAAGTGGAGCAGAAGGAGCTGTCATGCATCAAGAATGCATTAAGGGCTAGGAATCCTTCTTGGAGTGTAAGTCAAGTTGGATGGCTCGGATTGATGAAGCTTGGTGTAAAGAGAAGACTCAGAGGTAATTGCAAGTTGGTTATAGCATTCGGTTATCTCTCCTCTCTCTCTGGTCGAACTGGTTTTGCATGAAGAAGAAGAAGTTTAGCTTGGTTCAACAGTTTCAACCGTGGAGGCTTCCCCTTCTATAAATAAGGGAGAACAGCCAGGGCTTGAAGCAAGGAAAAGAGTGGAAAAGCACAGTGTTCACATAGCTACCTAAGCTAACAGAAGTTCTTCTCCTTCAATGTTTTCTATTTTGTAATTTTATGTTTAATTTTGTCTGTCTTGAGTATCTTGAAAAAAGGCAAACAGTGAGGTTTGTAAGAAAAAGCCATAGAACGAAAAAGGGCAGAGTGCACAAAGTTAAAAGAAAAAGCCATAGATGTCCTTAGAGGCCCTTTGTACATCTGTGTTGTGTTTCATGATTCTGTTGGAATCCCTTGCAAGTTGGGTTAGCACTTAGCAGTTCAAAGCTTGGTGGGTTACCAAGTCAAGTTCAGTTTTGGGAATAGATTCTGGACTTGTCCCAGATAGGAAGGGTAGTTCTTAGGGAGAATTGGTGTCTATAATCAAAGATGATTATAGTGAAATTCCATCATTGTTGTGATGGAGACTGGATGTAGGCTGCATTGCACTTAGCAGCTGAACCAGGATATATCTTGGTGTACTTTTCTCTCTCTTCTACTCCATTTCTGATTCTGCTGCATAGGAGACAAAACTGAAAAATATCTCCTGGCTGGTCATGAGACAAAATGAAAATGTCTCTTGGCTAGGCACGAGACAAAAATAAGAAATATCTCCTCAAGTGTTCAGAAGGACAGCAAGAGTTACTAAGCAAAAAAGGGGCTAAGATTCAACCCCCTTTCTCTTAGCCACTGATAAACCATCAATTGGTATCAGAGCTTGGTCTCAAAGAGATCAAGCTTTGCAGCTTGGAGAAAAGATCCAGATGCCAGAAAATAGTGGCTCAAATCTGGTGTCCTATAACATGATAGAAGGACAATCAAGCAACAGACCTCCTCTTTTTAATGGAAAAAACTACACCTGTTGGAAGGAGAGAATGAAGATTTTTATGCAAGCAGTGGAGTAAAGACTATGGAAGATTATCCTGGAGGTTCCTCAATTTCCAACCACCAAAAGTGCAGAAGGAGTAATCTCTCTTAAACCCAAAGCAAGCTAGACCGAAGAAGACAGAAAGAAGGTGGAACTCAATGCCAAGGCTGTTAACTTGCTCAACTGTGCTATCAGCTTTGAGGAATACCGACAGGTATCACGATGCACAACGGTAAAAAAAATCTGGGACAAACTTCAAATCGCCCATGAAGGAACCACCATAGTAAAGAAAACCAGGATAGACATGCTGAACAGAAAATATGAAATGTTCTCAATGAAGGAAGGAGAATCAATAGATGAAATGTTTGAAAGATTCAACATCATCATTGTTGGCTTGGATGCTATAGGAATTACGTATCCTGATTCTGTGCTTGTGAGGAGAGTTTTGAGATGTCTCATAAAAGAGTGGGAAACTAAAGCTTTAATCATATCTGAGAGTAGTGGTCTAGATTCCATGACATATGATGATTTGAGAGGGAACTTACTTGCTTTTGAAAATACTTATTTGAAAAAAGATTCAAAAAAGAAAGGAATTGCTTTTACATCTGTTACTAACCCCCTGGATGATGAATCCAGTGATAATTCCTCTTAAAATGAATTTGTGTTGTTTGCCAAAAAATTTAGGAAAATGGTGAAGTTCAAGGAAAGAGGCAAGGGAAGCAGTTCAAGAAAATAAAAGAAAGATTTCAGCAAGGTGACAAGCTACAACTGCAAAGAGATTGGGCATTTCAAATCTGATTGCCCTAAGCTGAAGAAAGAGGAGAAGCCAAAGAAAGGAAAGAAAAAGGGACTGATGGCTTCTTGGGAGGACTTGGAAAATGACTCAGATGATGATGAAGAATTAGAGACCAAGTCCCAACCATGTCTCATGGCAGATCACGTAGAACAGGTATGCCTAGCATCCAAGTGGAAGGACAATATGTGGTTCATGGACAGCGGATGCTCTAGGCATATGACCAGAAAGGCAACCTTCTTCATAAAGCGTGATGAGTATGATGGAGGGTTTGTCACTTTCAGTGATGATGGTACAGGAAAAATAGTGGCCATTGGAAAAGTTGGTAAAAGCTTCTCATCTTCTATAAATGATGTTCTTCTTGTTGATGGTTTGAAACATAATTTACTAAGTGTTAGCCAATTGTGTGATCTAGGATTTGAAGTTATTTTTAGAAAGTTTGTGTGCTTAGTTGTTTGTGAAAAATCTGGGGATATTTTGTTTGAGGCTAAAAGGTGCAACAATATGTATGGATTGACTCTTGAGGACTTGAAAGATTTTACCTCCCTTGAATCTGAAAAATGGCTATGGCATAAGAAATTGGGTCATGCTAGCATGTACCAAATTTCTAAGCTAGTTAAGAAGAACTTGGTTAGAGGAATTCCAAATATTAAATTTGATAAGGATCTTACTTGTGATGCTTGTCAATTAGGCAAACAAGTAAAATCCTCTTTTAAAACAAAAGATAGAATTTCAACCAAGAGGCCATTAGAGATGTTACACATTGATCTTTTTGGACCAACAAGAACTCAAAGTTTAGGAGGTAAACACTATGGCTTAGTAGTGGTGGATGATTACCCTAGATTTGGTTGGGTACTTTTTCTTACTCATAAAAATGATGCTTTTCATGCTTTTTCAACTCTTTGCAAAAGAATTCAAAATGAAAAAGATTTAAAAGTTGCCCATTTGAGAAGTGATCACGGAAAGGAATTTGAAAACCAAGATTTTGAAAAATTCTGTGATGATTTTGGAATTGCTCATAGCTTTTCATGCCCTATAACACCTCAACAAAATGGGATTGTTGAAAGAAGGAATAGACGATTTCAAGAGATGACTAGGGCTATGTTATGTGAAAATGAGGTTCCCAAATTTTTATGGGTTGACGCAGTAAATACAGCTTGTTACATTTTGAATAGGACCATCATTAGAAAAGGGTTAAAGAAAACTCCTTATGAGTTATGGAAAGGAACCCCTCCTAGTGTTAAGTATTTCCATGTTTTCGGATGCAAATGCTTTGTACTTAACAATAAAGAAAATCTTGGTAAATTTTATCTAAAATATTATGAGGGGATGTTTGTTGGATACTCCATCACTAGTAAGGCTTATAGAATTTACCTCAAACAACATAGAACAATAGAGGAATCCATACATGTATCCTTTTGTGATTCTAATTTAATTTTCAGTACTGTGATAGAAAATGATTCAGATTGTGAAGATGCTATCAATAAAGAAACCAATAAAGAAACCAATAAAGAAACCAATAAAGAAAATCCCAAGTCTGTTCAAAATAAAGAATCTGTCTGCCCAATTTTGTCTAGTCAGAATGGAGGAGACATTTCTGTTTTGTCTCCTGAACCAGCAAGAAAAATTGGAACAGAACAACCCACTGAAGCTCATCAAGGCTCAACACATCTTCGAAAACCAACGGAATGGAAGTCCATGAGGTGTTATCCTCATGACTTTATCATTGGTGATCCCTCACAAGGTGTAACAACAAGATCCTCATCCAGAAATCAAACCAAACCAAGCAATTTTGCTCTCTTGTCACAAATGGAGCCCAACAATGTGAAGCAAGACCTTGAAGATCCCTCTTGGGTTAAAGCTATACAAGAGGAGCTGGCTCAATTTGACAAAAATGAGGTTTGGACACTAGTACCTCATCTGGATGGTAAGAAAGTTACGGGTACTAAGTGGCTTTTTAAAATTAAACCTGGTGAGGATGGAAAAGTTGTTTGTAACAAGGCTAGATTAGTGGCCCAAGGTTACGATCAAGAAGAGGGTATAGATTTTGATGAGTCTTTTGCTCCGGTATCTAGAATGGAAGCAATTAGGTTGCTTCTTGCCTATGCTGCCCATAAGGGTTTTAAAATGTTACAAATGGATGTTAAATGTGCTTTTCTTAATGGCTTTATTGATAGAGAAGTGTATGTGGCACAACCCCCTGGTTTAGAGAATAAAGAATTTCCTAATCATGTTTTCAAACTTTCAAAGGCCCTTTATGGTCTTAGGCAAGCTCCAAGAGCTTGGTATGAGAGGCTTAGTGCCTTCTTATTGAAAAATCACTTTCAAAGGGGTACCACCGACACAACTTTATTTATTAAAGCATCTAATGATGATATTCTCCTAGTTCAAGTTTATGTGGATGATATTGTGTTTGGATCGGCCAATGAATCCTTGTGTGAAGAGTTTGGAAAACTCATGACTAGTGAGTTTGAAATGAGTTTAATGGGAGAGCTAACTTTCTTTCTTAGCCTCCAAATTAAACAAACTCCTAGTGGCACTTTCATTCACCAAGGAAAGTATGCTAAAGAATTAATCAAAAAATTTGGCCTAGAAAATTCCAAACCAATGGGAACACCAATGCATCTAAACACTAAACTTGAAAAGGATGATGATGGGAAAGATATGGATGAAACAAGGTATAGAGGAATGATCGGATCACTTATGTATCTTACCTCTTCTAGCCCGGATATTGTTCAAAGTGTGGGTGTATGTTCAAGATTTCAATCTCACCTAAAAGAATCCTATCTTTCAGCCGTTAAACACATCATTAGATACATTAAGGGAACTAGTGATTATGGTCTATGGTATCCAAAATCTAATGATTTTGTGCAGTAGGGTTTTGTGATGCAGATTATGCGGGAGATCGGGTGGATAGAAGAAGCACACCGGGCATGTGTTGCTTCCTTGGAAGCTCATTCAACATGTGGTCAAGCAAGAAACAAGCCACATTAGCTCTATCCACAGCCGAAGCTGAATATATCTCTGCCTCCGTTTGTTGTTCACAATTAATATGGTTAAAAACTCAATTAGAGGATTACAAATTAAAAATCAATAGTATACCTTTGTTTTATGACAATATGAGTGCCATAAATATTTCAAAAAATCCTGTTTTGCACTCAAGAACCAAGTACATTGAAATTAAATATCATTTTATTAGAGAACATGTGTAAAAGGGAACTATTGATATTCAATTTGTAAAATTCGAAGATCAACTTGCGGATATTTTCACTAAGCCCTTATGTGAAGATAGATTCTGTACTTTAAAAAGTAGTTTGGTAATGATAGAATTATGTTCTGTTGATAACTTGTGAATTTTTTTATTCTGTTTGTTTTTGTCTCGTAGAAAAACAGGAGACAAATTTCAGGCTATGATGAACGGGCCATAAGACAGGGGGAGACTGCTCTTACATTAATTATCTTGGGCCCCGAAATCTCGTTGACCTTGGTCTGACCCGTTTCTGTTTGAGTTTGCCTTAATCATGATTTTAAATGTTGTCCTATCAAAGGAAGGAGTTGTGTGTCAAATCAAATCTTTATCCTTCTCTCATCCCTTGATTCTAGGAACTAATCTTTTAGTTTTTAATTTTAAATCTTTCCTTGGTTAATAACTGCGCCTCTTAATGGTCAATAACTCCCTCCATTATCTCTCTCCAATTAGCATTCAATACATCCCTAACCTCCCTCCACTCACCACTCTCTTCGACCCCCTCTTCATCTTCCCTCTCCATTCACTGTTTTAATATCATGAAAAAGAAAGTTTCCTTAAGGAGGAGTAGCCGAACCCCCTTGCTAAAAAGTCCTCCATTCTCAACCCCTCAAACCCATACACACATTCATATACACTCCACATTCTCTTCATCCCATTCGCCTCCATCCAAACAAACCAAAACAATGCACAGGAAAGTGATAGCCCAGAAAACCTCAGCAAGGAAAAAGATTGGAAAGAATAAGGAACCAATCGTGGAAGAAGAAGAAGAGGAGTCTCACACCTCACTCACTCCCTCACCACCGAAGAAGTCAACCCCACATGCATCTGCCCGAAGCTCTCAGAAGACCAAAGGTTACGTGCTACGTAACACAAAAGAACTGCCGAACCTGGAATCCTTAGACTTCAAGAACAAATACAACAAAAGCCATTCTCATTTTGATCCGAGAAGGTTTAATTCTTGTGCTTCTTATGAGTTCCACAAAGATGTGTTGCAGAAATGTCATCTCTATGCTTCATACTTAGTGAACCTAGATTCACTTGCTGCAAAAGGAACTAACTTCCTCACCGTATTTAAGAATATGAAGTGGACTCCCCTGTTCAATATACAGAAACCTGTATACCCAGCCTTGGTTCGAGAGTTTTACGCAAACATGCGGCTGATTGATGGTGTGATTCACTCCTATGTGAAGAAGGTGTACATGACCCTGAACAGTGAAACTATAAGCGCTGTCCGGGGTTATGTTGATGAGGGTCCAGTAGCGTACATGTCAGAAAAATGGGACTCACATGTGGGAGTCAAACTGCAGATTGCTCTGAATCAAACATGCGCAAATAACTCTGCTTTGGATGGTACGACTCTCACTCACAAAGCTCTTGGACCTGAGAGAGCTCTTCTTTACCGAATCATCACTCACATCCTGACTCCACAGAGTGGCTCACACAATAGAGTAACAATTTCTGAAACCGTGTGCTCTTTGCTATTATTACTTCATCTCCTGTCTCCTTTGTATATCTCATGATAAGGCATATGTGGGACTGTGTTAGAAGTACCAAAAAGGAAAACCTTTCCTATGGCATTTTTCTCACCTGCATCTTTGAACACTTCAATGTTGATTTAATTAATGAAGAGGTAGAGAATAAAGTTTCGTTTATTAAGGGAGGAGGAGTTTCAGGTACTATGAAAGGCATCAAAGGGAAACGTTCAATGCCCTCTGACAGTGATCTAGAGAGCCACCTAGCAGAACCCTCCAAGGTGGCAGAATGAATCACAGAAGTCCTCACTTAGTTTTCTAATATGTCCAACCTGATGGTGCAATCTTAAAAGGCAGCCCGCAAGCAAGCCTATGAAAACGAAAAAGCTTGGACGAAGTGCCAAGAAAGGGTGGAACTGATGCTGCAGAATTTCGAAGAGGAGATGTGAGTTGCTAAAAAGGATGAGGGATCTGAATCAGAATTCAATATTTCTGATGATTGACCACTATGTTTCTTGTTGATTTCTGGCTTTGTCTAGCTTATTTTGATACTTTGTAGGCTGTTATGGATACTTTAGACCTGTGACACTTTAGACCTGTTATGTTGGTGCTGGTTATATTTTTGGATATTTTGCATACCATTGTTTTTTTTCAGGTTCCCCTTTGATGACAAAAGGGGGAGGAAAAGCTCAAAAAATTGAAAATTGAAAGAAAACAGGGAAAACAGGGGCGGAAATCTCTTATGATTCATGATAACCATTGTTTTAATAATTTGTTATGTTGATATGTCTGCTGATATATGTGTTCATGTGTTCCAATATTTTTTTTGTTGATATATCTGCTGTCTTTAGAACTTAGTCATGCTATGAAAATTTCTTTGGGATTGAATGAATAACTGTTTGCCATGCTCTAAGTTGTGTGATCAAAAATGGTTTTTGAAGAACTGAAGATTGATGGTTTAGAAGTTATAGTAAACTCTCATTGTAAGTATAGTTACTAAACCAAGCAATCAACCTTTCTTACAAACGTTTTGGTTGTCACAAGTAACAAACCCTTTTGAAATTGATAACCGAGTATTCAAACCTCGGGTCGTCTTCTCAAGGAATTGCAGGGAGGTATGTTCTTATTATTGGTTATGGGTTTTGTAAATTGGGGTTTTGAAAGTGAGGAACAAGTAAATTGAATGACAAATAAAATAAATAATTAACTATAAAATAAACTTTTGGCAAGATATAAAAATTCGGAAGTCCTATCCTAGTTACTCCTATAAGAATGGAAGTTAATCCCACTTAGTTAACCTTTGTGTAAGCAAGGGAAAGTCCAGTGAACCAATTGGTTAGATTTCCCAAGTCCTAGCCAAATCCCAAGGAAAGACTAGAGTTAGTGGAATTCCAGTTAATTAGCCGACATAACAATCAATCATGAATAGTTGAGAACTCAAGAGCTTCCAGTTAATCAATTAAAGCCAATAATATAAAAAGCTAAATAAGAATCTTAGATCTGAAATACCTCAAATAACATATATTCAAAGCAATAAAATCTAACATGGACAATATTCATAAGCCAATTGGGCAACACAAATCAAATACAAATAAAAGCATTGAAGTATCTCAAAGTAGAAGAGAAGTCAAAATAAAGGAATATTGAACCTGATATGAAGATGAGATAAATCCCTAATTTCTAAAATTCCTAATCCTAAATCCTAAGAGAGAGGAGAGAGCCTCTCTCTCTTAAAACTACATCTAAATCCTAAAAAGTGAATTATGAATAGCATGATGAGTCTCTGCATGTTCCTTGACTTTAATCTGTGTTTCTGGGCCGAAAACTGGGTTAAAATCTGGCCCAGAATCTCTGCCAGCAGCTTTTGTAATTCTGTAGATCGCGTATGTCACGCGGATGCGTCATTCACGCGGACGCGTCATTCGGCGTTTTTCTTTTCCATGCGAGCGCGTCGTCCATGCCTCGTCGTCGCTTCTGCTTTTCCAATCCGCGCGTCCGCTGGTGCACGAAATTGCAATAACACTTTTGCAATCCCACACAACTAACCAGCAAGTGCAATGGGTCGTCCAAGTAATACCTTGCGTGAGCAAGGGTCGATCCCACGGAGATTGTCGGCTTGAAGCAAGCTATGGTTATCTTGTAAATCTTAGTCAGGATATCAGAAATTATCAGGATTGATTGTAAAAAGCAAAAGAACATGAAAAAGGTACTTGTTTTGCAGTAATGGAGAATAGGCTGAGGCTTTGGAGATGCTCCATCTTCCGAATCTCTGCTTTCCTACTGTCATCTTCATCAAACACGCAAGGCTCCTTCCATGGCAAGCTGTATGTAGGGTTTCACCGTTGTCAATGGCTACCTCCCATCCTCTCATTGGAAATACGTCCCTGATGCTCTGTCACAGCATCGGCTATCCATCTGTCGGTTCTCAATCAGGCCGGAATAGAATCCAGTGATTCTTTTGCGTCTGTCACTAACGCCCCGCCTTCAGGAGTTTGAAGCACGTCACAGTCATTCAATCATTGAGTCCTACTCAGAATACCACAGACAAGGTTTAGACCTTCCGGACTCTCTTGAATGCCGCCATCAGTTCTAGCTTATACCACGAAGATTCCGATTAAAGAATCCAAGAGATATCTACTTAATCTAAGGTAGAACAGAGGTGGTTGTCAGGCACATGTTCATAGTTGAGAATGATGATGATTGTCACAGATCATCACATTCATCCGGGTTAAGAACAAGTGATATCTTAGAATGGAAGCAAGCATGATTGAATAAGAAACAGTAGTAATTGCATTAATCCATCAAGACACAGCAGAGCTCCTCACCCCCAACCATGGGGTTTAGAGACTCATGCCGTGGAAGGTACAAGAAACGTGTAAAAAGTGTTATGAGGTCATAAGGTACGGATACAATGTCAAAAGGTCCTATAAATAGTTAAACTAATATCCTAAGGTTTACAGAAATGAGTAAATGACAGAAAAATCTACTTCCGGGCCCACATGGTGTGTGCTTGGGCTGAGCAATGAAGTAATTTCGTGTAGAGACCTTTTTTGGAGTTAAACGCCAGCTTTCATGCCAGTTTGGGCGTTTAACTCCAAGTTTTATGCCAGTTCCGGCGTTTAACGCTGGAATTTCTGATGCTGATTTGCTACGCCGGTTTGGGCCATCAAATCTTGGGCAAAGTATGGACTATCATAGATTGCTGGAAAGCCCAGGATGTCTACTTTCCAATGCCGTTGAGAGCGCGGGGAGGTCAGAATCCAACAGCATCTGCAGTCCTTTTCAGTCTCTGGATCAGATTTTTGCTCAGAACCTTCAATTTCAGCCAGAAAATACCTGAAATCACAGAAAAACACACAAACTCATAGTAAAGTCCAGAAAAGTGAATTTTAACTAAAAACTAATAAAAATATAATAAAAACTAACTAAAAGATACTAAAAACATACTAAAAACAATGCCAAAAAGCGTATAAATTATCCGCTCATCACAACACCAAACTTAAATTGTTGCTTGTCCCTAAGCAACTGAAAATCAAAATAGGATAAAAAGAAGAGAATATACTATAGACTCCAAAATATCAAGGAAACATGGCTCCAATTAGATGAGCGGGACTAGTAGCTTTTTGCCTCCGAACAGTTTTGGCATCTCACTCTATCCTTTGAAGTTCGGAATGATTGGTATCTATGAGAACTCAGAACTCAGATAGTGTTATTGATTCTCCTAGTTAAGTATAATGATTCTTGAACATAGCTAGTGTATGAGTCTTGGCTGTGGCCCAAAGCACTCTGTCTTCCAGTATTACCACCGGATACATACATGCCACAGACACATAATTGGGTGAACCTTTTTAGATTGTGACTCAGCTTTGCTAAAGTCCCCAATTAGAGGTGTCCAAGGTTCTTAAGCACACTCTTTTTGCCTTGGTTCACAACTTTATTTCTTTTTTTTTCTTTTTCTCTTTTCTCTTTTTTTTTTTTCGAAATTTTTTTTTTTTTGCTTTTTCTTGCTTCAAGAATCAATTTGATGATTTTTCAGATCCTCAATAACAGTTCTCTTTCTCCTCATTCTTTCAAGAGCCAACAATTTTTAACATTCTTAAAACAACAGATTCAAAAGACATATGCACTGTTCAAGCATACATTCAGAAGACAAAAAGTATTGTCACCACATCAAACTAATTCAACTAGCTTCAGAGATAAATTTCGAAACCCTGTACTTCTTGTTCTTTTGTGATTAAAGCATTTTTTCTTTTAAGAGAGGTGATGGATTCATAGGACATTCATAGCTTTTAAGGCATAAACTTTAAATTTTATTAATTATGAATTAGAATAAGACTCAAATATAGATATAAGATGAGACTAATAAAAATAGAAAACAAAAGAAAAACGCAAAAATGGGCTCCTAATGATAGAGGTTTTCACAGAGTTAGGATTCAACAACCTTGATTTTGAGAAGTGGATGCTCCCTCAGCTTGAGAGGAGAGCTTTTGGCGTTTCAATTCTTGGATTTCACGCCCCTGCTTCTCTTGTTCCTTCAGCAATTTGCAGATCATGCAGTTCTGGTTCTGCTGTTCTTCCTTCAGTTGCTCCATAGTCTCTTGCAACTTGTTAATGGATGCTTCTAGGCTGGCCCAGTAGCCAATTTCAGGGAATTCAGGGAGGAACTCATGCGCCCTCCTCTTGATGGAGTTGTCTTGCACTTGTCCTTCCATTGACTTCTTGGTGATTGGATGTTCAATGGGTATGAACTCATCTACTCCCATCTTTACCCCAGCCTCTTTACAGAGCAAGGAGATCAAGCTTGGGTAGGCCAATTTGGCTTCAGTGGAATTCTTATTTGCAATTGTGTAGATCTCACAAGCAATCACATGATGCACCTCCACTGCTTTTCCAAGCATAATGCAATGAATCATCACCGCTCTCTTGATAGTAACCTCAGAACGGTTGCTAGTGGGCAATATGGAACGCCCAATAAAGTCTAGCCAACCTCTTGCAATTGGTTTGAGGTCTCCCCTCTTGAGTTGGTTAGGGACACCTTTAGAATTGGTTATCCACTTAGTTCCAGGGAGGCATATGTCCTCTAGAACTTGATCCAACCCTTTATCTACTCTCACCATCCTCCTATTAAAGGAGTCAGGATCATCTTGCAGTTGAGGCAACTTGAAGATTTCTCTTATTTTGTCCAGATGGAAGTATATAACTTTCCCTCTGACCATGGTTCTATAGGTATGGTAAGCGGTTCCAGTCATTCTCTGCTTATCTGTCAGCCACAGATTTGAGTAGAATTCCTGAACCATGTTCCTTCCAACCTTTGTCTCAGGATTGGTTAGAACTTCCCAACCTCTATTTCGAATTTGCTCTTGGATCCCCGGATATTCATCTTCTTTCAGATCAAATTTTACTTCCGGGATCACTGACCTCAGACCCATTATTTTGTGATAATGGTCTTCATGTTCTTTGGTTAAGAACTTCTCTTGATTCCAAAGATTCTTTGGATTAGTCTCTTTCTTTCCTCTTAAATTGGTTTGTTTTCCCTTAGGAGCCATGATCTTGATGAATCTTGGCTTAGTGATCACGGAAAAGCACACCAAACTTAGAGGTTTGCTTGTCCTCAAGCAAAAGAAAAGAGAGAAGAGAGGGGGAGGAAGAGGAAATTCGAATGGTGTGATGGAATGAGGGAACCAAACGTGCATTTATAAGGTGGGGAGGGGAGTTTTCGAAAAAGAGGAGAGAAATTTGAAAGGAGATTAGAGAAGATATGGAAAGAAAATTGAGAAAAGGGTGAAATTTTTGAACAATGTTTGTAATTGATTTGAAATAAATTTGAAGAGTGGTTTTGATTTTTGAAGATTTGAAAGTGAATGATGAATGATTGAAGTGTGATTTTGTAGAAAAGTATGGGTGAGAAAAGGAAAGTTTGAAAAAAATTGAATTGAAAATAAAATTGTGGTCCCCCCACCAAGCTGGCGTTAAACGCCCAGAATGGCACACATTCTGGCGTTTAACGCCCATTTGCCACCCCTTTTGGGCGTTTAACGCCCAGCCAGGTGCCCTGGCTGGCGTTAAACGCCAGAAATCCTTTATCACTGGGCGTTTTTCAGAACGCCCAGGATGCTGCACACCTGGCGTTAAACGCCCAGAATGGTGCCCATTCTGGCGTTTAACGCCCAAAATGGCACCATTCCTGGCGTTTAACGCCCAAAATGCCCCTTACTGGCGTTTTTTCGCCAGTAAGCTTATTTTCTCTGCTTTTTGAGATGAATCTTTCTGTAACTCTGTGAATTCCTTCATTTTTGATATTTGCCTCTGTAAGAACTAATCATATACCCTCCTAATTACTGGGTTGCCTCCCAGCAAGCGCTTCTTTACTGTCTTTAGCTGGACTTCTGCTAAGAATCACTCAAGTCTCAGTTTTGAGCATTCCTGCTCAAAATTTCCTTCAAGATAGTGCTTGATTCTCTGTCCATTAACAATGAACTTCTTGCCAGAATCAATATCCTGAAGCTCAACATATCCATATGGTGACACTCCTGTAATCACATACGGACCCCTCCACCGGGATTTGAGTTTTCCTGGAAACAATTTGAGCTTGGAGTTGAAGAGCAGAACTTTTTGTCCTGGCTCAAAGACTCTAGTTGACAATTTCTTGTCATGCCACTTCTTTGCCTTTTCCTTATAAATTTTTGCATTTTCAAAGGCATTGAGTCTGAACTCCTCTAGCTCATTTAGCTGGAGCAATCTTTTCTCACCAGCTAACTGAGCATCCATGTTTAGGAATCTGGTTGCCCAATAGGCTTTATGTTCCAGTTCCACAGGCAAATGACAGGCCTTCCCATACACCAGTTGGTATGGAGAGGTTCCTATAGGAGTCTTGAATGCTGTTCTGTATGCCCACAGAGCATCATCCAAGCTCTTTGCCCAATCCTTTCTTCGGGCCATCACAGTCCGTTCTAGGATTCTTTTAGCTCTCTGTTAGAGACTTCTGCTTGCCCATTTGTCTGTGGATGATACGGAGTTGCCACTTTATGGCTGATTCCATATCTAACCATAGCAGAGTATAGCTGTTTGTTGCAGAAATGAGAGCCCCCATCACTGATTAGTATTCTGGGAACACCAAATCTGCTGAAGATGTTTTTCTGGAGGAACTTTAGCACAGTCTTGGTATCATTAGTGGGTGTAGCAATTGCTTCTACCCACTTAGATACATAGTCTACTGCCACCAGAATGTAAGTGTTTGAGTATGATGGTGGGAATGGCCCCATGAAGTCAATTCCCCATACATCAAACAATTCTATCTCTAATATCCCTTGTTGAGGCATGGCATATCCGTGAGGCAGGTTACCAGCTCTTTGGCAACTGTCACAGTTACGCACAAACTCTCGGGAATCTTTATAGAGAGTAGGCCAGTAGAAGCCACACTGGAGGACTTTAGTGGCTGTTCGCTCACTTCCAAAATGTCCTCCATAATGTGATCCATGGCAGTGCCATAGGATCCTTTGTGCTTCTTCTCTGGGTACACATCTGCGGATCACTCCGTCAGCACATCTCTTAAAGAGATATGGTTCATCCCAGAGGTAGTACTTGGCATCTGAAATTAATTTCTTTCTTTGCACTCTGCTGTACTCCTTGGGTATGAACCTCACAGCTTTATAGTTTGCCATATCTGCAAACCATGGAGCTTCCTGAATGGCAAAGAGTTGCTCATCTGGGAAAGTCTCAGAGATCTCAGTAGAAGGGAGGGACGCCCCAGCTACTGGTTCTATTCGGGACAAATGATCAGCCACTTGGTTTTCTGTCCCTTTTCTGTCTCTTATTTCTATATCAAACTCTTGCAGAAGCAACACCCATCTGATAAGCCTGGGTTTTGAATCCTGCTTTGTGAGTAAGTATTTTAGAGCAGCATGGTCAGTGTACACAATCACCTTTGATCCCACTAGGTAGGATCTAAACTTGTCAATGGCATAAACCACTGCAAGTAACTCTTTCTCTGTGGTTGTGTAATTCTTCTGTGCATCATTTAGAACACGGCTAGCATAGTAAATGACATGCAGAAGTTTGTTATGCCTCTGTCCCAACACTGCACCAATGGCATGATCACTGGCATCACACATTAATTCAAATGGCAATGCCCAATCTGGTGCAGAGATGACTGGTGCTGTGACCAGCTTAGCTTTTAGGGTCTCAAATGCCTGCAGACACTGTGTGTCAAACACAAATGGCGTGTCAGTAGCTAGCAGGTTACTCAAAGGTTTTGCAATTTTCGAAAAATCCTTTATAAACCTTCTGTAAAATCCTGCATGCCCTAGAAAGCTTCTGATTGCCTTAACATTGGCAGGTGGTGGTAATTTTTCAATTACCTCTACCTTTGCCTTATCCACCTCTATTCCCCTGCTTGAAATTTTGTGCCCAAGGACAATTCCTTCAGTCACCATAAAGTGACATTTCTCCCAGTTTAAAACCAGGTTAGTCTCTTGGCATCTTTTCAGGACAAGTGATAGGTGGTTAAGACAGGAGCTGAATGAGTCTCCATATACTGAAAAGTCATCCATGAAGACTTCCAGAAATTTCTCTACCATGTCTGAGAAGATAGAGAGCATGCACCTCTGAAAGGTTGCAGGTGCATTGCACAGACCAAAAGGCATTCTCCTATAGGCAAACACGCCAGAAGGGCAGGTAAATGCTGTTTTCTCTTGGTCCTGGGGATCTACTGCAATTTGGTTGTAGCCTGAATAGCCATCCAAAAAGCAGTAATAGTCATGGCCAGCTAGTCTTTCTAGCATTTGGTCTATGAATGGTAAAGGAAAATGATCCTTTCTGGTGGCTGTATTGAGCCTTCTGTAGTCAATACACATACGCCACCCTGTGACTGTCCTTGTAGGAACCAGTTCATTTTTTTCATTATGAATCACTGTCATGCCTCCCTTTTTGGGGACAACTTGGACAGGGCTCACCCAGGGGCTATCAGAAATAGGATAAATAATCCCAGCCTCTAGTAATTTAGTGACCTCTTTCTGCACCACCTCCTTCATGGCTGGATTTAGCCTCCTCTGTGGTTGGACCACTGGTTTGGCATTATCCTCCAATAGGATCTTGTGCATGCATCTAGCTGGGCTAATGCCCTTAAGATCACTTATGGACCACCCAAGAGCTGTCTTGTGCGTCCTTAGCACTTGAATCAGTGCTTCCTCTTCCTGTGGATTTAAAGCAGAGCTTATAATCACTGGAAAAGTGTCACCCTCTCCTAGAAATACATATTTCAGAGATGGTGGTAGAGGTTTGAGTTCAGGTTTGGGGGGTTTATCCTCCTCCTGAGGAATTTTCGAAAATTCCTTTACTTCCTCTAGTTCTTCTTGATCAGGTTGAGCATCTTTGAAGATGTCCTCAAGCTCTGATTCTAGGCTTTCAGTCATATTGATCTCTTCTACCAGAGAGTCAATAATGTCAGTGCCCATGCAGTCATCTGGTGTGTCTGGATGCTGCATTGCTTTCACAGCATTCAACTTGAACTCATCCTCATTGACTCTCAGGGTTACTTCCCCTTTTTGTACATCAATGAGAGTTCGTCCAGTTGCTAGGAATGGTCTTCCTAGAATGAGAGTTGCACTTTTGTGCTCCTCCATTTCCAGCACCACAAAGTCAGTGGGAAAGGCAAATGGCCCAACCTTGACAATCATGTCCTCTATTATGCCTGATGGGTGTTTAATGGAGCCATCAGCAAGTTGGAGGCATATCCTGGTTGGTTTGACTTCTCCAGCCAACCCAAGCTTTCTGATAGTGGATGCAGGTATTAGATTGATGCTTGCTCCAAGATCACATAGGGCTGTCTTGGTGCAAGCACCTTCTAATGTGCATGGTATCATAAAGCTTCCAGGATCTTGAAGCTTTTCTGGTAAGCTCTTCAGAATGACTGCACTGCATTCTTCAGTGAGAAACACTTTTTCAGTTTCTCTCCAACCCTTCTTATGACTTAAGATCTCTTTCATGAACTTAGCATAAGAAGGTATTTGCTCAAGTGCCTCTGCAAACGGAATCTTTATTTCAAGAGTCCTTAGATAGTCTGCAAAGCGGGCAAATTGCTTATCCTGTTCCGCTTTGCGGAGTTTTTGAGGATAAGGCATCTTGGCTTGATATTCCTCAACCTTAGATGCTGTAGGTTTATTCCTTACAGAAGTGGTTGAAGAGGCCTTGTTAGAAGGATTATTATCAGCACTCTCAGGTGTCTGATTCTCCCTTGGCGTTTGAACGCCAGGATTGGGAGGAAAATGGGCGTTTAACGCCAACTTTTCCCCCTTTTCTGGCGTTTGAACGCCAGAACTGGGCAGGGAATGGGCGTTAAACGCCAGCTTTTCCCCCTTTTCTGGCGTTTGAACGCCAATAACATTCCTCTCTGGGCTCTTACTGTCCTCAGAGGGATTTTGAACAGTGGGTTGGTTATCCTCTGTCAATTGTTCTTTGTTTGCCTTCTTGCTCCTTTGAGCAGTGGTGTTCAGTGTTTTCCCACTCCTTAGTTGAACTGCTTGACATCCTTCTGTTATCTGTTTAGTTATTTGCTGTTTTGCTTGATTCAACTGCAGTTCTATGTTCTTGTTAGCAACTTTAGTATCATGGAGCATTTCTTTAAATTCTGCTAACTGTTCTGTCATCAGGAGCAATTGTTGATTAAGCTCATTCATCTGTTCTTGAGGATTAGGATCAGTGTCTAATGCCATGACCTCCTCTTGTGGAACGAACTCACTGCTAGAATATAAGTATTGGTTTCTAGCAACAGTGTCTATAAGCTCTTGAGCTTCTTCAATTATCTTCCTCATGTGTATAGATCCACCAGCTGAGTGGTCTAAAGACATCTGAGCTTTTTCTGTGAGCCCATAGTAGAAGATGTCTAACTGTACCCACTCTGAAAACATTTCAGAGGGGCATTTTCTAAGCATACCTCTATACCTCTCCCAGGCATTATAAAGGGATTCATTATCCTCTTGTTTAAAGCCTTGGATGTCCAGCCTTAGCTGTGTCATCCTCTTTGGAGGGTAGAAATGATTCAGGAATTTGTCTGATAACTGTTTCCATGTCTTTATGCTTGCTGTAGGTTGGTTGTTCAACCACCTTTTAGCTTGATCTTTTACAGCAAATGGAAACAGTAATAGTCTGTAGACATCCTGATCTACCTCTTTATCATGTACTGTGTCAGCAATTTGTAAGAACTGTGCCAGAAACTCAGTAGGTTCTTCCTGTGGAAGACCGAAATACTGGCAATTTTGCTGCACTATGATAATGAGTTGAGGATTTAGCTCAAAGCTGCTTGCTTTGATGGGAGGTATACAGATGCTACTCCCATATGCAGCTGTAATGGGGTTAGCATATGACCCCAGAGTCCTTTTGGACTGATTAATCCCACTTAAGTCCATAATGGACAAAAGGGAAATGATAATGATTGCAAATAGATTAATTTTGTTTTTTTTTTTTTAATTAACCGAAAAAAAATAAAAATAAAATAAAACAAAAGGAAAATATAACAAAAAATTTGAAAATCAAAAAGACAAATAAGATCAAAGCAAATTTAGAACTGAATCAATTAGTTAATTAAAAAGATTTTGAAAACAGCAATTAAAAAGATATGATTGAAAAGTTTTTATGAAAAAGATTTGATTTTTTAAAAAAAAGGAAAGAGAAAAACAACAAAAAGACACCAAACTTAAAATTTTTAGAAAATCAAACACTACTTTTCGAAAATTTTAAAGGAAAAACACAAAGAGGACACCAAACTTAGAATTTTTATGAAACTAGACTCAACTAAAAGACTCTAAACCAACAAAAATAAAACAGTCCTAATCTAAGCAACAAGATAAGCCGTCAGTTGTCCAAACTCGAACAATCCCCGGCAACGGCGCCAAAAACTTGGTGCACGAAATTGCAATAACACTTTTGCAATCCCGCACAACTAACCAGCAAGTGCACTGGGTCGTCCAAGTAATACCTTGCGTGAGCAAGGGTCGATCCCACGGAGATTGTCGGCTTGAAGCAAGCTATGGTTATCTTGTAAATCTTAGTCAGGATATCAGAAATTATCAGGATTGATTGTAAAAAGCAAAAGAACATGAAAAAGGTACTTGTTTTGCAGTAATGGAGAATAGGCTGAGGCTTTGGAGATGCTCCATCTTCTGAATCTCTGCTTTCCTACTGTCATCTTCATCAAACACGCAAGGCTCCTTCCATGGCAAGCTGTATGTAGGGTTTCACCGTTGTCAATGGCTACCTCCCATCCTCTCATTGGAAATACGTCCCTGATGCTCTGTCACAGCATCGGCTATCCATCTGTCGGTTCTCAATCAGGCCGGAATAGAATCCAGTGATTCTTTTGCTTCTGTCACTAACGCCCCGCCTTCAGGAGTTTGAAGCACGTCACAGTCATTCAATCATTGAGTCCTACTCAGAATACCACAGACAAGGTTTAGACCTTCCGGACTCTCTTGAATGCCGCCATCAGTTCTAGCTTATACCACGAAGATTCCGATTAAAGAATCCAAGAGATATCTACTTAATCTAAGGTAGAACAGAGGTGGTTGTCAGGCACATGTTCATAGTTGAGAATGATGATGATTGTCATAGATCATCACATTCATCCGGGTTAAGAACAAGTGATATCTTAGAATGGAAGCAAGCATGATTGAATAAGAAACAGTAGTAATTGCATTAATCCATCAAGACACAGCAGAGCTCCTCACCCCCAACCATGGGGTTTAGAGACTCATGCCGTGGAAGGTACAAGAAACGTGTAAAAGTGTTATGAGGTCATAAGGTACGGATACAATGTCAAAAGGTCCTATAAATAGTTAAACTAATATCCTAAGGTTTACAGAAATGAGTAAATGACAGAAAAATCCACTTCCGGGCCCACTTGGTGTGTGCTTGGGCTGAGCAATGAAGTAATTTCGTGTAGAGACCTTTTCTGGAGTTAAACGCCAGCTTTCATGCCAGTTTGGGCGTTTAACTCCAAGTTTTATGCCAGTTCCGGCGTTTAACGCTGGAATTTCTGATGCTGATTTGCTACGCCGGTTTGGGCCATCAAATCTTGGGCAAAGTATGGACTATCATATATTGCTGGAAAGCCCAGGATGTCTACTTTCCAATACCGTTGAGAGCGCGCCAATTGGGCTTCTGTAGCTCCAGAAAATCCACTTCGAGTGCAGGGAGGTCAGAATCCAACAGCATCTGCAGTCCTTTTCAGTCTCTGGATCAGATTTTTGCTCAGAACCTTCAATTTCAGCCAGAAAATACCTGAAATCACAGAAAAATACACAAACTCATAGTAAAGTCCAGAAAAGTGAATTTTAACTAAAAACTAATAAAAATATAATAAAAACTAACTAAAAGATACTAAAAACATACTAAAAACAATGCCAAAAAGCGTATAAATTATCCGCTCATCATCCGCGTAACTCATGCGGCCGCGTCACTGCAAATTTCTTTCTTCCGCGCGGTCGCGTCGTTGACGCGTACGTGTCACTTCTCGCTGGTCATCTCCTCAATTTCTTGTGTTCCTTCCATTTTTGCAAGCTTTTTTCCCAATCTCTCACTCATTCATGCCCTATAAAGCCTGAAACGCTTAACACACAGATCAAGGCATCGAATGGTAATAAGAGAGGATTAAGATTAGCTAAATTAAGACCAAAGAAGCATGTTTTCAATCATGTAATAATTTTAGGAAGGAAATATAAATGCATGCTAATTATATGAATAAGTGGGTAAAGACTGACGTTAGGATTTTTGCCAGTAAAGAAGTTCATAAAAATAGTCGCGTTGTAGATATAGTCTCTAAACCGACAGAAATCCCTTCGTACAAACGTTTTGGTTGTCACAAGTAACAAACCCCTTTGAAATTGATAACCGAGTATTCAAACCTCGGGTTGTCTTCTCAAGGAATTACAGGGAGGTATTGATGTGCGGAAAACGATCCGACACAAAACTCACCGGCAAGTGTACCGGGTCGCATCAAGTAATAATAACTCACATGAGTGAGGTCGATCCCACAGGGATTGAAGGATTGAGCAATTTTAGTTTAGTGGTTGGTTTAGTCAAGCGAATCAAGTATTGGCTGAGTGATTTGTGTTTAACAGGAAGCAAAATTGCTTGGAATGTAAAGGGGGAAGGAAAAATTGCAGTAAATTAAAGAGTATGAAAGTAAACTAGCAGAATCTTAAAGAACAAGAAAGTAAATGACAGAAATTTAAAGTGCAAGAAATGTAAATTGCAGTAACTTGAATTGCAAGGAATATAAATTGCTTGAATGTAAAAGGGATTTGAGGACAGGGATTGCAGAATTTAAACAAGAGAAATTGAGTAGCACTAATCAATAGAACAGAAATTGCATTAGAAGCAATTGGAACTTAGACAGAAAATGAAATTTAAGTGCAGCAAGGTTCACAGAAGAACCAAAAATAAATTGGGATCTCAGGGCTCAAGAGACTAGGTAGCAGAGCCTAGATCTCAATTACCTTCCTAGATCCAAGTACTCAAAGCAATTAACAAGAAATAGAAGAAGAAGCAGTAAAGGAAATTGAAATTGAATTTAATTATGCAGAAAGTGATTAAAAAGATTTTGAATGGAGGTTGAGACAGAATTTCCTCAACTCTTCACACCCAAAACTCAAAACAAGAAAATTAAAAGTGCTCAGGCAAGAATGAGGAAGAAGAGAGATCAATTCTCCTCCCCAATTCTCTGAACTCTCGGTCAAGTTTCTCAAGGAAAGTGCAAAAGATCCAAGCTCAAAGAAAGTGCCAAATTCAAAAGCAAAGCTAAAAGTTCAAAGTCCAGGTCCTAATTACATCAAACTAACTCCTATTTATACACTTTCTATTCTTGGATATTGGGATTTGGATGGGCTTTTGATTTGGTGAAGAAATGAATTAAATGGGAATTTTAATTGAATTTTTGGCCCAAAATAATAGCTTCCAGGAGGCTGCCCTGCCCTTGTGGAGGGCAAGGCAGAAAATGGTGCTTGGTGCGTGCATGGTACGGCTTGGCGCGCAGGATTGGTGCGCAGATTGTTGCCCTGCCCGCGCGGAGGGCAGGGCAGGAAAAGTTGGTGCGCGCTGGTGCTGCCAAGATCGTGCTGTGGTGCGCGCTGGTGCTGCCAGATTCACTCCTTGGTGCGCCAGACTCGTGCCACACACAAAATGCTGCCCTGCCCTCGCGGAGGGCAGGGCAGTGTTTCCAAAATGAAGTCCCGCATTCGAGTCCTAGCAGAAACACACGCTAGTTAATTTCCTTGGCTTTCTTGGCACGGTGATGGCACTTAGTTCCTTGCTTCCTCATGGTCCCGTGTTCAACTCTTGTGGCAAGCATTTGGAGACATTTTCCTTTGATTTTCTCCCCTTGTGAGCCCGATACTGCCCTTGTGGAGGGCAGGGCAACATTTTCTTCTTCTTGATTCCAAGGCACAGATTTGTGCTCTGCCCTTGTAGTGGGCAGGGCAGAGTTGCCTTTTATGCTTGGTTCCCTTATGTTGCCCTCCTAGAGGGCAGTGTGCCCTTGTGGAGGGCAATGCTTGCCTCCCCCCATTGCATGCGGCACACTTTTCCTTCCTTTGACCACGCTTCCTTCTCCTTGGGTCACGCTTTTTTTAGGCCACGCTTTTCCTTTTTTTTCCTTTCTTCACCTACAATAAACCAAAACAACCACTCAAAGTATCACTAAATTCAAGAGGCTTATAAATCAATTAAAATTCAATTAAAATTAGCTTAAACCTCATGATTTGACATTAATTTCATGGTGGTTGTTTGATTTAAAGAAGTTATGCATTTTCACTCCAAATCACTTACTTAGGATGCAAGAAAGTGCATAAATGCTAACAAAACAAGTGAAATTAGCTTGAAAAATGGGTATATGATGACTTGTCTTGCCAACACCAAACTTAAATCTTGCTTGTCCCCAAGCAAGCATCAAAACTAAGAGAAATTGAAATGAATAAGAAAAGAACACATATCCTTATTAGGCATATAGCAGAACTTGATCTATGGGGTCTTTATGCAGACAATGATGACTCAAGTTATTGTTTGCTGTTACATAATACACATTTTTCATCAAAGCGTGCAAAATTTTTTTTTTTTATTTTTTTTGAAAAAATATTTACAATAACCAATAATAAGGCACACGTTTGTAATTCTCCGGCAGCGGCGCCATTTTGAAGAACTGAAGATTGATGGTTTAGAAGTTATAGTAAACTCTCGTTGTAAGTATAGTTACTAAACCAAGCAATCAACCTTTCTTACAAATATTTTGGTTGTCACAAGTAACAAACCCTTTTGAAATTGATAACCGAGTATTCAAACCTCGGGTCATCTTCTCAAGGAATTGCAGGGAGGTATGTTCTTATTATTGGTTATGGGTTTTGTAAATTGGGATTTTGAAAGTGAGGAACAAGTAAATTGAATGACAAATAAAATAAATAATTAACTATAAAATAAACTTTTGACAAGATATGAAAATTTGGAAGTCCTATCCTAGTTACTCCTATAAGAATGGAAGTTAATCCCACTTAGTTAACCTTTGCGTAAGCAAGGGAAAGTCCAGTGAGCCAATTGGTTAGATTTCCCAAGTCCTAGCCAAATCCTAAGGAAAGACTAGAGTTAGCGGAATTCCAGTTAATTAGCTGACATAACAATCAATCATGAATAGTTGAGAACTCAAGAGCTTCCAGTTAAATAATTAAAGCCAATAATATAAAAAGCTAAATAAGAATCTTAGCTTTGAAATACCTCAAATAACATACATTCAAAGCAATAAAATTTAACATGGACAATATTCATAAGTCAATTGGGAAATACAAATCAAATACAAATAAAAGCATTAAAGTATCTCAAAGTAGAAGAGAAGTCAAAATAAAGGAATATTGAACCTGATATGAAGATGAGATAAATCCCTAATTTCTAGAAATCCTAATCCTAAATCCTAAGAGAGAGGAGAGAGCCTCTCTCTCTCTCTCTCTAAAAACTACATCTAAATCCTAAAAAGTGAATTATGAATAGCATGATGAGTCTCTGCATGTTCCCTGACTTTAATATGTGTTTCTGGGCCGAAAACTGGGTTGAAATCCGGCCCAGAATCTTTGCCAGTGACTTTTGTAATTCTGCAGATCGCGTACGTCATGCGGACGCGTCATTCACGCGGACGCGTCATTCGGCGTTTTTCTTTTCCATGCGGGCGCGTCGTCCATGCCTCCATGTCGCTTCTGCTTTTCCAATCCGCGCGTCCGCGTCACTCATGCGGCCCCGTCACTGTGAATTCCTTTCTTCCGCGCAGTCGCGTTGCTCACGCGTACGCGTCACTTCTCGCTGGTCATCTCCTCAATTTCTTGTGTTCCTTCTATTTTTGCAAGCTTCCTTCCCAATCTATCACTCATTTATGCCCTATAAAGCCTGAAACACTTAACACACAGATCAAGGCATCAAATGGTAATAAGAGAGGATTAAGATTAGCTAAATTAAGACCAAAGAAGCATGTTTCCAATCATGTAATAATTTTAGGAAGGAAATATAAATGCATGCTAATTATATGAATAAGTGGGTAAAGACCATGATAAAACCACACAATTAAACACATTGTAAGCCATAAAATAGTGGTTTATCAGTTTTCATTGTTATAAACCAATAATTTTGCCTTTTGATATAATGGATGAAACTTTTTCAAACTGATTGGCAGCAATGGTTTATCGAATTATCAAATATGTCTTGATTATGATGTACTCTGTACTCAAGCCTTTTGTTTGTATTGAGCAGAAAATCCTTTTGTGATAACAAATTAGTTTTTGTTTATCATCTCACCTCTGCTCATAAATCAAGATTATTCAACATTCCAAAATTACATATGTTGAATAACATAGTTGCCTTAAGAGTGATCTCAAAAGTTACAGGTGAAGCTTCCCCTGGTAAAATGGCATACATTAAGGGGAGCCATGTAACAATTGGAAAGGAAGGAATCCAAGTATTCAAAGAGAGTACCCTAATCCTTGATTTATTTCCATTTCAATTTTTTAATAATGTTTGTCATCAAGGGGGAGATTGATGAGTTTGGAAAACTATAATTTAATTTAATGATGATCAAACATTATTAATAAATTAATTACAAAAATTATTAACTTGAATTTTAATTCATATTTGCTAATCAATAATTTTTGTTGCTTGCAGATTTGGCTTTGGGCTAAAAGGAAATTAATAAGCCCAATGTGGAATCCAAAATTCAGTTTTGGTACAAAAATGTTTTCATTCATATGATTGAATTAGTGATGAACCATTTGGGCCAGATTTAAATGTGTAAGCCAAAATCAATTGATGGTGTATGACAAACTAGCTTGGTCCAAAATTAAAAGGAATTGGGGCACTATGGTTAAGTCATTCCTTTAACATATAATGAAATCCAATTCCTTGATACATTGCTACATGCTTCCACGGATACCACACTCTCCATCTAGTGGAATTCAAATTTTCATTAAGTGGAGTTAATGCAGACTTTGTAAACATGAAAGAGAAAGAAAAATTGATTTGATTACTTCATCAATGCTATACGCTACCTAAAGCAAAAAGGGAAGAAAATTAATTCTGTTTAATCCATTTGTTCAAATCCATTGAATGCTGATGAGCAGATATTTTATACGCTTTTTGGGGGTAATTTCATGTAGATTTTAGCATGTTTTAATTTGTTTTTAGTTAAATATTATTAGTTTTTAGGCAAAAATCATATTTCTGGACTTTACTATGAGTGTGTGTATTTTTTGTGATTTTAGATATTTTCTGGCTGAAATTGAGGGAGCTGAGCAAAAATCTGACTTAGGCTGAAAAAGGACTGCTCATGCTGTTGGATCCTGACCTCCCTGCACTAAAAATGGATTTTTTGGAGCTACAGGAGTCCAATTGGCGCTCTCTCAACGGCGTTGGAAAGAAGACATCCAGGGCTTTCCAGCAATATATAATAGTCCATACTTTGCGCGAAGATAGACGACGTAACTTGGCGTTGAACGCCAAGTACATGCTGCTGTCTGGAGTTAAACGCCAGAAAAACGTCATGATCCGGAGTTGAACGCCCAAAACACGTCATAACTTGGAGTTCAACTCCAAGAAAAGCCTCTACTCGTGGATAGCTTTAGTCTCAGCCCCAGCACACACCAAGTGGGCCCCAGAAGTGGATTTCTGCGCCAATTATCTTAGTTTACTCATATTCTGTAAACCTAGGTTACTAGTTTACTATTTAAACAACTTTTAGAGAATCATTTTGTACCTCATGACATTTTCAGATCTGAATTACATACTTTCTGACGGCATGAGTCTCTAAACTCCATTGTTGGGGGTGAGGAGCTCTGCAGCGTCTCGATGAATTAATACAATTACTTTGTTTTCCATTCAAACACGCTTGTTCTTATCTAAGATGTTCATTCGAGCTTAATTATGGAGAAGGTGATGATCCGTGACACTCATCACCTTCCTCAATCCATGAACGTGTGCCTGACAACCACCTCCGTTCTACATCAGATTGAATGAGTATCTCTTAGATTCCTTAATCAGAATCTTCGTGGTATAAGCCGGATTGATGGCGGCATTCATGAGAGTCCGGAAAGTCTAAACCTTGTCCGTGGTATTCCGAGTAGGATTCTGGGATTGAATGACTGTGACGAGCTTCAAACTCCTGAAGGCTGGGCGTTAGTGACAGACGCAAAAGAATCAATGGATTCTATTCCAACCTGATTGAGAACCGACAGATGATTAGCCGTGCTGTGACAGAGCATAGGAACGTTTTCACTGAGAGGATGGGAAGTAGCCATTGACAACGGTGACACCCTACATAGAGCTTGCCATGGAAGGGATCTTGCGTGTGGGAAGAGGATTTCAAGGAAAAGTAGAAATTCAAAGGACAAAGCATCTCCAAAACTCCAACATGTTTCTCATTACTGCACACCAAGTAACAATTTGATTCTCTTTTATTTTTCTAATAATTTTAAACACTTTGACCTCTTACAATTAAATCCAAATAATCTTATTGGGCTCCTGACTAAGATTAATAAAATAAATATAGCTTGCTTCAAACCAATAATCTCCGTGGGATCGACCCTTACTCACGTAAGGTACTACTTGGACGACCCAGTGCACTTGCTGGTTAGTTGTGCGGATCACAAATTCGTGCACCAAGTTTTTGGCGCCGTTGCCGGGGATTATTCGAGTTTGAACAACTAAAGGTTTATTTTATTTCTTAGATTAGGAATAATTTATTTTTATTGTTATAGAGTCATTAAATCTTGATAGGATAGTTTCTTTTCAAAAATTTCTTTTCAAAATTTATTATTCTTCTTAATTGATTGCTAATTTTCGTGAGTTTTAGTGTCTTATTCTAAGTTTGGTGTTAATTGCATATTTTACAATTTTCTATAAATTTTCGAACTTGTGTTCTTTGTTCTTCATTGATCTTCAAGTTGTTCTTGTTTATTTTTCTTGTTTGATCTTGAGTTTTTCTTGTTTTGTGTCTTTTCTTGTTTTTCTTGTGCTTTTTCAAAACATTAACTTTCAAAAATTATACTTTTATCCATAAAAATAACACATCTTTAAAATACGTTACATTTTTAGCTCAGTTGGTTATAGCGGGGGTTTATGTTCTTAACAATTGGGCACTTTCTTTTTAAAATCCTTTTTTAAAAATAATTTTTCTTGATTTAATCTTGTGCCAAACTCTAAGTTTGGTGTTTTCTTGTTAATCTTTTCATAATTTTCGAATATTTTATTAAAGTTTTCTAAAAATTTTAAGTTTGGTGTTCTTCCTTTTGTTCTTGGTGTTCTTGTGAATCTTCAAGGTGTTCTTGAGTTTTTCTTGTGTTTTGATCTTAAAATTTTTAAGTTTGGTGTTCCTTGGTGTTTTCCCTCCAAAATTTTCGAAAAATAAGGAACATTGGATCTAAAAATTTTAAATCTTGTGTCTTTTGCATATTTTTCTCTTTCATCATAAAATTCAAAATTCAAAAAAAAAATATATATTTTCTAACTAATTTTGGAACTACATTTTTCGAAAATATCATATAAAAATTCAATTTTCAATTTCAAAATATTTCCAATTTCTTTTATTTATTTTGTTTTTATTTTATTTTATAAAAATTAATTTTTATAAAATAAATAATATCAACATATATATTATCTCTTTTATTCCATCATGGAAGCAAGTAGGAATGAACAGTCCAGGAGGACTCTGGGGTCATATGCTAACCCCACTACTGCTTCATATGGGAGTAGTATCTGTATACCCTCCATTGGAGTTAGTAGCTTTGAGTTGAATCCTCAGCTCATTCTCATGGTGCAGCAAAGCTGCCAGTATTCCGGTCTTCCACATGAAGAACCTACAAAGTTTCTGGCACAATTTTTACAAAGTGCTGACACAGTACATGATAAGGAAGTAGATCAGGATGTCTACAGATTATTACTGTTTTCATTTGCTGTAAAAGATCAAGCTAAGAGGTGGTTAAATAACCAACCTAAGAACAGCATAAAAACATGGAAACAGCTGTCAGAAAAATTCTTGAATCACTATTTCCCTCCAAAACGGATGACACAGCTAAGGCTAAGCATCCAAGGCTTCAAACAAGGAGACAATGAATCTCTTTATGATGCCTGGGAGAGATACAGAGAGATGCTGAGAAAATGCCCCTCTGAAATGTTTTCAGAATGGGTGCAATTAGACATCTTCTACTATGGGCTTACAGAAAAAGCTCAGATTTCTCTAGACCACTCAGCTGGTGGATCTATACATATGAGAAAAACAATTGAAGAAGCTCAAGAGCTTATTGATACAGTTGCCAGAAATCAACATCTGTACCTAAGCAGTGAATCTTCCATGAAAGAAGAAGCTAAAACAGTAACTGCTGAACTCAGTCCGGTGGATCAGGCTAATGAATTCAATCAGCAATTAGACTTTCTAACTCAGCAGCTAGCCAAATTCAAGGAAATATTACAGGAAACAAGAATGGCTAACAGGAATATGGAAGTGCAATTAAAGCAGACAAAAAAGCAACTGTCAAAACAAATAGCAGAAGAATGCCAAGCAGTTCAATTAAGAAGTGGGAAAACATTAAATACCTCACTTCAACGCAGCAGGAAACCAAGAAATGAACAATTGGTTACTCAAAATCCCTCTGAGGACAGTCAGAGCCCAGAGAGGAATAAAGCTGGCGCTGAACGCCCAGACCATGCTCATTCCTGGCGTTCAACGCCAGAAACAAGCATGAATCCGGCGTTAAACGCCCAAAGGGAGCATGGTTCTGGCGTTCAAACGCCAGTAACAAACAAGGAGGTGGCGTCTAACGCCACTCCAGCTTCCACCCCTGGCAGTCAAATGCCAGTGGGGGATCAGTCACATACAAGTGCTGATGACAACCCTTCTAAAAAGGCTTCCCAACCCACTTCTGTAGGTAATAAAACTGCAGCAACTAAGGTTGAGGAATACAAAACCAAAATGCCTTATCCTCAAAAACTCCGCCAAGCGGAACAGGATAAGCAATTTGCCCGCTTTGCAGACTATCTCAGGACTCTTGAAATAAAGATTCCGTTTGCAGAAGCACTTGAGCAAATACCATCTTATGCTAAGTTGATGAAAGAGATCTTAAGTCATAAGAAGGATTGGAGGGAAACTGAAAAAGTTTACCTCACTGAAGAATGCAATGCAGTCATTCTGAAAAGCTTACCTGAGAAGCTTAAAGATCCTGGGAGCTTTATGATACCATGCACATTAGAGGGCACTTGCACCAAGCAAGCTTTATGTGATCTTGGGGCAAGTATCAACCTAATACCTGCATCTACCATCAGAAAGCTTGGTTTAACTGAAGAAATCAAACCAACCAGGATATGTCTTCAACTTGCTGATGGCTCCATTAAATACCCATCAGGCGTGATTGAGGACATGATTGTCAAGGTTGGGCCATTTGCCTTTCCTACTGACTTTGTGGTGCTGGAAATGGAGGAGCACAAGAGTGAAACTCTCATTCTAGGAAGACCTTTCCTAGCTACTGGCCGAACCCTCATTGACGTCCAAAAAGGGGAAGTAACCTTGAGAGTCAATGAGGAGGAGTTCAAGTTGAATGTTGTCAAAGCCATGCAACATCCAGACACCCCAAATGACTGCATGAGTGTTGATATTATTGACTCTCTGGTAAGAGAGGTCAATATGGCTGAGAGTCTCGAATCAGAGCTAGAGGACATCTTTAAAGATGTTCAGCCTGACTTGTTGGAATCAGAGAGAATAGTAGAACCTCTGAAAGTCCCTCAGGAAGAGGAGAAACCCCCAAAACCCGAGCTCAAACCTTTACCACCATCCCTAAAATATGCATTTTTGGGAGAAGGTGATACCTTTCCTGTAATTATAAGCTCTACCTTAGAGCCACAGGAAGAGGAAGCACTAATTCAAGTGCTAAGGACACACAAGATAGCTCTTGGGTGGTCCATCAGTGATCTTAAGGGCATTAGCCCAGCCAGATGCATGCACAAGATCCTATTGGAGGGTGATGCCAAGCCTGTGGTCCAACCACAAAGGCGGCTGAACCCAGCCATGAAGGAAGTAGTACAGAAAGAGGTCACTAAGCTACTAGAGGCTGGGATTATTTATCCTATTTCTGATAGACCCTGGGTGAGCCCTGTCCAAGTTGTCCCTAAAAAAGGTGGCATGACAGTGGTTCATAATGAAAAAAATGAACTGGTTCCTACAAGAACAGTTACTGGGTGGCGTATATGTATTGATTACAGAAGGCTCAATACAGCTACCAGAAAGGATCACTTTCCTATACCATTCATAGACCAGATGCTGGAAAGACTGGCAGGTCATGAATACTACTGCTTCCTGGATGGATATTCAGGTTATAATCAAATTGCAGTAGATCCAAAAGATCAAGAGAAAACGGCATTCACATGTCCATCTGGAGTATTTGCATACAGAAGGATGCCATTTGGCCTGTGCAATGCACCTGCAACCTTTCAAAGGTGCATGCTCTCAATTTTCTCTGATATGGTGGAAAAATTTCTGGAAGTCTTCATGGATGACTTTTCAGTGTTTGGAGACTCATTCAGCTCCTGCCTTAACCATTTAGCACTTGTTCTGAAAAGATGCCAAGAGACTAACCTGGTTTTAAACTGGGAGAAGTGTCACTTTATGGTGACTGAAGGAATTGTCCTTGGGCACAAAATCTCGAACAAGGGGATAGAGGTGGATCAAGCTAAGGTAGAGGTAATTGAAAAATTACCACCACCTGCCAATGTTAAGGCAATCAGAAGCTTTCTGGGGCATGCAGGATTCTACAGGAGGTTTATAAAGGATTTTTCGAAAATCGCCAAACCTCTGAGCAACCTGCTAGCTGCTGACACGCCATTTATCTTTGATAAAGAGTGTCTGCAAGCGTTTGAGACTCTGAAAGCTAAATTGGTTACAGCACCAATCATCTCTGCACCAGACTGGACATTACCATTTGAATTAATGTGTGATGCCAGTGACCATGCTATTGGTGCAGTGTTGGGACAAAGGCACGACAAGCTTCTGCACGTCATTTACTATGCCAGCCGTGTTTTAAATGACGCACAGAAAAATTACACAACCACAGAAAAAGAGCTACTTGCAGTGGTTTACGCCATTGACAAATTCAGATCCTATTTAGTAGGATCAAAAGTGATTGTGTATACTGATCATGCTGCTCTTAAATTTCTACTCACAAAGCAGGATTCAAAACCCAGACTTATAAGATGGGTGTTGCTTTTGCAAGAGTTTGATATAGAAATAAGAGACAGAAAAGGAACAGAAAATCAAGTAGCAGATCACCTGTCCCGAATAGAACCAGTAGAAGGGGCGTCCCTCCCTCTCACTGAGATCTCTGAAACCTTTCCGGATGAGCAACTCTTTGCCATCCAGGAAGTGCCATGGTTTGCAGACATTGCAAACTACAAGGCAATGAGATTCATACCCAAAGAGTATAGTAGACAGCAAACAAAGAAGCTGATCACGGATGCAAAGTATTATCTTTGGGATGAGCCATATCTCTTTAAGAGATGTGCAGACGGAGTAATCCGTAGATGTGTGCCTAAGGAAGAAGCATAGAAGATCCTATGGCACTGCCATGGATCACAGTATGGAGGACATTTTGGAAGTGAGCGAACAGCCACAAGAGTCCTGCAATGTGGATTCTACTGGCCTACTCTCTATAAAGACTCCCGAGTGTTTGTACTTAATTGTGATAGTTGCCAAAGATCTGGCAATCTACCTCACAGTTATGCCATGCCTCAACAAGGGATCTTGGAGATTGAGTTGTTTGATGTATGGGGCATTGACTTCATGGGACCTTTCCCACCATCATACTCAAACACTTATATTCTGGTGGCAGTGGATTATGTATCCAAATGGGTGGAGGCTATTGCAACACCCACCAATGACACTAAAATAGTGTTAAAATTCCTCCAGAAACACATCTTCAGCAGATTTGGTATCCCTAGAGTATTAATCAGTGATGGGGGCACTCATTTCTGCAATAAACAGCTTTACTCTGCTCTGGTTCGCTTTGGAGTTAGCCACAGGGTAGCTACTCCATATCACCCACAAACTAATGGGCAAGCTGAAGTTTCAAATAGAGAACTCAAAAGAATCCTAGAACGGACTGTAATTAACCGTAGAAGGGATTGGGCAAGAAGCTTGGATGATGCTCTGTGGGCATACAGAACAGCATTCAAGACCCCTATAGGGACCTCTCCATACCAGCTTGTGTATGGAAAGGCATGTCACTTGCCAGTGGAACTGGAACACAAGGCCTACTAGGTAACCAGATTCCTAAACCTTGATGTCAAGTTAGCTGGAGAAAAACGATTGCTCCAGTTAAATGAGCTAGAGGAATTTAGACTCAATGCTTTCGAGAATGCAAAGATTTACAAAGAGAAAGCGAAAAGATGGCATGATAAGAAATTGTCATCCATAGTCTTTGAGCCGGGGTAGAAAGTTCTGCTATTTAATTCTAGGCTCAAATTATTCCCCGGGAAATTAAAATCCTGGTGGAGAGGTCCATATGTAATCACAAACGTATCACCATATGGATACATAGAGCTTCAGGATAATGACTCTAACAAAAAGTTCATTGTTAATAGACAAAGAGTTAAACATTATCTTGAAGGCAATTTCGAGCAAGAATGCTCAAAACTGAGACTTAATTAAAGCTCAGTAATAGTCCAGCTAATGACAAAAAAGAAGCGCTTGCTGGGAGGCAACCCAGCCAATCACAAAATTTAATTTTATTTGTTTTTGTTGATCTTTACAGGTATAGGTCAAAATATCTTCAAGGTAAAAAAAAAAAGCAATTGATTGGATTCACAGAGTTAAAAGGGAATTTGGAAGTTCATTGGCGAAAAAAGGCCAGTAAGAAACATTTTGGGCGTTGAACGCCCAAAAGAAGCACCCACTGGGCGTTCAACGCCAGTAAGGGTAGCCATCTGGGCGTTAAATGCCAGAAAGGAGCATCTTCTGGGCGTTAAACGCCAGAAAGAAGCACCTTCTGGGCGTTTAGCGCCAGATTGACAGCATCCTGGGCGTTCAGGAAAACGCCCAGTGACAAAGGACTTCCTGGCGTTCAACGCCAGAAAGATGCATCAGCTGGGCGTTGAACGTCCAGGAGAAGCAACATTTGGGCGTTAAACGCCCAAAACATGCAGCATTTGGGCGTTTAACGCCAGGATGGTGGGGAGGAGGTAAAATTCATTTTTCTTTACAAATTTTCTAAATTTTTATGTTCCAATTCATAATTTCTTGCATCAACATGTTTCAAAATGTCATCCTTCAAATCAAATTGGTTTTCTAAGAACCCTAATTTCTAAAATCCTTTTTTTCAAAAATTTCAAATATATCTTAATCCATAAAGACAAATTATTTTTCAATCCAATCCAACTCTTTTAAAGTTTGTTTTCAAAACTCAATTATCTTTTTAAAATCTCTTTCAAAATAAAAAATTCAAATCTATCTTTTTAATTATTATTCATATCTTTCTCTGTTTAAACTATATCTTTTTCTTATCATATCTATCTTTTCTAAATCATATCTTCTATCTTACCTTTTTCTTATTTTCGAAAATTCCCACCCCCCCTATATATTGAATTCGGCGCCCCTCTCATCATCACCATGCCACGCTTGCTCTCCTCCTATCCCTCTTCTTTCTTCTCTTTTGCTTGAGGACAAGCAAAATTCTAAGTTTGGTGTGTTTATCCGTGATCACAAAAACATACTCATTAAGATCATGGCTCCTAAAGGAAAACAACCCACCCCAAGAGGCAAGAAAGAGAATACTCCAAAGCCACTTTGGAATCAAGGGAAGTTCTTAACTAAAGAACATTCAGACCATTACTACAAAATAATGAGTCACAGATCAGTGATCCCGGAAGTCAAATTTGATCTAAAAGAAGATGAATATCCGGAGATCCAAGAGCAAATTCGAAACAGGAACTGGGAAATTCTGGCCAATCCTGAAACGAAAGTGGGAAGGAACATGGTTTAGGAGTTCTATGCTAATCTATGGCAGACAGACAGGCAAAGAATAATTGGAGCTGCTCTCTATGACCATCGGACCTTAGTCAGAGGAAAGATTGTTCATACCCATCCTGACAAGATCAGGGAGATATTTAAGCTTCCTCAACTGAAAGATGACCCAGACTCCTTTAATAGGAGAATGATGAGGGTAAATAAAGGCCTAGACAAGATTCTAGAGGATATATGCATCCTTGAAGTCAGGTGGACAACCAGCACCACTGGCACCCCAATTCAACTCAAAAGAAAAGATCTAAAACCAGTAGCCAGAGGCTGGCTGGACTTCATTGGGCGTTCTATATTACCCACCAGCAACCGTTCTGAAGTAACCATTAAAAGAGCAGTAATGATTCACTGCATCATGTTGGGAAAAGAAGTAGAAGTCCATCAATTGATCTCATGTGAGCTATACAAAATAGCAAACAGGAATTCCAAGGACGCCAGATTGGCCTATCCAAGCTTAATTTCTATGCTCTGCAAAGATGCCGGAGTGAAGATGGGAATAACAGAGTATATCCCAGTTGAGAGGCCAATCACTGGAATATCAATGGTCAGACAACAGCAACAAGATGATTCAGCCAAGAGGAGAGCACAGGAAGCCCTCCCAGAACTACCTCAATTCGAATATTGGGGGCATCTTGAGGCTTCTATTTCCAAATTGCAAGAAGCTATGGACCAAATAAAGGAAGAACAGAACAATCAAAGTAGCATGCTTTGCAAACTGCTTAAGGAACAGGAAGAGCAAGGGCGTGATCTAAGGGAGATGAAGCGCCAAAAATTAATCCTTGAAAAGCACCCCACAGATTAGAGGAACATATACTCCTCAAAACAACAGGTTGTTGAGTTCCAATTTTTCTGCTTTAACTTAGTGATAGTGTTATTATAGAAATTTACCTTAGGAGATATATAGTAGTAGTAATTAGTATATCTATTTTGATTTTATTTCCAAATTAAGCTATAATTTATTTTTCTTATCATCATCAGGCATGAATAAAGTAGTAGATTTTTTTTAGAATAAAGAAGTAATCTATATTTTTCGAGTTCTTAATAATAAAAATTATAATTAATTACATGTGGTGGCAATACTTTTTGTTTTCTGAATGAATGCTTGAACAGTGCATAATTTTTATCTTGAATTTTATGAATATTGGCTCCTGAAAGAATGAGGAACACGAAAATATTATTGATGATCTGAAAAATCATGAAATTGATTCATGAAGCAAGAAAAAGCAGTCAAAAAAAAAAAGGGAAGGAGCAGTAGAAAAAGCCAATAGCCCTTAAAACCAAAAGGCAAGGGTAAAAAAAGGATCCAAGGCTTTGAGCATCAATGGATAGGAGGGCCTAAGGAAATAGTTCCAGGCCTAAGCGGCTAAACCAAGCTGTCCCTAACCATGTGCTTGTGGCATGCAGGTTCAAGTTACAAACTTGAGACTGAGTGGTTAAAGTCGTGATCCAAGGCAAATAGAGTGTGCTCAAGAGCTCTGGACACCTCTGACTGGGGACTCTAGCAAAGCTGAGTCACAATCTGAAAAGGTTCACCTAGTCATGTGTCTGTGGCATTTATGTATCTGGTGGTAATACTGGAAAACAAAGTGCTTAGGGCCACGGCCAAGACTCATAAAATAAATGTGTTCAAGAATCAACATACTACACTAGGAGAATCAATAATACTATCTGAATTCTGAGTTCCTATGGATGCCAATCATTCTGAATTTCAAAGGATAAAGGGAGATGCCAAAACTGTTCAGAAACAAAAAGCTACAAGCCCCGCTCATCTGAATAAAAATCTGAGCTCCATTTAAAACTATTAGATATTATTACTTCTTAAATTCTTTCATCCTATTTTATTTATCTAGTTGCTTGGGGACAAGCAACAGTTTAAGTTTGGTGTTGTGATGAGCGGATATTTTATACGCTTTTTGGGGGTAATTTCATGTAGATTTTAGCATGTTTTAATTAGTTTTTAGTTAAATATTATTAGTTTTTAGGCAAAAATCATATTTCTGGACTTTACTATGAGTGTGTGTATTTTTCTGTGATTTCAGGTATTTTCTGGCTGAAATTGAGGGAGCTGAGCAAAAATCTGACTTAGGCTGAAAAAGGACTGCTGATGCTGTTGGATCCTGACCTCCCTGCACTCAAAATAGATTTTTTGGAGCTACAGGAGTCCAATTGGCGCGCTCTCAACGGCGTTGGAAAGAAGACATCCAGGGCTTTCCAGTAATATATAATAGTCCATACTTTGCGCGAAGATAGATGACGTAACTTGGCGTTGAACGCCAAGTACACGCTGCTGTCTGGAGTTAAACGCCAGAAAAACGTCATGATCCGGAGTTGAACGCCCAAAACACGTCATAACTTGGAGTTCAACTCCAAGAAAAGCCTCTACTCGTGGATAGCTTTAGTCTCAGCCCCAGCACACACCAAGTGGGCCCCAGAAGTGGATTTCTGCGCCAATTATCTTAGTTTACTCATATTCTGTAAACCTAGGTTACTAGTTTACTATTTAAACAACTTTTAGGGAATTATTTTGTACCTCATGACATTTTCAGATCTGAATTACATACTTTCTGACGGCATGAGTCTCTAAACTCCATTGTTGGGGGTGAGGAGCTCTGCAGCGTCTCGATGAATTAATACAATTACTTTGTTTTCCATTCAAACACGCTTGTTCTTATCTAAGATGTTCATTCGAGCTTAATTATGGAGAAGGTGATGATCCGTGACACTCATCACCTTCCTCAATCTATGAACGTGAGCCTGACAACCACCTCCGTTCTACATCAGATTGAATGAGTATCTCTTAGATTCCTTAATCAGAATCTTCGTGGTATAAGCCGGATTGATGGCGGCATTCATGAGAGTCCGGAAAGTCTAAACCTTGTCCGTGGTATTTCGAGTAGGATTCTGGGATTGAATGACTGTGACGAGCTTCAAACTCCTGAAGGCTGGGCGTTAGTGACAGACGCAAAAGAATCAATGGATTCTATTCCAACCTGATTGAGAACCGACAGATGATTAGCCGTGCTGTGACAGAGCATAGGAACGTTTTCACTGAGAGGATGGGAAGTAGCCATTGACAACGGTGACACCCTACATAGAGCTTGCCATGGAAGGGATCTTGCATGTGGGAAGAGGATTTCAAGGAAAAGTAGAAATTCAAAGGACAAAGTATCTCCAAAACTCCAACATGTTTCTCATTACTGCACACCAAGTAACAATTTGATTCTCTTTTATTTTTCTAATAATTTTAAACACTTTGACCTCTTACAATTAAATCCAAATAATCTTATTGGGCTCCTGACTAAGATTAATAAAATAAATATAGCTTGCTTCAAACCAATAATCTCCGTGGGATCGACCCTTACTCACGTAAGGTACTACTTGGACGACCCAGTGCACTTGCTGGTTAGTTGTGTGGATCACAAATTCGTGCACCAAATGCTTTTCTTCCTTCTCTTTCTTTTCTTTCTACTCTTTCTTCTCACTCTCGGTCACTTCTCAGGAAAATATAGAAGCTATGGCAAGCTACCGTAGAGAAGAAGAAGTAAGTATCAAAACCATTGTAATGATGGCAAGAAAAAGAAAATAAAAAGCATGTTGTGGTTGAGATCTTCACCAAAATAAGGTAAGATTTGGTGAAGTAAGCTCATGCTCTCCATACCAAAAATGAAAGAAGAAGACTTCGGTCAGAGGAAGAAGATCTTAGAGGCATGGCTCGTCTCTGTTTTTTGTGTTCACTCATCACAGAAGGTAGCTAGGGAGGCTACGTGAATGAGGAAGCAAGAGTGGAGTAGAAGGAGCTGTCATGCATCAAGAACGCAGAATCCTTCTTGGAGTGTAAGTCAAGTTGGATGGCTCGGATCGATGAAGCTTGGTGTAAAGGAAAGACTCAGAGGTAATTGCATGTTTGTTATAGCATTTGGTTATCTCTCCTCTCTCTGGCCGAACCGGTTTTGCATGAAGAAGAAGAAGTTTAGCTTGGTTCATCAGTTTCAACCGTGGAGGCTTCCCCTTCTATAAATAAGGGAGAACAGCCAGGGCTTGAAGTAAGAAAAAGAGTGGAAAAGCACAATGTTCACATAGCTACCTAAGCTAACAGAAGTTCTTCTCCTTCAATGTTTTCTATTTTGTAATTTTTTGTTTAATTTTGTCTGTCTTGAGTCTCATGGAAAAAGACAAACAGTGAGGTTTGTAAGAAAAAGCCATAGAGCGGAAAAAGGCAGAGTGCACAAAATTAAAAGAAAAAGCCATATATGTCCTTAGAGGTCCTTTGTACATCTGTGTTGTGTTTCATGATTCTGTGGGAATCCCTTTACAAGTTGGGTTAGCACTTAGCAGTTGAAAGCTTGGTGGGTTACCAAGTCAAGTTAAGTTTTGGGAATATATTCTGGACTTGTCCCAGATAGGAAGGGTAGTTCCTAGGGAGAATTGGTGTCTGTAATCAAAGATGATTATAGTGAAATTCCATCATTGTTGTGATGGAGACTGGATGTAGGCTGCATTGCACTTAGCAGTTGAACTAGGTTATATCTTGGTGTAATTTTCTCTCTCTTCTACTCCATTTCTGATTCTGCTGCATATGAGACAAAACTGAAAGATATCTCCTGGCTGGTCACGAGATAAAACGAAAAAGTCTTTTGGCTAGGCACGAGACAAAAACAAGAAATATCTCCTCAAGTGTTCTGAAGGACAGCAAGAGTTACTAAGCAAAAAGGGGCTAAGATTCAACCCCCCTTCTCTTAGCCACTGATAAACCATCATTGGGCAACATGAATATTGTTTCCCAGATTGACCAAAAGGGGTGAATCCATTAGCACATAATCCTAGTCTGCCATTGCGTGGTTCTTGAGAAAATTGTGGATGTTTTCTATCAAAATACATCCATGCTTTTGAATCTGATGGATGCTCAAGAACTTCTTTAAATTCGTGATCAAAATGCCATCGCATGTGAGGTGCTGTGTGCATTGAAGCATAAAGTCTTCTTAATCGAGGTATTAGTGGTCAATAGTGCATTCATTTCAAAGGCACTTCTTTACCCTTTTTACCTATCTTATACCTTGGAGAATGACAAAATTTACATTCTTTTCTTGGTATATCATCCTCCATGTAATATAGTATACAACCATTAATGCAACAATCAATTTTATTTCTTTCTGTTCATACCCTGGGTCAAGATGTCCGACCTGGGATGTTTAGCAACAAGCCAACCGACCTCTTCAGGTCAGGCTATCCGACCTCTTCTTAAAGAGCTCGGCCAATATCCGACCTCTTCTTAAAGAGCTCGGCCAATATCCGACCTCTTCTTAAAGAGCTCGGCCAATATCCGACCTCTTCTCAAAGAGCTCGGCCAATATCCGACCTCTTCTCAAAGAGCTCGGCCAATATCCGACCTCTTCTCAAAGAGCTTGGCCAAACGCCACAGAGGCCCAAGAAGGCCCAAACGAAGGAACACAGCCCAATCCAAAGGCAGCCGAAAGATAAAGGCGGTTCCGTTGAAGATAAGCTGACCTCACCCAAAGATAAGATAAGATAAGATAAGATAACTAACTTATCTTATCTAAGAAGGTCACTTCTCACCATTATAAATACACTGGAGCACCCAGGTATAACTCATACTCTGATTCTACATAAAACCTGTTTAATACCCATGCTAACTTAAGCATCGGAGTCTCTTGCAGGTACTCCCCACCCTCCGGTGACGAAGGATCAGCAGTGCAACTTGTCCAACAAGTCGGACGCGGCAGCTCTGGCCACCATCTACAAGTCGGACGCGGCGGCTCCGACCACCATCAACAAGTCGGACACAACAGCTCCGACCAGCACAGAAGATCTCATCCGAGATCGACCTACAGTTTCAGGTTACCCTCGGAACATTGGCGCCGTTGCCGGGGAACCTGGAAGTCATCCCATCACCATGGCGGACAACCATGACAACGACCATGATTCAGATCTAGAGGATAGAACACCGCACAAAGACGCGGATACTACACCAAAAGATACTCTTCAACCCACCAAAGGCGAGAATTCGCCAAAAGAGGAGGCTATGGAGGCACTTCAAGATCGCTTAAAGCAACTCGAAAAAAAGGTGGAACATCAACAAGAAGCTGAGAGAGACCTACGAAGGGAAGTTAGGTGATGCCACGAGTTAAAGGACAAGCTCCTAAAACTCGAAGCAGATCTCAAGGCCAAAACAACTCGATCCGGTCACGAAGACAGCCCCTACAAAGATCAAGACCCATTCACCAAAGATATCATGAAAGCTAAAGTCCCAAAGGACTTCAAGGCTCCCGACATGATCCCGTACGGCGGCACATTGGATCCAAGCCATCATCTCAGTAATTTCAGAAGAATGTACCTCACCGACACATCGAACGCCATTCGATGCAAAGTCTTCCCGACTACTCTAACGAAGACAGCAATATGGTGCTTCGACAGTTTGTCTCCAAGATCCATCACAAGTTTGACGACCTTGTTAAGAAGATTCCTCGCCAGGTTCTCCATCCAGAAGGATAAAGCCAAACACACTTCAAGCTTGCTGGGAATTAAACAAGGAGATCAGAAAAGCCTTCACAGCTACATGGAAAGATTCAACAACGCATGCCTTGACATACAAAGTCTTCCAACAAAAGCGGCCATCATGGGACTCATCAATGGCCTAAGAGAAGGACCTCTCAGCCACTCAATATCCAAGAAGCACCCAACATCTCTGAACGAGGTACAGGAACGGGAACAGAAATACATCAACATGGAAGAGAACTCTCGACTAGGAAAAAGCTAAAAAACCGAATTCTCCTAACCCACCACGGGACAAGGATAAAGACGCCAAGAAAAGAGAAGATCAATCGGAGAAGATCCCACCACCTCGCCCAATCAAAAGCAAAAAGGAGAAAGAGGTCGGACGAGTTGAAGGCCCACCTCATAACAAAGAATTGGGCAAGTTGAAGGTCCACCTCACACCGAAGAGGTCGGGCGAGTTGAAGGTCCACCTCACACCAAAGAGGTCGGACGAGTTGAAGGTCCACCTCACACGGAAGAGGTCGGGCGAGTTAAGGTCCACCTCACAACAAAGAGGTCGGACAAGTTGAAGGTCCACCTCACACTGAAGATGTCGGGCGAGTTTAAGCTCCACCTCACACCAAAGAGGTCGGACAAGTTGAAGGTCCACCTCACACCGAAGATGTCGGGCGAATTGAAGGTCCACCTCACACGAAAGAGGTCGGACAAGTTGAAGGTCCACCTCACAACCAAGAGGTCGGACGAGTTGAAGGTCCACCTCATACCAAAGAGGTCGAACGAGTTAAACATCTACCTCACACCAAAGAGGTCGGACGAGTTGAACGTCCACCTCACACCAAGGAGGTCGGACGAGTTGAAAAGGACAACGGAGTACGAACAAGCCTTCCGAGATTTCAAAATTCTTGGGGCAACCACCCATCCTTTCCAGACCACGGGAAAGTGAAGAACTCATTATACCTCGCAGTGGGAAGTCAGGCAATAGCCTCAGCACTAGTCAGAGAAGACGAAAGTGGGAAACAACCCGTCTACTTCATTAGCAAAGCTTTACAAGGGACCGAACTAACCTATCAACAGATAGAAAAAGTTCGCCTACACCCTCATACTCACCTCTCGACGACTCCACCCATACTTTCAAGCTCACACTATCAGAGTTCCAACCAACCAGCCAATAAAGGGCATCCTGCAGAAAACAAACTTAGCTGGAAGAATCCTACAGAGGACAGCTCGGATAATTCGGGAGACCTTGGACAAAACCAGAGAACATCTCGGACAATTCGGGGGACTCTGGACAAAAACAGAAAATAGCTCGGACAAATCGGGGAAAATGAAGTCTGACACGTAGAATGCCCGAGCTAATGCAGCCAGCACCAACAACTCGGACAAATCGGAGAAAAATGAAGTCTGACACATAGAATGCCCGAGCTTATGCATTTTCAAAACCAGCCAGCACCAACAGCTCGGACAATTCGGGGATATGAGGTCCGACACATACCTTGAGAGCAGAATGCCCGAGCTGATGCATTTTCAAAACTAGCCAACCAAGGGGCAATAACAGAAGCCTCATCCGAGCTACATTACAAGACCACAACAAATCGGTCTCGAAGGCGGTATAAGGGATGTACTCAGGGTCAGCCACAGTAACACGCATTTAAACTATGAAATCCAGCTAATCAGACACGCTGTCCGGGATCTTAGTAGACATCTCAAAGACATAGGTCGACTATGGAATTACTACCAAACAACTCGGGCAAATAAGGAAACAACTCGGACAATAACAGTAAAACATAAAGTGACAGACGTGGCAGTAAAAGGGAAACCCCAGGACTCACACAAAAGTCCAAGGGCACCCTTTAGAGGCAACAACAGAGCAAAAACCCAAATACAAAGTCAAAGCTTTACATCAAAAAGCATGCCAACTTCCACATTGCCCCACCAGAGGAGCTCATCAGTGTAACATCACCTTGGCCGTTCGCAAAGAGGGGACTCGACCTCCTCGGACTATTTTTCCAAGGATCGGGACAAGTCAAGTTCCTCATTGTAGGGGTGGATTACTTCACAAAATGGATTGAGGCAGAGCCCCTAGCTAATGCCACTGCTCAAAGAAGTCAGAAATTCTTGTACAAGAACATTATTACAAGGTTTGGGGTTTCTTACTCCATCACCACAAACAATGACACTCAATTCACGGACACAGGTTTCAAGAAAAGAGTGGCTAACTTGAAAATAAAGCACCAATTCACATCCGTAGAACACCCACAAGCCAATGGACAAGCAGAAGCTGCCAACAAAGTCATACTAGCTAGGTTAAAACGGAGACTAAAGGACACAAAGGGAGCTTGGGCTGAAGAGCTCCCACAAGTCCTATGGGCATATCGGACAACTCCACACTTCACCACGGGGGAATCACCCTTCCGATTGATTTACGAAATGGAGGCAATGATCCCAGTAGAGATCGAAGAAGGATCCCCCAAGAATGATCTTCTACAATGAAGAGGTCAACTCCCAAATCCAAAGGAAAGAACTCGACCTACTTCCAAGAGTCTGAGAGAGAGCTCCGATCAAGGAAGAGGCGTTAAAACGTCGAATGGCCTCAAGATACAATCAGAAGGTAGTACAGCGAAGCTTTGCCAACAACAACCTTATCCTAATCCGAAATGATATCGGAACAACTCGACCTGGAGAAGGAAAGCTAGCACCCAACTGGAAAGGACCATACCAAGTTGTTTAGAAGAACTGGGGAAAGGTTGCTACAGACTGCCCGAACTTGAAGGGCAAGAGCTACCAAGGTCATGGCATGCCTGCAATCTAAAAAGGGCGCCAGGCCGAGATCCAAAAAGATTGCCCGACCTAGAAAGGTAAGTACTAACATGTACACACTCTTATCTTTATATTATTGTTTAAAAGATTGCAGATTCCCTAAAAAGTTTCCTACCAAGACGCCCGACTACGGCAGGTCGGCAAGGTGAAACACCAAAATCATCGCCCGATCACGACAAAGTCGGCAAGATGAAAACCAAACTCATCGTCCGATTACAAAGCGACAAGTCGGCAAGGTGAAAACCAACTTCACCGCCCGACCACGATGAAAACCGAATTCATCATTCGATTTCGACAAAGTGAAAACAAAATTCACTGCTATACCAAGACGCATTAATCTGAAATGCAAATTTCACTGCCGGATCACGACAAGGTCGGCGGGGTGAAAACCAAATCACCGCCCGATCATGATAAAATTCGGCAAAGATGAAACCAGAATTCATCGCCCGATTTCGACAAGGTCGGCAAAAAAGTGAAAGCAGAGTTCATCGTCCGATTATAAAGCTACAGGTCGGCAGAAAGTGAAAAACAATTTCACTGCACGACCACGATAAAGATGAGTCGTCCGATAAAGGTGAAAACGCAATTCACCCAAAGGACGAGCTAGAGATGCCAACCACTTTCTACAAATCGGCAAAGATGAACACAGAATAATGTAAGAAGTTATCGAAAGTGATCCAAAAAAGAACCTGACGAGGTCTTACGGATTGCTAAAATAGTAACTTAAAGACTGGCCGACGTTGAGAAGTCGGACCAAGTCAACCCAAGTTATCAGCAAATCCCTGGAAAGAGGTCTGGACAACCCTATAAAAGAGGAATTGCTATAACTTAGAAGAGATCGACCTAACGAAGTCGGTTTCCTACAAAAATAAGTTATAAAAGTAATCCCTGAAAGAGACCTGGCAAAGGTCCAAGAAAGAGGATTATGAAATAACTTAGAAGAGATCGACATGACGAAGTCGGTCTCCTACAATAATAAAGTTATAGAAGTAATCCCTGAAAGAGACCTGACAAAGGTCCAAGAAAGAGGGTTACGAAATAACTTAGAAGAGATCGACATAAAGAAGTCGGTCTCCTACAACGGACAAGTTATAAAAGTAATCCCTGAAAGAGATCTGACAAAGGTCCAAGAAAGAGGATTACAAAAATAACTTGGAGAAGGGACTGACGTAAAGAAGTCGTCCCATAAACAAAAAGTTATAAAAAGTAATCCCTGAAAGAGACCTGACAGAGGTCCAATAAAGAGGATTACTAGAAATAACTTAGAAGCGACCGACATGAAGAAGTCGGCCCAAAGCTACAGCTTGGAACAACAAGAAAAAGTCGGACCAACAAAAGCTACAGCTTGGACCGACAAGAAGAAGTCGGACCAACGAAAACCACAGCTTGGACCGACAAGAAGTCGGACCAACGAAAGCTACAGCTCGTCGACACGAGAAATTGGACCAACGAAAAGCGTGCGCTAAAAGGGACATAGCTTTGCCCAAAAAGCCACGGCTCCATGACAAGGCTATCAAAATTGTTCAGACCAACTAAAAAGGTTCTACCAAAGAACACTAAAAAGTCGTCGGACAAGTTAGCCCCAAGGACCACCTCAACCAAGCAGAAAGTGGACAAAACCGGCAGTGATCAAAAGAGGTCGGACAACAAAATACCGACACTCTACAAAGATCCATAAAAGGGGACAAAGACATCTCGCAACGGCCAGAGGAATGCCAGGAATGCTTTGCTAAAAGGTACGAAGTCTTGAAAAAAGACACTACTTAAAAGGCAAAAGCACAAATCAAAATGGCGCTAAAAAGTCATCCAAACAGACTATAAAAGGTTTCCCATCAGGAACTATACCTAAAAAGTTGTTGGATTATGACTAAAAAGCCCGAATAGTGAAGACAAACAAGTCGGAAGAAGGCTGAAAAGACCTCTCAACAAACTAAAAAAGGCAATGCCAAACTCGCACAAGATAAAACTACTCAAGATCGACCAAAGTCAGGATGCTTGAGTACGACTTCCCCCAAAGAGAGCACGATCTCACGGAAAGATCGAACTCAAGCAGGGGCAAAGTCGTACAGGTCGACGTCAGCTAAGAAGAGGCGCAAGTACAATCTCAAAAAAGAACAAGCCAAAAGGTTAAGAAAAAACCTTAAGGCTCAAAAGTGCTTAGCTAAAAGGGATACAACTCCACTCAAAGAAGGCACAATCTCAAACAGGGCTACGTACGTCATCCGAGACTAAAAAGGTTCTATACAAAGAACACTAAAAAGTCATCAGACAAGTCACTAAGAGTCCGGATATCAAGCCGCAAGGATAACTTCACCAAAGTAGAGGGTTGTCAACAAAAGCAAGGCGTGATCCAGAAGGCAAGGGTAGAAAACCCACACTACTACTCAAAAGAGGACGGACTGTGAAGTACCAAACCTCTAGAAAATCTGCAAAAGATTTCAAAGCAATGAAGAATCAAAGCCAGACAGATGCTTGAGCACGACTTCCAAAGAAATCGAAGCTCTGAAAAACACGATCTCACGAAAAGATCGAACTCAAGCAGGGGCACTGTTCATACCCTGGGTCAAGATGTCCGACCTGGGATGTTTAGCAACAAGCCAACCGACCTCTTCAGGTCAGGCTATCCGACCTCTTCTTAAAGAGCTCGGCCAATATCCGACCTCTTCTTAAAGAGCTCGGCCAATATCCGACCTCTTCTCAAAGAGCTCGGCCAATATCCGACCTCTTCTCAAAGAGCTTGGCCAAACGCCACAGAGGCCCAAGAAGGCCCAAACGAAGGAACACAGCCCAATCCAAAGGCAGCCGAAAGATAAAGGCGGTTCCGTTGAAGATAAGCTGACCTCACCCAAAGATAAGATAAGATAAGATAAGATAACTAACTTATCTTATCTAAGAAGGTCACTTCTCACCATTATAAATACACTGGAGCACCCAGGTATAACTCATACTCTGATTCTACATAAAACCTGTTTAATACCCATGCTAACTTAAGCATCGGAGTCTCTTGCAGGTACCCCCCACCCTCCGGTGACGAAGGATCAGCAGTGCAACCAGTCCAACAAGTCGGACGCGGCAGCTCTGGCCACCATCTACAAGTCGGACGCGGCGGCTCCGACCACCATCAACAAGTCGGACACAACAGCTCCGACCAGCACAGAAGATCTCATCCGAGATCGACCTACAGTTTCAGGTTACCCTCGGAACACTTTCCATGCCAAGTTTTGATACTAGCTTCTTTGCTTCATAAAAATTCGAGACAAGTAAGTTATCCTTAGGCATCACTTCCTTCATAGCTTTCACGATATCATCAAAGATTTGTTGAGATACATTCCCTTTAGCTTTTATACTCAACATTTTAACTGCCATTGATAATTCTGAATGACCAACACATCCCTCAAATAATGGGCACTGAGCAGACCATAATAAATCATAAAATTTTTTAGCTTCTGCATTCGGAGGCTCCTTCATGTGTTCAAAATTGGAGAAAATCGGTCAAACCCAGAATAAACCGGTCAGAATCGGTTAAACTCGGTAAGGTCAGTCCGACCGAACCGTGTGAAGTTTAAAATTTCTCAAAATGTGTGAATTGGTGTTTGAAACCTTGTCATTCACAATAAAAATATCCTTATCTGCCACTGAGCAAATTTGTTTCTTATTAATATATATATAAGATTAAAACAATAAAAAAACATTGGCCACTTCGAATTTTTTTCTTTTTAATTTTTTTATTACATTACTTTTTCAAATGGTTCAATCCAAGGTTCTGAAAACCGGTTGAACCGATCAGTCAAATTGTTACAAAAATTGTTACAAAAAAAACTGATCGGTCAAATGCTAAAACTGCCTATTTTGAATGCCACCATTAAACCCACGAACCGGCCGAGAACCAGTCGGTCGAATCGAACTATGACCCGGCCGATTTTTTTGAAATAGAAGTAAATACCGTCATTTATATTGGTGCTGAGCCCTAACTCCACTACTCCAGCCCAACCCTAACTCTAGATTCCAGAACACACCCTTTACCTCTCGCTCACACTCAGTCCAGAGCTCCTTTCATAGAGCTCCTGGTCCTCCCTCACTTTCGTCCAGCCACCGCTTGCTACCGCCACAGTCGGAACTTCTAACTTCGAAGAGCCACTGCTTGCTCCCTCACTTCCCCTCCATCGCGCAGCAGCCATGGCAACCTTCCTTCCCTCCATCGTGCAGCCACCATGCGAACGTGGAAGCCTTTGTCCCGCAGCCATGGTCCCGTTGGCGCTAGCTCTATTCCACCGCAGCCACTGTCCTGTTTGAAGCCCGTTCGACGGTGCTCCTTGTCTTGGTGTCTCCCTCTTGCGTGCTCTGTTCCTTACTTCTAGCTTCTAGGTAATTTTTTTTAAACTATAATTGAATAATTTTTTGTTATTGTGAAATTTTGTGAACTGTGAATTATGAATTGTGAGCTGTGATTTTTGTTTTTTGGACTTATGTTCTATGTGATTTATGAATTTGTTTACTTAATTGATATTGTTGAACCTTAAATTTTATCTGCGTGTACGAAGTGAATTTGTGAATTTTGGATCTTCATAAGTTTTGTTTTCCCTGCATATATGGAGCTTTAGGACTGAACTGAGAGTTTAGTTAATTCTTTGTTAAATTGGTTCCTCTTCTTTTAAAATCTTTTTTGTTTTTGTTGAAATTTCATGTTCCATGTACATTTATGAAGCTGAATGCAGTTATTTTGAGGGCAATGCTTACTGCATTTCTTGGTTGTTGCTATAGGTGTTTTCGAACAATATGAAAAAAAAGTCTGATCCCGTGATTACCAAATACAAACAAGGTGAGAACTGGACCAAGGTAACCTTTAAGCCAGACTTGGAAAAGTTAAAGATGGCAGAGCTTGAAGATGTTGTAATTTTGATGGAAAAATGGATGGTTGACATGGCTGGCTACCTTGGAAAGACTGTCAAGGTTGAACTCAATGGCAAGGCGACTTAACTGAAATTCTTCCACAATTAAGCCAATCTCTACCTGAAATCTGCAGAGAAATCCAAACCAGCACCCCTTCCTATATTTGTCTCTCTTTATTGAAGTTTGGTTTTGGGGAAACTATATAATATTCTTGAGAAATTTTCTGTACTAATTAATTTTCATGTTTGTTGTTATTAGGAGCTTTGCCAAAATTGGTGATAGATGGGAGATTTGTGAGAGTCTAAGTGATGGGCAGTTTCAACAGGTAATTTATAAAGCAGAATTATAAGTACCTTAAGGAGAGGAAATTGTTGTGGGTAACTATTGACTGTTGAGGTAATTATAAGTACCTTAAGGAGAGGTAATTGATGTTTGATTGGTTGTTTTTGTTATTTGACTTTTGAGTTTGTTTGAATTAGATCATAACATTGTGCTTATGTAGTACTTTTAATTTGAATATTTTAAAGTTTATATTAGACTATAATTATATTCTACTGTATTTATTTAAATTTCATTTATTATTTTATTATAAAATAGTTTTTTGGTTGAATTATGGTCGGATCGGTTGAACTAATAAATCAGTGAACTAATAGCTAGAACGGTTCGATAACCGATTCGGTTGTTAAAACCTTGGTTCAATCATAAAATCTCAAAGAGATCTACTGGAACCTTACTAAATCATACCGGTATTATAAATCTCATCGTTTTGAATATGACCATTCATTATTTCAAGTTTTTAACGTTATTTAATTTAAAACTTAAAAAGTATTCCATCCGTATATATTTTTAAAAAGATAAAAAAAAGATATTTTTGTTTAAAAATCAATTCAAACTTATTCTTTATCAATTCTACTCTTTATTCTTTTTTTCATAAAGAGACACAAATAACTTTTTATCTTAAAAATTATTAATCCAACTAAACAAGATAAATTAAATAAAGAACTAATCTTAAAATAAAATTATTAATAATAAAAAATTATAATAATAAACATTAAATCACATAATGATAGATATTAAAAAAAGAATTTACCTATGTAAAATTTTTTTTAGGAGATTCCTTAGCACACTGCTATAGATACACTAGCTTAAAAGAAGAATTTACCGCAATTCCTATAATAAGATTTTATATATATGTAAGTGTAGCTTCATACATTAATTTATCTATTAATCAAATAATTGTGTCACGCATACAAGAATTATATAAGCACGGTAAAGAATTTGGAGAAAAATTTACTTGGGATTTTAATTGAAACTTATCGACATGTGTATTAGATGTCTCTGGTACGGGTTGTGAGATGGATAAAAAACTTGCGAGTTGAGACAATTTGTCTGATTGGAGCGACGGGGTGGGTACTTATAAAGATACTCCGACACTTAAGTGAGAATAGATTTAAGAAGTACATGTGTGTGGAATGAGTAATGTAACTGAGGGATTTCTGGCACCTCTTTATATAATTTGAGGCAGTTATCTTATCTTATCTTATCCATCTTATCTATTAATATAAAAGATGTATTTGATTATATTGATCTTGATGATGTTTTTGTGGAAAACGAATTTCCAACACACAAATCTAACCGGTAAGTGTACCGGGTCGCATCAAGTAGTAATAACTCACTTAGAGTGAGGTCGATCCCACAGGGATTGATGGATCAAGCAACTTTAGTGGGTGATTAGTTTAGTCAAGCTGACATTGAGTGAATTGTGTGAAATGTGCCCAATAGAAAGTAAATTGCAAGGAATTAAAAAGATGCAGAAAGTAAAATTGCAAGTAACTTAAAGAACAAGAAAGTAAAATAGCTGAAACTTAAATTGCAAGAAATGTAAATTGTATTAAATGTAAAGGGGAGTGGGTGTTGGAAATTAAAGAAAGCAATAGATCAAGCAACTGGAAATTTAAATTGCAGGAAAGTATAAATGTGCAGGAAATTAAACCAAGCTAAACGTGAACAGAAATGTGAAATTGCAAAATGCAGGAGAGGAAATTGAAGAGGAATGAAACAGAAAGTAAAATTGCTTGAAGAATTAAAAACAGAAAATGACTGGTGCTAAATTGCAGCAATTTAAAAGAATGTTGAAGATCTCAGGAGTGGAAGAGATTAGAAAACAAGTCTAGATCTCAAATCCTTTCTTGATCCAACAAGAACAATTGCAAAATGAAAATGGAAAAGTAGATTGCAGAAGAAGAACAAGAGAAGTTGCAGATAGATAATGAAAACAGAATTCCTTCCACTCTCAATCCAAGATTTAAAACAGAAATGAAAATTAAAGAGAGAGTTCTCTAATCCTACTACTCCCTAGTGGAACTAGCCTACCAATGCTCTCTATTAGAGCCAACTCCCCTAACAAAGATGAAAATGGTGCCTTTTATAGGCTTTTTACAAAATGGAAAAAATGAAAATGAAATTGAAATGTGTAACACCCTACCATACAGAGTCTTATGCTTAAGTCATAATTCAGAGATGGCAAGGTATTACGACCTCTAATGATAAAAATTTAGTACGTATAGTAGTATGAATGATTGATTATAACTAGGAGCCTTTGTAGAAAAAGGGGTAAACAAAAATCGCAACTCAAAAGCGCCACACTTCGATCAATAACGTAACGAACAAGGGTAAACCAACGCGAGATTATATATATACAAAGGAGTGTCAAAAACAGGAATATCAAGACTCAAGATCCGGCTGCGAAGATAACCGGTCCGAGCATAGCAATATATACATATGATAAAGATAAGGAAAACCCCAAAGAAAACCCAAAGGGACACAAATACATAAAACCTATTCTCCAAAATCTCCCATAAGAGGAGTCATCACAGTTTGTATTATTTAATGGAGATAAAAGTATCTAAGCAAAACATATAAACCAAAACATAGCCCCGAGAACAAAGGATCTTCGCAAATCCAGAAGTCTCCAACATGCCTCAGCGGGAAACCACACGTCCTGCATCTGAAAACCACAAAATCCGCATGGGTGAGAACCAGAGGTCCCCAGCATGGTAACAGCTTCCACATATATAATACATAATAATAGAGGAAAGCCAAAGGCAATCCTAGAACTTCCTCCAGATAATTCAAAAGCTTATAAACAAGCTAAACCATAAAGGGCATCTGACTAAAGATTCTTCAGTCTAACTAATACTTCCCTTTCCAATTCCTTCATACCTCCTAACCACCAGCAGGAGTATAATGTAGCAAACACAGTTATATCAACAAGGAGTATACAAATAGGAACAAATAAGTCATTTAGATAATTAGCAAGTAATATGCAGTCAAATAGGCTATCTCAAACAATTCATATAGTATGCATATGATGAATGCCTGTCCCTAGTGGCTGATGATATCATCTGTCGGTTATAGAGCCAACCCGACAAGTCCTGGTAGCTAACCATTGGACTGTCCCTCTGTCACGCATCCCCAACTCGAGTTATACTCATCATAAGCTTGATCATAATCATGATCTATATCCATCACCTTCACTGGTGAATATTTACGGGGGCGAGCTCATCTGGGTCTTTCACAGTGCCCGGCCACACTTATGACATAGGGTCAAAAGAGCTTCGAGTCTCAACCTGGAGCACGTGGTGGCTAGCCACTGCTTCTTCCCAGGGAAACTCTCATCTCCAACAGTGGAAGTGCAACATACACAATTCATTCAACAGCCTATATTCATTTATACTAGCCATAATCATGGCTCCGCCGTAACACGGCAATAATCTAGCCATCCGGCTCACAGTTAAATCTGTAACCAGCCATTCGGCTCACGGTTAAATCCATAACCAGCCTTTTCATTAACAATTACGGCCCTTCGGCCCATGGCATAACAAGCACTTCCACCACCATCCTCCGCATCTCACATAATAATCTTTGATCCTCATTGATCATTCATTTTTCCCTTGCTTCACTCGCAAGTTACCACACTCCCTAGCTCCTTTTCTAATAGCTAGGCATATCATAATGATTTAAGACATAAGTGGTGAGATCGGAGGCTTAGAAGTATGAGATTTGGCTTTTAAAACTCAAACATCAACTTTGGGATGAAAACAGGGCCACGCGTACGCGTACTCCACGCGCACGCGTGGATGGCCTCAAAAACTCTTCGACGCGTAAGCGTCATACACGCTAACGCATGGATTGAAAAATAGCCAAACGACGCGCACGCGTCAACCACGCGTATGCGTGGTACTCTCGTGCCCCAGGCACAAAACTGGCACAGTTCTGGCACAACTCTCTAGAAAATGGCTGGGCATTGGGTGCAGCACAATCGGCGCGCCCGTGCACATCACGTGCACGCGTGGATGGCGCTTTCCGAAAGAACGGCGCGTACGCGCCAAGTGCGCCCACGCGCAAGGGGTCATTTTGCTAAAAATTTTCTAAGTTAAAAGCTGCAGAATTCACAGATTTAAACCCCAATCTTCCAACGGACATAACTTTCTCATTTTAAATCGTTTTTCACCCGTTCTTCGAACGGCATGGACATCCCGGATCCAATTTCATTTCTAAACAGATTTGGCATAAAACAGAGATCCGTAGTTCAAGTTATGTCCCGTCAAAGTATGCCCAAAAACCATATTTTTCATACAAAATCACAAAGTGCCATTTTCAAAACAAGTCATTTCCAACTCTTTTCAAAATCAATCAAAACATGCCCATTTCATCCCTTTTCTTTGAAATCAATCAAAATATATCAAATTCAACGTCAAGCCTCCTCAACTCACACATTGACACTTTACCACAATTTACCAAAATCACTATCTCATCATTTAAACCCACTTCACCCAAGTGGCTCAAACTCAAACATATTGACATATCATATACTCTTCCTCATGCCAATTCTCAACAACACCAATTCCAATAAATCATCATCGTACACAATTAATATCATACTCACCATCAACATGGTTCAACCCACAATTCAACCATAATCAATCATCACGCATATATCACAACATGCATATTTCTCATACATCATACCACCAAGGTATCAATAATCATCATCACATATATGACCACATCATATATCTTAATCATTCAACAACATCAACCATTCAATGCCTATCTTAGGGCCTCTAGCCTAAGTATTTCCTACCACATTACATATTAGATACGGGAAACCGAAACCATACCTTAGCCGATTTCCCAAGCTCAACCGGAGCACTTCCAAACCACTTATCCACAAGCTCTCAAGGCCTCAAAACCTCCAAGAACAGATTTTTCACCACCAAATCCCTTTTTCAAGATTTTCAAAATCACCAATCAAGCTCCAATATTCACATATACACAACCTAAGCCACAATCATCATACCCATACACAATATCTCAATACCCAAACATCATAGAACAACAAATTACACTAGGGTTGAGAATCTTACCACACCCAAGGTCCAAGGAGACAAGATTAACCTTCTCCTTCAAGAGAGTTGGGTCCTATAACATCAAAGAGCCCAAAATCTCAACATTTTTGCTCATGAAACTCGAAAACAAGGCTGGAAATTCGAAGACCAAAACGTGGCTTACCTCAAGATTGATTATTTAGGTTTTGTAGAGCTCTTCATGGTGAATGCGTGGCCACAAATGGAGCGGCAATCGGAGCTCTAGATCAAAAGTTATGGTGGTTTGAAGATCAAGTGAGAGAAAGAAGTTTGAGAGAGTATTCTTCCCCCATGGCCTCCATTTCAGCGTGTGTGTGTGTGTAATGAGGAGAGAGAGTGCTGAAAACTAGGGTTTTGGTTTAGTTATGTTGGGCCAAGGGCCCACTTTGGGTCCGGTTGTCCCGGTTTGGCCCATTCGGTCCAATCTTGGCCCGAATTCTATAAAATTGGTACCGAAATTCTCGTCTCAATCTCCTCTATCATATTAAGCCATAAAAATCACATTTTAGGCTTTTTAGAATAAATTCTCATTTATGGGTTAATTAGCCGTTAATTAACCGGGTTTTACATTCTACCCACCTAATTGGGAATTTTGCCCACAAAATTCAAATGTAATTACCTGAGAATAAATGCGGATAATCCGTTCGCATCTCTGACTCAAGTTCCCAAGTGTGTTCCTCAACACCGCCTCGACTCCATGCCACTTTGACTAATGAAACTTCTTTTCCACGCAACCGTTTGATACTAGTATCATCAATTCTAACTAGAGCCACTGGAAGCGTCAGGTCTTCCCTTAACTGAATTGACTCAGGTTCTAACACATGGCTAGGATCAGGAGTGTACTTCCGAAGCTGCGACACGTGAAACACGTCGTGCAGGTTTGAAAGATGAGGTGGTAGAGCCATCCGATACGCCACCGGCCCAATCCTCTCCAGGATCTGAAATGGACCAATGTATCGAGGATTCAACTTCTTTGCTTTAATCGCCCTACCTACTCCCGTGGTCGGAGTAACCTTAAGGAAAACATGGTCTCCTTCCACAAATTCTAAGGGCTTTTGCCTCTGATCGGCGTAACTCTTTTGACGACTCTACGCCGCAAGCATCCTATCTCGGATTTTCTTGACTTGTTCAGTAGTCTCAGCTATCATTTCCGGTCCCAACAAGCTTTTCTCTCCAGCTTCATACCAACATAGCGGAGATTGACATTTCCTCCCATACAAGGCCTCATACGGAGCCATTTCGATGCTCGCTTGATAACTATTATTGTATGCAAACTCCACCAATGGCATATACCGATCCCAACTCGCCGGTTGGTCCAAAACACAAGCTCTCAATATATCCTCTAGTGTTTGGATCGTCCTCTCAGATTGACCATCTGTTTGAGGATGGTAAGCCGTGCTCAAGCTTAGTCAGGTTCCAAAAGCTTTCTGAAATGCACCCCAAAACCTTGAAGTGAAACGAGGATCTCTATCAGAGATTATAGTAGCAGGTACACCATGAAGTCTCACAATCTCCTTTATGTATAACCGTGCTAGCTCCTCAAGGGTGTAAGTCATACGAATGGGTAAAAAGTGAGCTGACTTCGTCAGTCAGTCTACAATCACCCAAATAGCATCAAAACCAGCCCTAGTCCTTGGCAATCCCGACACAAAGTCCATTGCAATACTTTCCCACTTCCATTGTGGAATCTCTAAGGGTTGTAACATCCTGGAAGGTCTTTGGTGTTCAATCTTTACCTTTTGACAAGTTAAGCACTTTGAAACATATTCCACCACATCATTCTTCATACCCGGCCACCAAAACATCGCCTTTAAATCATGGTACATCTTAGTACTTCCCGGGTGAATGGAGAATCCGCTTTTGTGTGCCTCCTTTAAAATATCCTACCTTAAAGTGCCAACATCCGGCACAATGATCCTACCCTTAAATCTCCATAACCCATCTTTTTCTTCTGACACTCTCTACTGTTTCCCTTGCTCAATAGCCGGTAACACCTTCCATAACGCTTCATCATTTTGATGAGCCTTTAGGAGTTCGGACTTAAAGTCACTTGAGATTTCTAATCGGCTCAAACATAAGGTTCCGGATACTTCTCGAGCACCAATTTTTAGACTCTCGAATCCCTTGAGCAACTTCTCCTCTTGGAGCATCATCTAAGCCGCATATAATGACTTCCGACTTAACGCATCCGCCACTACGTTCGCCTTTCCCGGATGGTAATTCAACTCAAGGTCGTAGTCCTTCAATAATTCCATCCACCTCCTCTGCCTCATATTAAGCTCTTTCTGATCAAAGAGGTACTTCAAGCTCTTATGATCAGAGAAAACATGGAACTTAACCCCATAGAGATAATGCCTCCACACCTTTAAGGCAAACACAACTGCAGCGAGTTCCAAATCGTGCGTAGGGTAACTAACCTCGTGAGGTCTCAACTGTCGTGAGGCATATGCCACCACATTATGGTGCTGCATCAGCACGCACCCTAGACCCTTCAATGAGGCATCACAGTACACCACAAATGGCTCATTCGGCTCAGGTAACACTAACACAGGTGCAGTGGTCAACTTTTTCTTCAATGTCTGAAAGCTCTCCTCGCACTCAGGAGTCCAAACAAACGGAGTGTCTTTGCGGGTTAACTTTGTCATTGGCAAAACTATCTGTGAAAAGCCCTTGATAAACCTTCGGTAATAGCCAGCTAAGCCCAAAAAACTCCTTATCTCTGTTACGGTGGTTGGTTGCTTCCAATCCATCACAGCCTCCACCTTAGTTGGATCTATGGCTATTCCCTTCTTACTCACCACGTGACCCAAAAACTTCACCTCACTCTTCCAAAACTCACACTTAGACAGTTTTGCATAAAGTTTCTTCTCCTTTAGAATCTGCAACACGGTCCTCAAGTGTTCCGCATGCTCTTCCTCAGTCTTGGAATAAATCAGTATATCGTCAATGAAGACAACAACAAATTTATCCAGAAACAGACGGAAAACTCTATTCATGTAATCCATGAATACCGCAGGAGCGTTCGTCAATCCAAAGGACATTACAGTGTACTCGTAATGACCATAACGAGTCCTAAAAGCGGTTTTAGGGATATCCTCACCCCTCACCCTTATCTGGTGATAACCGGATCGCAAATTGATCTTGGAGAAAACTCCAGCTCCTTGTAACTGATCCATGAGATCATCAATTCTCGGCAATGAGTACTTATTCTTTATTGTAACCTTGTTCAGCTGCCTGTAATTCACACAGAGCCGCATACTCCCATCTTTCTTCTTCACCAGTAACACTGGAGCACCCCATGGAGAGACACTCGGTCGGATAAAATTCTTACCCAACAAATCCTCTAATTGAGACTTCAACTCAGTCATCTCTAACGGTGACATCCTATAAGGAGCGCTTGAGATTGGTCCTGCCCAGGGCACCAACTCAATAGCAAACTCAACCTCTCGGTTAGGTGGAAACTCATCAATATCATCGGGAAATACTTCCAGAAACTCACACACAACCGGAATCTGCTCCAACCTTTGATCATCACCCGAAACACCTGCGGTTAACAACAGGATATCCTGACATTCGGTTCCGGAACAGTTCACCATCATCGAATTCAAGTAATAATTATTCACCACGACCGGCCCTTCTGTATCTTCCGGCATAAAGTACACCGACTTTGTAGAATAATCAAGCAGGACATGGTTCTTAGATAATCAGTCCAATCCCAAGATAAGATCAAGACCGATCATCGGTAAGTAGACTAAATTATGAACAAAATTACGCTGCTTGAACCTAAAGGAAACTTCCGGGCATCCTAGCCTAGTTACCATGGCTTCATGGGTAGCATTATACACTCTTAGATCATAACCTAAGGTTACGATCTTCAAGCCTAACTCATGGGCTTTCTCAAATGCAATGAATGAATGTGATGCTCCCGAATCAAATAAAGCATTTAAAGTTTGACTAGCCATTTCACAGTTACCTCGAATAAGTGTCTCAGATCCCTCGGCACCTATAGCTGAGGTGGTGAACACCCGACCAGTCTGTTGTGCCTTCCCAGCACCTTGTTTCTGCTTCTCCGGACAACTTGCGGCTTTATGCCCCGCCTTTCCACAATTGTAGCACAAACCCCATCCAGCCTTGCATGGTGCTCCCGGATGGTGACTCCCATATCTAGTACAAGCTTGATCATACTGAGGCTGCTTCCCAAACTTATTTCCTTGGGAGTTGTTGTTGTTGTTGGGCCTCCTGAAAGAGCTTCCCCTCTTGAAAGATGGACCTCTAGCTGCAAAGCTCTTCCCTCGGTTCTGTGGGAATGATCCTTTGTGACTCCCTTTCTCAGTGGTTGCCCTTTTCACACACTCTTCAGCAACCCTACACTTGTTCACCAATTCTGAGAAAGTCTTGATCTCCATTGGTTCTACTGAACTGAAGATATCACTCCGGAGTCCTCCTTCATACTTAACACACTTCCATTCCTCATATTCAACCAGAGTCCCTTGACACATACGAGAGAATTTGAACAACTCTTCAAACTTGTCAGTATACTCTGATACGGACATGGTACCCTGCTTCAGCTGTAGTAACTCAAGTTCCTTAGCTGTCCTAGCAGAAGTCGGAAAGTACTTCTTATAGAACTCCTCTTGGAAGACATTCCAGGTGATATAGTCATCACCCTGCTGCAAAAGACGTCGGATACCTTGCCACCAATGCGACGCTTCACCGGTGAGCATATAGGTAGCAAACTCGACATGCTATCCTTCAGGCACCACTTGCGCTTGCAATGCTCGCTCTATAGCCTGAAACCATGTATCAGCCTCAGTCGGGCTAGTAGTTCCCTTGAACTTAGATGGATTAACCTTCAAAAAGTTTTCCAGTGTCATCGGGCCCTGAACTCCACCTCCATCATTACCATGGTTGTTCATCTGTTGACAAAGAGCCTCAGTAGTGGCTTGCATAGCAGCAGCCATGTTCTCCAACGCAGTCATAAAGTTCACCAGGTCATTAGGGTTATTCTCCGGCGCACGAGCATTCGTACGACCTCTCGCACTACCTCTACCGCGTCCACGAGGCGCCATCTGGTTCCTATACACACCAAACAATCGATATTAAGTTGATCAGTCTCAATATCGGAAGTCTAGTACTTCAAGGTCCCAAATGCATGCTCATGAACGTTTATGCCAATTATATCAAGTATATATACTAATAGCACATAACACACACACAGAGAATGCACAGAAGCATAGTCAGTCCATCCCTCAGGCTCTACAGGAACGAACTGCTCTGATACCATAATGTAACACCCTACCATACAGAGTCTTATGCTTAAGTCATAATTCAGAGATGGCAAGGTATTACGACCTCTAATAATAAAAATTTAGTACGTATAGTAGTATGAATGATTGATTATAACTAGGAGCCTTTGTAGAAAAAGGGGTAAACAAAAATCGCAACTCAAAAGCGCAACACTCCGATCGATAACGTAACGAACAAGGGTAAACCAACGCGAGATTATATATATATACAAAGGAGTGTCAAAAATAGGAATATCAATACTCAAGATCCGGCTGCGAAGATAACCGGTCCGAGCATAGCAATATATACATATGATAAAGATAAGGAAACCCCCAAAGGAAACCCAAAGGGACACAAATACATAAAACCTATTCTCCAAAATCTCCCATAAGAGGAGTCATCACAGTTTGTATTATTTAATGGAGATAAAAGTATCTAAGCAAAACATATAAACCAAAACATAGCCCCGAGAACAAAGGATCTTCGCAAATCCAGAAGTCTCCAGCATGCCTCAGCGGGAAACCACATGTCCTGCATCTGAAAACCACAAAATCCGCATGGGTGAGAACCAGAGGTCCCCAGCATGGTAACAGCTTCCACATATATAATACATAATAATAGAGGAAAGCCAAAGGCAATCCTAGAACTTCCTCCAGATAATTCAAAAGCTTATAAACAAGCTAAACCATAAAGGGCATCTGACTAAAGATTCTTCAGTCTAACTAATACTTTCCTTTCCAATTCCTTCACACCTCCCAACCACCAGCAGGAGTATAATGTAGCAAACACAGTTATATCAACAAGGAATATACAAATAGGAACAAATAAGTCATTTAGACAATTAGCAAGTAATATGCAGTCAAATAGGCAATCTCAAACAATTTATATAGTATGCATATGATGAATGCCTGTCCCTAGTGGCTGATGATATCATCTGTCGGTTATAGAGCCAACCCGACAAGTCCTGATAGCTAACCATTGGACTGTCCCTCTGTCACGCATCCCCAACTCGAGTTATACTCATCATAAGCTTGATCATAATCATGATCTATATCCATCACCTTCACTGGTGAATATTTACGGGGGCGAGCTCATCTGGGTCTTTCACAGTGCCTGGCCACACTTATGACATAGGGTCAAAAGAGCTTCGAGTCTCAACCTGGAGCACGTGGTGGCTAGCCACTGCTTCCTCCCAGGAAAACTCTCATCTCCAACAGTGGAAGTGCAACATACACAATTCATTCAACAGCATATATTCATTTATACTAGCCATAATCATGGTTTCGCCGTAACACGGCAATAATCTAGCCATCCGGCTCATAGTTAAATCCATAACCAGCCATTCGGCTCACGGTTAAATCCATAGCTAGCCTTTTCATTAACAATTACGGCCCTTCGGCCCATGGCATAACAAGCATATCCACCACCATCCTCCGCATCTCACATAATCATCTTTGATCCTCATTGATCATTCATTTTTCCCTTGCTTCACTCGCAAGTTACCACACTCCCTAGCTCCTTTTCTAATAGCTAGGCATATCATAATGATTTAAGACATAAGTGGTGAGATCGGAGGCTTAGAAGTATGAGATTTGGCTTTTAAAACTCAAAAATCAACTTTGGGATAAAAATAGGGCCACGCGTACGCGTACTCCATGCGCACGCGTGGATGGCCTCAAAAACTCTTCGACGCGTAAGCGTCATGCACGCTAACGCGTGGATTGAAAAATAGCCAAACGACGCGCACGCGTCAACCACGCGTACGCGTGGGTACTCTCGTGCCCCAGGCACAAAACTGGCACAATTCTGGCACAACTCTCTGGAAAATGGCTGGGCATTGGGTGCAGCACAATCGGCGCGCCCGCGCATATCTTGCGCACGCGTGGATGGCGCTTTCTGGAAGAACGGGGCGTACGCGCCAAGTGCGCCCACGCGCAAGGGGTCATTCTGCTAAACAGTTTCTAAGTTAAAAGCTGCAGAATTCACATATTTAAACCCTAATCTTCCAACGGACATAACTTTCTCATTTTAAATCGTTTTTCACCCGTTCTTCGAACGGCATGGACATCCCGGATCCAATTTCATTTCTAAATAGATTTGGCACAAAACAAAGATTCGTAGTCCAAGTTATGTCCCGTCAAAGTATGCCCAAAAACCATGTTTTTCATACAAAATCACAAAGTGCCATTTTCAAAACAAGTCATTTCCAACTCTTTTCAAAAGCAATCAAAACATGCCCATTTCATCCCTTTTGTTTGAAATCAATCAAAATATATCAAATTCAACATCAAGCCTCCTCAACTCACACATTGACACTTTACCACAATTTACCAAAATTACTATCTCATCATTTAAACCCACTTCATCCAAGTGGCTCAAACTCAAACATATTGACATATCATATACTCTTCCTTATGCCAATTCTCAACAACACCAATTCCAATAAATCATCATCGTACACAATTAATATCATACTCACCATCAACATGGTTCAACCCACAATTCAACCATAATCAATCATCAAGCATATATCACAACATGCATATTTCTCATACATCATACCACCAAGGCATCAATAATCATCATCACATATATGACCACATCATATATCTCAATCATTCAACAACATCAACCATTCAATGCCTATCTTAGGGCCTCTAGCCTAAGTATTTCCTAACACATTACATATTAGATACGGAAAACTGAAACCATACCTTAGCCGATTTCCCAAGCTCAACCGGAGCACTTCCAAACCACTTATCCACAAGCTCTCAAGGCCTCAAAACCTCCAAGAACAGATTTTTTACCACCAAATCCCTTTTTCAAGCTTTTCAAAATCACCAATCAAGCTCCAATATTCACATATACACAACCTAAGCCACAATCATCATACCCATACACAATATCTCAATACCCAAACATCATGGAACAACAAATTACACTAGGGTTGAGAATCTTACCATACCCAAGGTCCAAGGAGACAAGATTAACCTTCTCCTTCAAGAGAGTTGGGTCCTATAACATCAAAGAGCCCAAAATCTCAATATTTTTGCTCATGAAACTCGAAAACAAGGCTGGAAATTCGAAGAGAAAAACGTGGCTTACCTCAAGATTGATTGTTTGGGTTTTGTAGAGCTCTTCATGGTGAACGCGTGGCCGTAAATGGAGCGGCAATCGGAGCTCTAGATCAAAAGTTATGGTGGTTTGAAGATCAAGTGAGAGAAAGAAGTTTGAGAGAGTATTCTTCACCCATGGCCTCCATTTCAGCGTGTGTGTGTGTGTAATGAGGAGAGAGAGTGCTGAAAACTAGGGTTTTGGTTTAGTTATGTTGGGCCAAGGGCCCACTTTGGGTCCGGTTGGCGCGGTTTGGCCCGTTCGGTCCAATCTTGGCCCGAATTCTATAAAATTGGTACCAAAATTCTCGTCTCAATCTCCTCTATCATATTAAGCCATAAAAATCACATTTTAGGCTTTCTAGAATAAATTCTCATTTATGGGTTAATTAGCCGTTAATTAACCAGGTTTTAAAAAATGAAAAACAAGTTAAATGAAAATCCTAATTCTAGCTTGTTCTTGTGTCTTTGAGTAATGATGTGGGCTTTGCTTGCTTTGGATTTGAGGAGAAATGGGTTTGGTTGGCCTTGATTCAATTTGGAAAAGAATTGAATTAAATTTGATTTTTATTGAATTTTTGGCCCATGTGAAAATTGCTCCCAGGAAGATGCTCAGCTCAAGTGGGGAGCAGAGCATTGGAGCTTATGTTGGAGATCCCTTGTAGCGTGCCTTGGCTGGGTGAAGCACCAAGGGAATGCTCTGCTCACAAGGGGAGCTGAGCATTGGTGCCTTGTGAGCATGTCTTGTGCGCGCCTTGTCCGTGTCATGATGCGCGCCTTCCTTCCCTGGACCGTGTCAAGCATGCTTGTGTGCACTCATGAGTAGCGCTCTGCTCACCTTGTGAGTTGAGCATTGGCTTCCAAGGGGAGGTCCCAAGTTCAAGCCTTGGTGAAAGCATTTGGAGAAAAGATTTTCCTTGAATTTTTATGAAGGGAACACGACAATGCTCTCCAAGAGAGCGCTGTGCTCTCCAAGTGAGCGCTATTAGAAGCACCTCTTTGCCTTGGAGTGAGGCTCCCTCTTCGAATCTTGGTGGTTGCACTTTGGTCTATTTTTGCTTGTTTTTGGCCCTTAAAGATGCATTTCACTCGTGCCTCAATTTCATGCCAAATATGGATTGCCATACATCGTTGGAAAGCTCTGAATGTCAGCTTTCCAACGCAACTAGAAGCACATCAATCAGACATCTGTAGCTCAAGTTATAGCCCTTTGAAAGAGGCATGGTCATGCTGTGAGCGTCCAGATTTTAACTTAGCCAAAATTTTGCTTCCAAGCTCATCTTTGCATCAGGGTAATGCTTTGCTCTTGGCAAGAGCGGAGTATTGTATGCTGATTACCTATTCTCCTTTAATTTGGTCATGGGCCATGTGGTGGACGAAATTGTGATCACATCAATATAGTATTCTTTGTTGATGTATGGAATCATTATTATGGCACCTATGTGTTGACACAACTCCGTTCAACTTAACCAGCAAGTGTACTGGGTCATCCAAGTAATACCTTACGTGAGTAAAGGGTCGATCCCACAGAGATTGTTGGTATGAAGCAAGCTATGGTCACCTTGTAAATCTCAGTTAGGCAGATTAAATTGGTTTATGGATTTTCGAATAATTAATAATAAATAGAAAATAAAAAAGGATAGAAAATACTTATGTAAATCAATAGTGGGAATTTTAGATAGGCGTGTGGAGATGCTGGAATCCTTTCAAATCTCTACTTTCTTATTGCTTTCATCCAATCCTTCTTACTCCTTTCCATGGCAAGCTGTATGTAGGGCATCACCATCATCAATGGCTACTTTTAATCCTCTCGGGAAAATGGTCCTATGCACTGTCACTGCACGGCTAATCGTCTGGAGGCATCACCCTTGTTGATAGCTACATCCCATCCTCTCAGTGAAAATGGTCCAAATGCTCTGTCACAGCACGGCTAATCATCTGTCGGTTCTCAATCAGGTTGGAGTAGAATCCATTGATTCTTTTGCGTTTGTCATCATGCCCAGCCTTCAGGAGTTTGAAGCTCGTCACAGTCATTCAATACCGGAATCCTACTCGGAATACCATAGACAAGGTTAGACTTTTCGGATCCCCATGAATGCCGCCATCTATCTAGCTTATACCACGAAGATTCTGTTGGGGAATCTAAGAGATATGTGCTCGGCCTAGAGTAGAACGGAAGTGGTTGTCAATCACGCGCGTTCATAGGTGAGAATGATGATGAGTGTCACGGATCATCACATTCATCAAAGTGTTGTTCAACGTATATCTTGGAATAAGAATAAAAGAGAATTGAATAGAAAGTAATAATAATTATATTGAAACTTGAGGTACAGCAGAGCTCCACACCCTTAATCTATGATGTGCAGAAACTCCACCGTTGAAAATACATAAGTGAAAGGTTCAGGCATGGCCGAATGGCCAGCCCCCTGAATGATCAAGAGACCGAATGATCAAAGACTAAACAGTCAAAAGATTAAACTGTCAAAAGATGTCTAATACAATAGTTAAATGTCCTATATATACTAGACTAGCTACTAGGGTTTACATGAGTAAGTAATTGATGCATAAATCCACTTCCGGGGCCCACTTGGTGTATGCTTGGGCTGAGCTTGATCTATCCACGAGCTGAGGCTTTTCTTGGAGTTGAACTCCAAGTTATAACGTGTTTTGGGCATTCAACTCCGGATCATGACGTTTTTCTGGCGTTTAACTCCAGATAGCAGCATGTACTTGGCGTTCAACGCCAAGTTAAGTCGTCAATTTCCGAATAAAGTATGGACTATTATATATTGCTGGAAATCTCTAGATGTCTACTTTCCAACGCCGTTGAGAGCGCGCCATTTGGGGTTCTATAGCTCCAGAAAATCCATTTTGAGTGTAGGGAGGTCAGATTCCAACAGCATCAGCAGTCCTTTGTCAGCCTCCTTTTCAGAGTTTTGCTCAAGTCCCTCAATTTCAGCCAGAAATTACCTGAAATCACAGAAAAACACACAAACTCATAGTAAAGTCCAGAAATGTGAATTTAACATAAAAACTAATGAAAACATCCCTAAAAGTAGCTTGAACTTACTAAAAACTACCTAAAAACAATGCCAAAAAGCGTATAAATTATCCGCTCATCACAACACCAAACTTAAATTGTTGCTTGTCCCCAAGTAACTGAAAATCAATTAGGATAAAAAGAAGAGAATATACTATAAATCCCAAAATATCAATGAATATTAATTCTAATTAGATGAGCGGGACTTGTAGCTTTTTGCTTCTGAATAGTTTTAGCATCTCCTTTTTCCTTTGAAGTTCAGAATGATTGGCTTCTCTAGGAACTCAGAGTTTCAGATAGTGTTATTGATTCTCCTAGTTAAGTATGTTGATTCTTGAACACAGCTACTTTTATTAGTCTTGGCCGTGGCCCTAAGCACTTTGTTTTCCAGTATTACCACGGGATACATAAATGCCACAGACACATGACTAGGTGAACCTTTTCAGATTATGACTCAGCTTTGCTAGAGTCCCCAGTTAGAGGTGTCCAGAGCTCATAAGCATACTCTTTTTGCTTTGGATCACGACTTTAACCACTCAGTCTCAAGCTTTTCACTTGGACCTTCATGACACAAGCACATGGTTAGGGACAGCTTAATTTAGCCGCTTAGGCCTGGATTTTATTTCCTTGGGCCCTCCTATCCGTTGATGCTCAAAGCCTTGGATCCTTTTTACCCTTGCCTTTTGGTTTTAAGGGCTATTGGCTTTTTCTGCTTGCTTTTTCTTTTTCTTTCTAAATTTTTTTTTCGCCACTTTCTTCTCTTGTTTTTTTTTTTTCGCAAGCTTCTTCTTTTTCACTGCTTTTTCTTGCTTCAAGAATCAATTTCATAATTTTTCAGATTATCAATAACATTTCTCTTATTCATCATTCTTTCAAGATCCAACAATTTTAACATTCATAAACTACAAGATCAAAAATATGCACTGTTCAAGCATTCATTCAGAAAACAAAAAGTATTGTCACCACATCAATATAATTAAACTAAATTCAAGGACAAATTCAAAGTTCATGTACTTCTTATTCTTTTGAATTAAAACATTTTTCATTCAAGAGAGGTGAAGGATTAATGGATTTTATTCATTGCTTTAAGACATGGTTACTACATACTAATGATCATGAAGTAGAGACACAAAACATAAATAGACATATAACATACAAAAAATGAAAAATAGAAGAAATAAGAACAAGGAATGAATCCACCTTAGTGGCATCTTCTTCTTGAAGGACCAATGATATTCTTAAGCTCTTCTATATCCCTTCTTTGCCTTTGTTGCTCCTCCCTCATTGCTCTTTGATCTTCTCTTATTTCATGGAGAATGATGGAGTGCTCATGATGTTCCACCCTTAATTGTTCAACATTGTGGCTCAAATCTTCTAAGGAAGTGTTGAGTTGTTCCCAATAGTTGTTGAGAGGAAAGTGTATCCCTTGAGGCATCTCAGGGATTTCTTGATGATGAGCTTCCTCATGCATCTCTTGAGAACCGTGAAGGGTCTCTCTTGCTTGCTCCATCCTCTTCTTGGTGATGGGCTTATCCTCTTCAATGGAGATGTCTCCTTCTATGATAACTCCAGCTGAGTAACATAGATGGCAAATAAGGTGAGGAAAAGCTAGCCGTGCCATGGTGGAGGGCTTGTCGGCTATTTTGTAGATTTCATTAGAGATGACCTCATGAACTTCTACTTCCTCTCCAATCATGATGCTGTGAATCATGATGGCCCGATCCACAGTAACTTCAGATCGGTTGCTAGTGGGAATGATAGAGTGTTGAATGAACTCCAACCATCCTCTAGCCACAGGCTTGAGGTCAAGTCTTCTTAGTTGGACTGGCTTGCCTTTGGAGTCTCTCTTCCATTGAGCTCCTTCCACACATATGTCCATTAGGACTTGGTCCAACCTTTGATTAAAGTTGACCCTTCTAGTGTTGGGGCGTTCATCTCCTTGCATCATGGGCAAGTGGAATGCCAACCTCACATTTTCTGGACTAAAATCTAAGTATTTCCCCCGAACCATTGTGAGATAATTCTTTGGACTCGGGTTCATACTTTGATCATGGTTCCTAGTGATCCATGCATTGGCATAGAACTCTTGAACCATTAAGATTTCGACTTGTTGCATGGGGTTGGTTATGACTTCCCAACCTCTTCTTCGGATCTCATGTCGGATCTCCGGATACTCATTTTTCTTGAGCTTGAAAGGGACCTCAGGGATCACCTTCTTCTTTGCCACAACATCATAGAATTGGTCTTGATGGCTCTTGGAGATGAATCTTTCCATCTCCCATGACTCGGAGGTGGAAGCTTTTGTCTTCCCTTTTCCTTTTCTAGAGGATTCTCCGGCCTTAGGTGCCATTGATGGTAATGGAAAAACAAAAAGCTTATGCTTTTACCACACCAAACTTAAAATATTGCTCGCCTTCGAGCAAGAGAAGAAAGAAGAGAAGAAGAAGAAGAAGAGAATATGGAGGAGAAGGGTAAGTGTAGGTTCGGCCAAGGTATGGAAGAGGGGGTTGTGTTGTGTGAAAATGAAGTAGAATGGAAGGGTATATATAGGGAAAGGGGAGAGGGTAGGTTCGGCCATTTAGGGTGGGATTGGGTGGGAAAATGTTTTTGAATGTGGAAGGTAGGTGGGGTTTATGAGGAAGAGTGGATGGATGTGAGTGGTGAATAGGTGATTGGGAAGAGAGATTAAGTTGATTGGTGAAGGGTTTTTGGGAAGTGTGACATGGGGAAGAGTAAAATAGGATTAGGAGGTAAGGTGGGAATATAGTAGGTGGGGATGCTGTGGGGTCCACAGATCCTGAGGTGATCCTGTGGGGTCCACAGATCCTGAGGTGTCAAGGAATTCCATCCCTGCACCAAATAAGCATGTAAAATGCCTTTGCATACCATTCTGGCGTTTAAACGCCGAGTGGTGCACGTTCTGGGCGTTCAACGCCCATGTAAAGCATGTTTCTGGCGTTGAACGCCAGTTTCATGCTTGTTACTGGCGTTCAGCGCCAGCTTTTCTTCTAGGCACATTCCTGGCGTTCAACGCCAGAATGTTGCTTGTTTCTGGCGTTCAGCACCAGTTTCATGCTCTGTTCTGGCGTTGAACGCCAGCCAGATGCTTCTTACTGGCGTTGAACGCCAGTCTGTGCTTCCTCCAAGGTGTGATTTTTCTTCTGCTGTTTTTGATACTGTTTTTAATTTTTATATTTTTTTCGTGACTCCACATGATCATGTACCTAATAAAACACAAAATAACAATAAGATAAAATAAAATAAAATTAGATAAATAAAATTGGGTTGCCTCCCAACAAGCGCTTCTTTAATGTCAATAGCTTGACAGTGGCTCTCATGGAGCCAGAAGGTGATCAGGTCAATGTTGTATAGTCCCAACACCAAACTTAGAGTTTGGATATGGGGTCTTAACACCAAACTTAGAGTTTGGTTGTCGCCTCCCAACACCAAACTTAGAGTTTGACTGTGGGGGCTCTTCTTGACTCTGAACTGAGAGAAGCTCTTCATGCTTACTCTCTTTTGTCACAGAGGGATGGCCATGTGTCTTAAACACAAGGTAGTCCCCATTCAATTGAAGGACTAGTTCACCTCTGTTGACATCTATCACAGCTCCTGCTGTGGCTAGGAAAGGTCTTCCAAGGATGATCCATTCATCCTCTTCCTTCATAGTGTCTAAGATTATGAATTCAGCAGGGATGTAAAGGCCTTCAACCTTTACTAACACGTCCTCTATTATTCCATAAGCTTGTCTCAATGACTTGTCTGCCAATTGTAATGAAAAAAAGGCAGGTTGTACCTCAATGATCCCCAGCTTTTCCATTACAGAGAGTGGCATAAGATTTATCCCTGACCCTAGATCACATAGAGCTTTTTCAAAGGTCATGGTGCCTATGGTACAAGGTATTAAGAACTTGCCAGGATCTTGTCTCTTTTGAGGTAGAATTTGCTGAATCCAGGTATCTAGTTCATTAATGAGCAAGGGAGGTTCACTTTCCCAAGTCTCATTACCAAACAACTTGGCATTCAGCTTCATGATAGCTCCTAAATATTGAGCAACTTGCTCTCCAGTCACATCTTCATCCTCTTCAGAGGAAGAATAGTCTTCAAAGCTCATGAATGGCAGAAGGAGATTTAATGGAATCTCTATGGTCTCTATATGAGCCTCAGGTTCCTTTGGATTCTTAATAGGAAACACCTTCTTGCTTGAGGGACGTCCCAGGAGGTCTTCCTCACTAGGATTTTCGTCCTCCTCCTCCCTTGTGCATTTGGCCATATTGATTATATCAATGGCCTTGCACTCTCCTTTTGGATTCTCTTCTGTATTGCTTGGGAGAATACTGGGAGGAGTTTCAATAATTTTCTTACTCAGCTGGCCCACTTGTGCCTCCAGATTTCTAATGGAGGATCTTGTTTCACTCATGAAACTAAAAGTGGCCTTTGACAGATCAGAGACTAGATTGGCTAAATTAGAAGTGTTTTGTTCAGAATTCTCTGTCTGTTGCTGAGAAGATGATGGGAAAGGCTTGCTATTGTTCAGCCTATTGCGTCCACCATTGTTAAAGCCTTGTTGAGGCTTTTGTTGACCCTTCCATGAGAAATTTGGATGATTTCTCCATGATGAGTTATAGGTGTTTCCGTAAGGTTCACCCATGTAATTAACCTCTGCCATGGCAGGGTTCTCAGGATCATAAGCTTCTTCAGAAGCTGCCTCTTTAATACTGTTGGATGCATGTTGCCATCCATTCAGATTTTGAGAGATCATGTTGACCTGTTGAGTCAACACTTTGTTCTGAGCCAATATGGCATTCAGAGCATCAATTTCAAGAACTCATTTCTTCTGAAGTATCCCATTATTCACGAAATTCCTCTCAGAAGTGTACATGAATTGGTTATTTGCAACCATGTCAATGAGTTCTTGAGCTTCTGCAGGTGTTTTCTTTAGATGAATTGATCCACCTACAGAATGGTCCAATGACATTTTCGAAAATTCAGATAGACCATAATAGAATATATCTAATATGGTCCATTCTGAAAATATGTCAGATGGACATCTTTTGGTCAGCTGCTTGTATCTTTCCCAAGCTTCATAGAGGGATTCACCATCTTTTTGTTTGAAGGTTTGAAGATCCACTCTCAGCTTGCTCAGCTTTTGAGGAGGAAAGAATTTATCCAAGAAGGCAGTGACCAGCTTATCCCAGGAGTCCAGGCTATCCTTAGGTTGTGAATCCAACCATATTCTAGCTCTGTCTCTTACAGCAAAAGGGAAAAGCATGAGTCTGTAGACTTCAGGATCAACTCCATTCGTCTTTACAGTCTCACAGATCTGCAAGAACTCAGTTAAAAATTGATAAGGATCTTTAGATGGAAGTCCATAAAAGTTGCAGTTTTGTTGCATTAAGGTAACTAGCTGAGGTTTCAGCTCAAAGTTGTTGGCTCCAATGGCAGGAATGGAGATGCTTCTTCCATCAAATTTGGATGTTGGTTTTGTGAAGTCACCAAGCATTCTCCTTGCATTATTATTATTTTCGGCTGCCATCTCCTTCTCTTGTTCGAAAATTTCTGAAAGGTTGTTTTTGGATTGTTGTAATTGAGTTTCTCTTAGTTTCCTTTTCAAAGTCCTTTCAGGTTCAGGATCAATTTTAACAAGAGTGCCTTTTTCCCTGTTTCTAATCATATGAAAGAGAAGAAAACAAGAAAAGAAGAGGAATCTTCTATGTCACAGTATAGAGATTCCTTTATGTTAGTAGAAAAAGAAAGGGGAGAAGAATGCAGAAGAGTGGGTTCGGTTATTTAAATGGAGAGAGGTGAAGAGAAGTGTTAGTAATTAAATAATTAAATAGAATAAAAAAAAGAGAGGGAAAATTTCGAAAATAATTTTGAAAAAAAGGGATTAGTATTTTCGAAAATTAGAGATAAAATGTAATTAAAATTAAAACATGAAACAATTAATTAATTAAAAAGGATTTTTGAAAAAGGGGTGAGATATTTTCGAAAATTAGAGAGGAAAGAGTAGTTAGGTGGTTTTGAAAAAGATAAGAAACAAACAAAAAGTTAATTAGTTAGTTGAAAAAGATTTTAAAAATTAAATTTTAAAAAGATAAGAAGATAAGAAGTTAGATAAGATATAAAAGATAAGATAAAAATTTTAAGAAAAAGATATTTTGAAAAAGATTTAATTTTTTTAAAATGACTTAACTAACAAGAAACTACAAGATAAGATTCTAGAATTTAAAGATTGAACCTTTCTTAACAAGAAAGTAACAAACTTCAAATTTTTTGAATCAATCACATTAATTGTTAGCATATTTTCGAAAATATGATATAAAAGATAAGAAAAAGATTTTGAAAAATAATTTTTAAAATTTTCAAAAAAATAGAAAAAAATGAAAAGGATATAATTTTTGAAAAAGATTTTGAAAAGATAAGATTTTTAAAATTGAAAATTTGTCTTGACTTGTAAGAAACAACTAATTTTGAAAATTTTTGACCAAGTCAATCCAAAATTTTGAAAATTTGGAGAGAAAAAAGGAAAAGATATATTTTTTATTTTTGAATTTTTAATTATGAGAGAGAAAAACACAAACATGACCCAAAACATAAAAATTTTGGATCAAAACACAAGATGCATGCAAGAACACTATGAATGTCAAAATGAACACCAAGAACACTTTGAAGATCATGATGAACATCAAGAACATATTTTTGAAAAAATTTTGATGCAAAGAAAACATGCAAGACACCAAAATTAGAAATTTTTAATGCATGGACTCTAACAAACAAAAAATGCATATGAAAAACAACATACAACACAAAACAAGAAAACATCAAGATCAAACAAGAGGACTTATCAAGAACAACTTGAAGATCATGAAGAACACTATGAATGCATGGAATTTTCGAAAATTGCAAGAAAAATTTTTGAAGCATGCAATTGACACCAAACTTAAAAGTTAACTCAAGACTCAAACAAGAAACATAAAATATTTTTTATTTTTATGATTTTATTATTTTTTTCGAAAATATTTTTGGAAAAACGAAAAAAAAAAATTTTGAAAAAGTTTTTGAAAAGAAAATTACCTAATCTGAGCAACAAGATGAACCGTCAGTTGTCCATACTCGAACAATCCCCGGCAACGGCGCCAAAAACTTGGTGGACGAAATTGTGATCACATCAATATAGTATTCTTTGTTGTTGTATGGAATCATTATTATGGCACCTATGTGTGGACACAACTCCGTTCAACTTAACCAGCAAGTGTACTGGGTCATCCAAGTAATACCTTACGTGAGTAAGGGTCGATCCCACAGAGATTGTTGGTATGAAGCAAGCTATGGTCACCTTGTAAATCTTAGTTAGGCAGATTAAATTGGTTTATGGATTTTCGAATAATTAATAATAAATAGAAAATAAAAAAGGATAGAAAATACTTATGTAAATCAATAGTGGAAATTTCAGATAGGCGTGTGGAGATGCTGGAATCCTTTCGAATCTCTACTTTCTTATTGCTTTCATCCAATCCTTCTTACTCCTTTCCATGGCAAGCTGTGTGTAGGGCATCACCATCATCAATGGCTACTTTTAATCCTCTCGGAAAAATGGTCCTATGCGCTGTCACTGCACGGCTAATCGTCTGGAGGCATCACCCTTGTTAATAGCAACATCCCATCCTCTCAGTGAAAATGGTCCAAATGCTCTGTCACAGCACGGCTAATCATCTGTCGGTTCTCAATCAGGTTGGAGTAGAATCCATTGATTCTTTTGCGTTTGTCATCACACCCAGCCTTCAGGAGTTTGAAGCTCGTCACAGTCATTCAATACCAAAATCCTACTCGGAATACCACAGACAAGGTTAGACTTTCCGGATCCCCATGAATGCCGCCATCTATCTAGCTTATACCACGAAGATTCTGTTGGAGAATCTAAGGGATATGCGCCCGGCCTAGAGTAGAACGGAAGTGGTTGTCAATCACGCGCGTTCATAGGTGAGAATGATGATAAGTGTCACGGATCATCACATTCATCAAAGTGTTGTGCAACATATATCTTGGAATAAGAATAAAAGAGAATTGAATAGAAAGTAATAATAATTATATTGAAACCTGAGGTACAGCAGAGCTCCACACCCTTAATCTATGGTGTGCAGAAACTCCACCGTTGAAAATACATAAGTGAAAGGTTCAGGCATGGCCGAATGGCCAGCCCCCTGAATGATCAAGAGACCGAATGATCAAAGACTAAACAGTCAAAAGATTAAACTGTCAAAAGATGTCTAATACAATAGTTAAATGTCCTATATATACTAGACTAGCTACTAGGGTTTACATGAGTAAGTAATTGATGCATAAATCCACTTCCGGGGCCCACTTGGTGTATGCTTGGGCTGAGCTTGATCTATCCACGAGCTGAGGCTTTTCTTGGAGTTGAACTCCAAGTTATAACGTGTTTTGGGCGTTCAACTCCGGATCATGACGTTTTTCTGGCGTTTAACTCCAGATAGCAGCATGTACTTGGCGTTCAACACCAAGTTACGTCGTCAATTTCCGAATAAAGTATGGACTATTATATATTGCTGGAAAGCTCTGAATGTCTACTTTCCAACGCCGTTGAGAACGCGCCATTTGGAGTTCTATAGCTCCAGAAAATCCATTTTGAGTGTAGGAAGGTTAGATTCCAACAGCATCAGCAGTCCTTTGTTAGCCTCCTTTTCAGAGTTTTGCTCAAGTCCCTCAATTTCAGCCAGAAATTACCTGAAATCACAGAAAAATACACAAACTCATAGTAAAGTCCAGAAATGTGAATTTAACATAAAAACTAATGAAAACATCCCTAAAAGTAGCTTGAACTTACTAAAAACTACCTAAAAATAATGCCAAAAAGCGTATAAATTATCCGCTCATCACCACGCTTTTAAAAGCATGGCCTAAGGCTCCAAAGTGTGCTCCGACTTCAAAGTGTTCCCCAAAGCTCTTTTTTTCTCCTTTTTAGCTTATTTTGTGCTTCTTTACTTCTTTTTCTTCTTATTTCCTACAAGATTTATAAAATTAAAAGATCAAAGAAATATACCAATTAAGCACAAAAGCATTCAATATTTAAGCACAAATCACCAATTTCTTGTATGAAAAAGCATAGAAAAACATGACATGGTGACATGTCATCACAACACCAAACTTAAACCTTGCTTGTCCTCAAGCAAGAAAAGAATCATGCAATAAAGATTGACAATCCAAGGTAAGAAGAATAGCAACTCAATGTTCATGGTTAGCTAGTTTTCTAAGCATGCTACAATCACAAAAGAGATGTAAATGATTGATGCTTCTATCTAGCTCAATTTATGAAATCTTTCTCTTATATTTCTTCCTTGAAACAAGCTTTGGATTTTCTTATTAGCTTCTCCTTTTTGGGTGCTTTGCCCCATGAGTTGATAACAAAGCTACGACTTCTAAATGCTTTGTTTTCAAGTATTACCACCTGATACATAAGCACCACAAGCATTTGATTAGAGGACTTCATTAAGCACATTTTTCTTTTCTTTTCTTGACTCTCTAATCATTGATGCTCAGAGCCTTGAGCTTTGAGGGAGTGCTTTTGCACTTGAGCCTAGCCTTGACTTTTAAGTGTTTTGTTTTCAAGCATTTGGCTTGATACACAAACACCACAAGTACTTAACATATTGTCATTGGTACTCAGAGCCTTCAGCTTTCTCATTCTTTCCCTTTTTCTTTTCTTGCTTTAATTGTATTTGCTTTTTCAAGGTTTTCATGATTTCAAAAGATTTCACAAAATGTACTAGATGAAGACTTCAATTAAATAAAATCCAATGCAATTGAGCAACAATTAATCATGCCAGCTTTCCAATACTTGTATGCACATGCTAAACTCTTCTTTAATTCCTTGTTTGTTTATGATCATGATACTTTACTGCTTTAAGCTTTACAAAACTCAAGTTGGTAGTCATAATGCATGGCAACATGTTACAAATCAATATTCAAGTTATGCTTATTCATACCACACATGCATACAGAGAATATAAAGACAATCATCCAAAATAAAGTGCTGGAAACAAAGGAGAGGAAAAGGAACTTTACAACCTTGTAGTCCATCTTCTCTATTGTTGTCATTTTCCTCTTATTCTTCCCTTTCCCTTGCCAAACTCAGGATTCTTGCTCATCCTCAAGCAGCAATCAGAACAATGGCTATGGGGCTAAGATGGATCATGAATGTCTTATACAATAAAATGTTAGTAGCACGTGTTTTAAGCGAGCAAAATTAAAGATAACAATCAAGGCATAAGAGACAGAGACATTTTTTATTGCATATATAAGAAGGTGTGCACAATACATTGCATAAAAGATAAGTGGCACACCAAACTTAGTGTGACACTTTCACTTGAAATCTATGCAAGTATCTTGTAAGAATTGGAACCAAATTTTGTTGCATAGCAACACCAAACTTAGAATGCAATCATATGTCAATTTATTTGAATTAAAACTAAGCAGGTGAAACTGTTATTTGTTAAGTACAATCACCAAGCCAAGAATCTGTCATGAATAAAGCTCTCTTGGTAATGTATTAACAAACACAGTAAATAAGCAAACTAAAATGAAAGCATTTAAAAACAGAAAAATGACTAAAGAAAGTAGAATGAAAAAGTGTCAAATTAAAAGAAAAAAAATAAAACTGCAGAGGCATTATGATTATACAGACAAGTAGTGTTGCTTGAATGAATTGTATAGAAAATAAGTGGCACACCAAACATAGAATCTTGGTGTGTCACTTTCATTTTTGATTTGATGCAATCATCCAAAAAGATTGAAAACAATTTGTTGCAAGGCAACACCAAACTTAGAATGTAACCATATGCTAATTTATTGAATTTAAACAAAAAAAAGAACGAAAACAAAGCAGAGAAGAAAAATTATACCTACGGTTGACGTGTTGTTCACTTTCTTCCTCTTCTTCCAGTTTGTTAAGAGGAATGACCTCAAGGGAAGAGAAGATTCAGCTACTGTCCCTTGTCTTAGCCTTTCCTCAGCAAGCTTCCTTTTGCAAATGGCTTGATTGATCCTGCTTGCTGGCTTAGGGACAGAATTGGTGCTCTTGCTAGTTGCCTTCACTTCTTTGGATTCAAGACTTGGTGGTTGTGTGATTGTTGGAGTGATTTCTTCATTAAGAGCTTCTTGCAATGGTTGTTTCTTGAGCTCTTCCTCTGTGCACTTCTCCACTTCACTTGGGTGTGAATTCTCTTGAATGACTTCCTCACTTTTTTGTTCCTCCACTCCTTTCTTTGCACTCAACATTTGACTTAATAGTTCTTTTATGGAGGAGGTTTGTTGTTCTTCCCAAGATTTCTTCATCTCCTCTTCATATTTTTCGATCACAGATTCAAGGGAAGTTTGTGAGGGTTGTGAATGTTCATGTTCCTTTGTCACCTCAAGTGCAGTTTCATTTTCAACCACCTCATTCTTCATTGGAAGTTCACTTGATGTAGTAGCCTCCTCATCTTGCTCTTCCACTTTCTCCCTTGCACTTAACATTTGGTTTACCATCACTTCTATATTTTTGAATGAATTCTCTTGCTCGTTCCAGGATATCTGTGCCTCCCTCTCATATTTTTCAAACATGGTCTCAAGCTTTGAGAGGCTTTGGTTTATGGAAGTTTGTGTGGGTGGTGAGTTTTGATAGAGGCTTTCTGTTGAAGCATGGTCAAGTGATGATATCTTTGGATGAATATCATATGAAGCATTAGAATTTCCTTCCCAGCCACCATTAGAATCATGACTAGCATCATTTTGTGGTGGAAGAAAATATCCCAGATGGTTTTTTTGCTCATCTTGTGTCTGTGAAGCAAATCTCCATGGATTGGAGTGCTTAGAATTTGTATTTTCTTGGTGATATTCCCAGCCACCATTAGAGATTGGTGATGGTGGGTGATATCCCATAAAATTTGTTTGATCATAAGATGAGTTGTACTCCATTTGAGTTTTGGAAAACACAACACCAAGGAAAATTGAAATTACTCATATCATAGATGAGAATTTCTTAGTGAGGCAAAAACTCAAACACCTTGGTTTTAATTTAAAACAGGAAACAAAAATAAAGAAAATGCTTGATCTAGACTTCTCACCCACTTAATCATTGTTGATCTAAATCAATCTCCGGCAACGGCGCCAAAAACTTGATGATGTTTTTACGGAAAACGAATTTCCAATACACAAATCTAACCGGCAAGTGTACCGGGTCACATCAAGTAGTAATAACTCACTTAGAGTGAGGTCGATCCTACAGGGATTGATGGATCAAGCAACTTTAGTGGGTGATTAGTTTAGTCAAGCTGACATTGAGTGAATTGTGTGAAATGTGCCCAACAGAAAGTAAATTGCAAGGAATTTAAAAGATGCAGAAAGTAAAATTGCAAGTAACTTAAAGAACAAGAAAGTAAAATAGCTGAAACTTAAATTGCAAGAAATGTAAATTGTATTAAATGTAAAGGGGAGTGGGTGCTGGAAATTAAAGAAAGCAATAGATCAAGCAACTGGAAATTTAAATTGCAGGAAAGTATAAATGTGCAGGAAATTAAACCAAGCTAAACGTGAACAGAAATGTGAAATTGCAAAATGCAGGAGAGGAAATTGAAGAGGAATGAAACAGAAAGTAAAATTGCTTGAAGAATTAAAAACAGAAAATTACTGGTGCTAAATTGCAGCAATTTAAAAGAATGTTGAAGATCTCAGGAGTGGAAGAGATTAGAAAACAAGTCTAGATCTCAAATCCTTTCTTGATCCAACAAGAACAATTGCAAAATGAAAATGGAAAAGTAGATTGTAGAAAAAGAACAAGAGAAGTTGCAGATAGATAATGAAAACAGAATTCCTTCCACTCTCAATCCAAGATTTAAAACAGAAATGAAAATTAAAGAGAGAGTTCTCTAATCCTACTACTCCCTAGTGGAACTAGCCTACCAATGCTCTCTATTAGAGCCAACTCCCCTAACAAAGATGAAAATGGTGCCTTATATAGGCTTTTTACAAAATGAAAAAAATGAAAATGAAATTGAAATGAAAAACAAATTAAATGAAAATCCTAATTCTAGCTTGTTCTTGTGTCTTTGAGTGATGATGTGGGCTTTGCTTGCTTTGGATTTGAGGAGAAATGGGTTTGCTTGGCCTTGATTCAATTTGGAAAAGAATTGAATTAAATTGGATTTTTATTGAATTTTTGGCTCATGTGAAAATTGCTCCCATGAAGATGCTCAGCTCAAGTGGGGAGCAGAGCATTAGAGCTTATGTTGGAGATCCCTTGTAGCGTGCCTTGGCTGGGTGAAGCACCAGGGGAATGCTCTGCTCACAAGGGGAGCTGAGCATTGGTGCCTTGTGAGCATGTCTTGTGCGCGCCTTGTTCGTGTCATGATGTGCGCCTTCCTTCCCTGGACCGTGTCAAGCATGCTTGTGTGCACTCATGAGTAGCGCTCTGCTCACCTTGTGAGTTGAGCATTGGCTTCCAAGGGGAGGTCCCAAGTTCAAGCCTTGGTGAAAGCATTTGGAGAAAAGATTTTCCTTGAATTTTTATGAAGAGAGCACGATAATTCTCTCCAAGAGAGTGCTGTGCTCTCCAAGTGAGCGCTATTAGAAGCGCCTCTTTGCCTTGGAGTGAGGCTCCCTCTTCGAATCTTGGTGGTTGCACTTTGGTCTATTTTTGCTTGTTTTTGATCCTTAAAGATGCATTTCACACGTGCCTCAATTTCAGGCCAAATATAAATTGCCATACATCGTTGGAAAGCTCTGAATGTCAGCTTTCCAACGCAACTGGAAGCACATCAATCGGACATCTGTAGCTCAAATTATAGCCCTTTGAAGGAGGCATGGTCATGCTGTGAGTGCCCAAATTTTAACTTAGCCAAAATTTTGCTTCCAAGCTCATCTTTGCATCAGGGTAATGCTCTGCTCTTGGCAAGAGCGGAGCATTGTATGCTGATTGCCTATTCTCCTTTAATTTGGTCATGGGCCACGCTTTTAAAAGCATGGCCTAAGGCTCCAAAGTGTGCTCCAACTTCAAAGTGTTCCCCAAAGCTCTTTTTTTTCTCCTTTTTAGCTTATTTTGTGCTTCTTTGCTTCTTTTTCTTCTTATTTCCTACAAGATTTATAAAATTAAAAGATCAAAGAAATATACCAATTAAGCACAAAAGCATTCAATATTTAAGCACAAATCATCAATTTCTTGTATGAAAAAGCATAGAAAAACATGACATGGTGACATGTCATCAGATCTTCTAAATATTTATTTTTTAAGATTATTATGTAACAAAAACTTAAAAACATAATTTAATTCAAATACTTTAAAATTAATATTAGATATAATTTTTAAAATATCTATCTTTTAGAAATCAATATTCCATAACTTATTTTTAAATATTTTCGCTATAATCTTGTCTTCTTTTTTTTTATTTGAAAGTAAAAATTAGATATAATATTAATTTTAAATGTTTTCGTTATAATCTTTTTTTTAAATTAATAGTAAAAATTAGATATAATATTAATTTTAAAATTTATTATATGTAGTCATTTTAAAGCCACTTATCTACCTGCGCCAAAAATCAAAATTTTAATCAAAACCGCCGTTTCGGTTCCAGGGATTTCAGATTTAGAGTGCCTTCTCCCTCCTCATATCACAGTTAGGGTCACTTCCATCTGCGTGCTCTGGCTCTTGCCTGTGGCCTCCACTCATCAATTTTGGGATGAACGCTAGGAAAGCCTCGGACCTCACACCTCAGGCAACCTCCACGCTTGTACATCGCGCTCAAGGCTACAACCCCACTCGCTCACACTGTTTTGCTCACACCGTTCTACCTCCTGCATGTGGCCACCTCCTCCGCTCTCAGAACTTGCACCCCCGCCAGCCTCAGACACTGCACCTGAGGCGACTTCCACCTTCGTGCTTAGCTAGATTGCCCTTGCCTCCTTCTTCTCTCTCTTGTCTAATTTTTATGAGTAGTGATTGTTACTATGTCAGGTTCATTATTAATTTGATTGTTATTCAGCATTGTTCATTGTTAATTTGGTTGCTAGTTTTTGTGCATCCTCTGCCAGCTTGATTTGTGTTTTTTTCTTTTTATTTATGCATGATTTTTATGTTTTTAATGTCAATTTCAATAATATGTCAACCTTTGTTTGCGAGTAACCAAGCAATTCAATGTGTGTATATGTTGAGACTGAGATTAAGAAGATGCATCTATGTAGATTGTGTATCATTTATCAGTTATATAAAACAATAAAAAGTAAAGATATTGCTATATCTAGATATATGGATCAGTGCTTAAATGATGTTGCTGGATATGTTGTGTTATTCAATATTCATTTGGTAATTTCCCCAATTCAAGATTGCAATCTAAGCTAAAGTGATTGGTAATGCTATAGATTGCTACTAAGTTTCTTAAACATTCTTCTAAATAACAAGTTTAAAAATTGATATAATGTTAATATGTTAGAGTAGTCTTAAAATTGTACCTTCTTTCTTTGAAACAATTAAGATTATTAAAAAGTTTAGCATGATAAATCTTGTATCCATTAAGATTTTATGATTTTGAAAAAGAAAAAAGGAGCTAATTAGCGACTTTAATTTGCTGTTTTCTTTATAGTTAATGATTCAGTGTGGTCTTTACTTGTAGAAGCTTTTATAGGCAATAAATAATAAATAATTAGTAGGAATTAAAGACTGTGGTCTTGTTTTTATTTTTTTAGTCATATGGTGTGTGTGGTCCTTATACAATTTCAAGATTTGTGAACCCCTTCGTGAATAGTTTAAGTTTGTTAACATTTTGATTGTATCATTTGTATGGCTTCTTTTTAGGAAAGCGATAGTCAGTAACAAGTTCTACGTAGTACAATTCAGAGCTATTCAGGCGGTTTCTAGACACTTAGGACAGTTTGTAATTATCGAAAAGGCAATAATTTCTCTCGAGGCAACACACATATATACTTGGTGGAGACTACGACATAAGCATGCATTCTTGTGAAGAAAGGAGTAAAAAGGTATTTATGACTGGAACTTTGTTGCTACAACACCTAGCGTTGTATTATGTGATTATTTAATGTGATTGAGTTTGGTTTTTGGCTATGAATTATAATGGTCTTTGATATTATGTGATTATGGTTTAATAGTTGGATTTACTTTGATTGTCACTGTGTTGCAATTATTGTTTTGGTTGAGTTGACTTCTTGTGAATGAACCATGTTGCTGCCTTGTTGAATTGGTAAATTAAAAACTAGAAGGAAATAATTGAGGATTCGATGCAGATGATGAGGTTGTTATACTTGTTTCGTACACATGGATGCAAGTATGAGGGTCCAAAGAAAAATTGTATTTGTATGTACACTTTTGATTGAGTGAGTAATAAGAGTTTGTGTTGGACTATGTGGGAAGCAACAGCTTCTTGAAAGGGTGTTAGAATGATGCAATGAATTAATGAAATTTTCACTAGGATGCATAAGGTAGGGTAACTTTACATTTCTTTCTTGTTTGTGGAGTAAGTGAACAACTATAATACTATATTTTCAACATAAATAAGTGATAAATTAATTACTAGTATTTTTTGTTTCCACTTTTTATACAATCTGCCCCTTTCACACATGGAAGCGTAAAATGAAATATGATGAGGACAACTAACAATGATGATTATAAAATTAAAACAGTGAATAATAATGGAGTTTTCGTTTGGTGTTTTATTTGGCTGTCTAAAACTAAAAGTGACGAAGGAGAATATATACTCAAATAAAAGAGAATGGAATTTATTAGGACAATCCTATTTATAATTTTTTTTACATAAACATATCATAATGTAATGTCCAGTACATATAGATTCTTATGCAAAATACTTGGACCGTAGATGTACCTTTCATTTTCTTTCCACCCTATATAAATATTAATTTAGCTATGAATGATTCAAAATGCTCATGTGTACATATATATTAGTAGTTTAGTACTAAAGCACATTAGCACTTTATTTTACATCCTAATTGATTATTTTGGCAGCTAAGTATTATTTTACATTATTATTTTAATTATTTCGATGATGTACATGTTATTGAAATTTAAATACAATGTGTTACTAATCTTATAAATCTTAGTAAATACAATGTGTTATTAATCTGTTAATAAGGAGGTGATTGGTGCACACAAAACTAAACTTTCACACCCTACACCTAGAAAATTATGAGCTCTAGTTCCTTCACATGTATCTAAAAAGCCTTCAGCATTACCACCCTCTTCTTCATAGCCACCACAAAATTTCAAGAAAAATTTACTATCATCCCATGCCGATCATACACCATCACCATCACCATCACCATCACCAGCTGAATCACCATACTGTTCACCTATCCAACCTCAATCATTTGAAGATGTTCCTAATAATGAATTAAATTTATATCATGCTCACTCATCGGATGAAAGTCATCAAGATGAATCTCTTACTCAAGAAGGTGAACCTGTCACTCAAGAAGGGCTCTTGAAAATAATGCCTTTTGGAAACGAGTAAGTACAACAATCACTTTTGTGTTTTAACGTCCTCTCTATATTGCTTCTATTGTGGATGCATGTGTAATTACTCATTATTTGACCTGCTTATAGGTTTAATCCATGTACTGTTGTTCATCAAGTAACAGTTGCCATTAAAAGCAAATTTTTAGAATTCTGCCCTACATGGGGACATGCCAGTGTTCAAATGCGAGATTTGTGGTTTACTGAATTTAAGGTAAGTATTTATTATCATTTTTTTGCATATTTTGATATTATACATAGTAGGTAATTCATTGTATATGTTTGTTTTCTTTTATAGAAATATTGTGTGTGGGATCCTCAACACAATGCAAGAGTTTGTCAAATTTTTGAGATTACAGGGAGTGCTCGATTAAGAGGGTTCATGAAATAGGAGATAGTCAATTATTCAAAGGACTACAACTATGTACCAAAATATATTCCTGCACCAGTTTAGCGTCAACTATTGCATTATTGGGCTACAGATCCGCATTTTAAGAATTGGTCAACAGCAAATACTATGAATCGAGCATCAAATGCTGGAAGTTCCAAGCACACTGGTGGTTCCATATCTCTGGGTAAACATGCACGCAGAATGGTAAGATAAAAATAGTTTAATTTTAGTCTTGTTCTTATTATTTGCAATGTTTTCTTATTCTTTTTTCTTTCCTGTGGATTAAAAATATAATATTATAGGAGAAAGCTACGGGAGTAAAACCTTCTCTAGAGGAGGTTTATACTAAATGCCACATCAAAAAAGACAAAAGTTGGATTGATGAAAGATATGAGAAAGTCATTGTATGTGATGCTAATTTGTTCTTCTTTTTATTTTTTCAACTGCTAATTTTCACTATATGTTAGTATTTGTTCATGGCATATTTAGTTTCGATTAAAATGAATTGATTTTGTAGGGTGAATTCAAAAAGTGAAAGACAGAACTTTCTCAAGTAGCTTTATCCTTGGATAATGAGGGAGATGTTGAGACATCTAAGGAAGGCTTAGATATACCAGATGATTATACTATTTAGAACGAAGTTGTGATAAAGGGAAAAAAGAAAGCTGTTTTTGGTTTAGGTTCTTTTGGTTTAAATCTCTCTTCAAAGTTGGATTCCAGAAATTGTTCAGAGACATCCAAAAACAATCTAAATATTGAGCAAGAACTTCACATGTGGAAAGAAAAGGCAAAGGAGCAAGAAATGATCAATGAAGAGCAAAAGGTTAAGTTGAAAGATGTTGAGCACAAGTTAAAAGATCAAGGACGTCAACTAAAAGTTCAACAAAAAAGAATTGGTTCTACTGAAAAGACAATTCATGCTTTGTACAAAAAGTTGAATCTCCCAATTCCTTCAACCTTGTCTGATCATACGAAAGATGAGCTTGGAACAGGCTCTAGTGATGATAACATGAGTGATTGATATTTGGAGTATATGTTTTTTCTGATTTAGATTAAGGAATTTTTAGGTGAATTAGTTAGTACATTTTATTTTATTCATGATATTTGACCTTTTAAAGGCTTTCTTTGTTTTAGTTTAAGTATTTTTTTCTTATTTTAGTTTGATTACATTTATGGACAAAAGTATTTAAATAATAAATTTTTTAACTCTTTTATGGTAATTAACTTTTTCATGACTTTATTATGTGTTTATAATTTCGATGATGTAATATGAAAAAAATGATTATGATGGTCTTAATACACAAAGCAGATCGAATACAATTTATTTTCTAAAATATTTATGTATTAAATAGCAAATTATTTTGTACAAAAATTGTTTGAAATATTATATTAAATTTGTAAAAAATTTGTGCAAAAATAATTTTTTGTTTTGTATGAAATTTGTTTCAAATACGTAAATTCTTTTAAATTAAATTTGTCTGAAATTTAATTGAAAAGAAATATTTGATTTGTCTAAAATTTTTTCGAAAAAATTTGTTATATTTGACTAAATTTATTAGAAATTTGTCTGAGATAAAGTATATTTTTTGTTTAAAATTTGTCTAAAATAAAATATTTTTCTGTTTGAAATTTGTCTGAAATACATTGTCTTTATGTTGGCTAATTTGTCTAAAATTCGTCTATTAGTTAAAAATTTAGCAGATAAATGCCTATTTGAAATTTGTCACAAAATCGTTCGAAAAAAATTTCAGACGAAATTTCAAACAAAATGTAATTAACAACAAGGCTTTTTGGGACAAAAAAAATTCGTCCCAATTTTATTTGAAATAAAAATTTTGTCTCTAATTTGTTCGAAATTTATTTCAATTTCGTCTCAAAATTCGTCTGAAAAAATCCTATTTTTAGTAATGATTTCATTATTGTACTAGTGTACTACACCATTATCTGATCAATAGCAAGAACTAAGAAGTAGAGGGAGGATAAGAAAATCTATAATCAGAATTAATAAGAAAGGTTTTAGAGATTGATGGTTTGCATGCTTTTTGGACACTATATTAGCTAAGCCACTAATTGAACAAAGCTTGGTTGCTATAGGATTATAACTTCCTAATCAAACAAGATTGCAGAATTGAGGAAGGATTTTCTTTCTATGAAACCTAAGAAAATAAAGTTATGGATTCGTGAGATAGTGTAGGATATATATCTTTAACAATAATGACATTTTTATATCATCAATTATTGTCACACCTTAAAATATAGTCAGCTTAAAATTTTGTATTTGTACCTGTAAAATTTGTTGAGTAGGGAACATTCCAGCCGATTGCATTGAAATTTTACCTCCTTCCTTAGAAGCAATATAGGAGACTAGCGCTTGCAATTGTGCTTTAACGGTATCCAACTCTTCTTGCACATTTGGACCACAAGTAGATGATGTGCCAGCATCATTTAAAGAACCTAAATTCATCTGACTAATCCTTATAGTGTTGTTCTTGAAAGCAACTATTGGAACAGCTCCCATCCCTAAACCTTGAACACGACCAGGGTGCTCTTTCCCAAAAATTACTCCAAGAGCATCAAGAGGAGAATTAACGGTTGATTCCACTGCTTGTTGACTGCTATGTGCTTCAGTATTCTCCTATATATATAAAAAGAAAGAGAAAGAATCAAATATAGTATTATCTTATAAAAAAAATAAAAAAGAAATACAATCAAGTTACTTATTGCACTTTAGTCTTACCGCTATTTCTTTAGCCTTTTCATTAACATAACTTCCATCTATTTTCTTGTGAGTGATGTCCCACATTTGAATCCTATTAAATTCTTTTCCCGTCTCTTCCATCTAAAATTCAAGAAAAGTAGAAAGACTCAATCAAGAAATAGTAGCCTCATCTTAACTCTTAGAGATCATGATAGAGTTATAAAATATAATAGTGGTAGCAAACTAAACAATGGGTGCTAAAGTAAAACCAAGTAACAGCAGGAGGCATGCATTAATTGATTACCAGTTCAGCCATTCTTCTTGCAATTGATTTAGCACCTGAAGTTTAAGAAATTATTTGTTTTTTCCGAATTTATTGATTCCTCTTACAAAGATTCTGCAAGATAAATTTGGACACAATTAAATAGAGCCAAACATGCATTTCACATGTAACAAAGCTTATAAAAAGAGAGCCAAGAATATAATAATAACAACAATAATAATAATGGTTTCAAGAGAGCAAAAGAGAGCAGTACTACTACATGAGAAGCTATCACTGGTTCATTACCAACTCTATATAAAATAAAAGACAAGAGCAGGCAGCAGCAATATCTGCTTCAACATTTTCACAACATTCCATATGAATTCAATATCCTATTTGCAGCAGCAAACTATATAAGGCTTTTTTAGTGTGTATGGCTAATAATTATATATATTCCAAAGGCTGTAAAATTAAAAATAAAGCAAAAAAGGACAACATTTAACTGTGAGAGTAAGTACTTACCTAAGTTTCAGGCTTCAAACGATATTCTACGACTAAAGTCTATTGATCAGGAGCAATATCCTCTGGTGCATTATTTATGATCTCAGTTTTACTCAGCCTCGGATCATAAAACTCATTCCGAAGCTTTATCGTATGTTCCTTCCATTTTTTGCCAAGCGATTGGAGCAAAAATCGTTTGGCCAAGTTATCACTCACTTTGAAGCAAAATTGAGCCTTCAATATTATAACAAATAATATATATTAACCAGCAAATATAACTAAATAATGGTAAAGAAATAATTTTTAGAGTTTGAGTAATCTTCTTACTAGGAAAAAAAATATTCGATTGATTTTTAAAAAAGCTCGTTGGAATGTCTGATCACTTTTCAAAACTTATTGAAAATGCTACACAATCAGTGGCCAATTACCCACAAACTTCTACAAAGAGTCTGGCTGCTTCTCCTTTTGTTGCATGCTGTTTATCAAAATTGACAACTATACACAAAACTTCTGACAAATTATGCACATCCTTCACTAATAAATGAAGGCATGCACTATCTTCGTATTCATCTAAAATAGAGAAATGAGTATAAATAAATGAGTAAATAAGCGACTAAAGAATGCTGGACAGAAAGATAAGGCAACATATATAAAGTGGACAGCAACCTTCTTTTCTTTATCATATATAATATCTAATTAAGTAGATTTCACTCAAACTATATTTTGTTGAAAACATATATACATACCTATGGCATCAACAATCCAATAATGCTTAGATTCACGTCTACGCTTATGTTTAAGTTCGAATGGATGCTCATATATAGTTGGAGCAACTGATGACGGCTCAGAATAATTTGAAGCTGCCGACTTGTCTCGGGATGAAGTTGCAGCTACTGTCGACTTGTCTTGGGATGAACTTGCTGCTGCTGCCGACTTGTCTCAGGAGGAACCTGCAACTGCTGACCTGTCTCGGGAGAAATTTGAAGATGCCGACTTGTCTCGAGATGAATTTACAGCTGCTGTGAACTTGTCTCGGGAGAAATTTGCAGCTGCCAATGTGTCTCGGGGGGAATTTGCAACTGCTGCTGACTTGATTCGGGAGAAATTTATAGCTGTTGATGTGTCTCAGGAGGAATTGGCAGCTGCTGCCGACTTGACTTGTGATGCATTTGAAGCTGCCGACTTGTCTCATGATGAATTTACAACTGCTACTGACTTGTCTTGTGAAGAATTTGTAGCATATGCCGCTTTAAGTAGATTCTTATACCTCTTTTGCTTTGGCATATCTGCATAATAAATCAAATCAATAATTAATAAGTATAGAATAAAATATGCATAAAAAATTAGTAGTTCCATCAAATCAATAATTAAGAAAGCAAACTTATAATTTCCAATATGCAATAGCAACTTTCCAAATTATAACCAAGTGTGCTTTCATCAAAGCTTAATTTTATTTCCAATCTACAATGGCAACATTATTTTAAAAGCAAAACTAGTTTAAGTTTTAAAGGCAATAGAAGGAAAAGGAAGCAGAGACGATAAGTTTGCTATTCCTATTCCTATTCCTATCATCATTCTCTTTTATTATAAGTTTGCTTTCTTTTTTCTTGGAGAGAAATAAAATAATTAATAAGTATAGATAAAATGTGAATTATAACTAAATGAAAACTTAAATATAATTTCATACCATAAATTAATTTAACCTACTAACTATTCTGACATGTGTTCGTCTTCTCTAATGTCATCATCTAGTAGTTCATCATCTACCTTATCTCTTAACAATGATAGATTATCACCATTTTCAAATAAAGAATCTATGTTTTGCTCTAACCATGGCTCATTCTCGCATGCTTCATCATCTTTATTTCTCCCCATATCATATGAGTCTCTTAACTGCAAATGCACGACAACACTCCAATCTTTATTCTCTTCATCATTGAGAAAATACACCATTCGAGCTTGTGAGGCTTCAATATATGGATCATCCTCCTCTCGGTCACCACTGTGTATTACTCATGAAAAATTAACAGAAGTAAAATCCCAACTATCCTTTCTACAGCCCCACTCCCTAGTGGTGTCAGCCCATTTACATTTGAATAAAGTAACCCAAAATCGGCCATTGTAGTTTAGTTCTATAATATCTTCTAGTTTGTCATAATATTACAAATCAACATTCCTAACATTAGCATCACTAGCACTAGCAACACAAGGAGTTGAAGACATTAAGAAAACTCTGCTATTCTGGGTCTTTAACCCATTGTCTCGATTGGTAGATCGAAAGGAAAACCCATTGATACTAAATGTAGAAAACCTCTTGGCATATCGTGATGGACCACTTGATAAGTATCTCAAATCCTCATGTACAGTATTCATAATGTTTGGGTTCATAAGCTATGATGATAGAACAACATATTAGTTATTATATCCATATATACTAGCTCAATATTGGCAAAAAATTATCACTTTTTCTATTTACCTGCGTAGGAAACCAAGTAACAAAATCTTTATTGACTCTTTTTTCTATCTCTACAATTGAAGGCCTTCTATCCTTAGATCGTCTTCATACAAAATCTTTGAAGTCACTATCAGATATGAAAGTTTAACTCTAACTAAATAACTATTTTCAAGTAAATAAAAAACATGTACGAAAATCCTTAAGCACTTACTCAATGAACGGTTTGACATATGGACAATTTAGAACCACATAATGATGTGCTTGTTTTTTTCCCTATAGGTGACAACTCAAATACTATGAAAGCTCCATTAGAACCACATAACGATGTGCTTGTTCATTACCATCTTCCAACAACTTATAAAATTCTACATTTTCTCCATTATGCTCATCATTTTGAGTTCCATCCCCATCTTCTATATTCTCTCCATCTCCATCTTCTATATTGCCTCCATCTCCATCTCCATCTCCATCTCCATTCAAGTTAGGTCCAGTGACTTCAAATGCGTCATTGAGCATTGTTACCATTGGATGCTGAGATGTCGAATCATCTTGTATAATATGACTAGTTTGATGAACTTGTGACCCAACTCCAACTGCTTCTTCACCATGCCAATACCAAACTTTGTAGTTTTCTAGAAATGGCTTGACTATTAAATGTTCAAAAACTTTTTCTTTTGTTTTCCACTTGCGAAAACCACATATCGGACAAGGGCATTTAATCTGACGACCCGCGAGAGACTGATGCTCAAAAGAAAAATCCAAAAACTTGTTAAAACCATCTTTATACTCATGCGTGGTTTGTGGTTTTCCAATTCATGACTTATCGATTGACATGACTAAGAGGGACTACAAATAGGGATTTTAAAAAATCTATTCATTAAAATTCTATATATATATATATATATATATATATATATATATATATATATATTCTAAAGGAAAGAAAATTATTCTTGTATGTGAAAATTAGACATTAAACAAATGCTTAAATAGTATTCTAAAAAGAAACTATAAAAAAATTATAATTACCTCTTTCAAATGATAATTTCATAGCTTTGTAAAATTTTCGTTCTCAAGTAGTTGTGTATATACAAATTAATTTTTTCTTACAAGATAAAAAGAGAAGAAAATAAATAAAGTAATATATTATTCTCAAATTACAATTTATAAGAATAAGGTAAAATATTTTATTGTGAAAAGGAGATAGAAGATGAACTCATATATGTTTCATTATGAAAAGTACAGGAATTATATTGATTGTACTTCTATATTAGTTAATGAAATAATAATGGATATGTGGTAGACATAGTAGTATACCAGTCCTATAGAGAGAGAGTGAGAGACTTAAGAAATGACTTCAAAAATATTTTTTTCCTTGCTAAAGGGAAAATAAGTAGTGGAAAAAATGAAGTAGAAAAGTTAAAGCACTAATTTGATTATTGCAAAGTGCACAAAATTAATCACTATACGTGTAGCAACAAGAATTGTAACACCCTAATATTCAAATCCTTATGCTCGAGTCATAAGTCAATGATATTACGGTGGTACGACTCTCAGGTGGATTATTAATATATAAATATAGTTAATTTTGAAAGGAGTATTAATCGAGAAGCCTGAAAAGAGTAGAAATAAAATCTCACAGACGTATCACTCACGTTTCGACAACGAAAAGTTAAACTGTGAAGCCGAAAGCGATAAACGGACAGACATAAAGGAGATTAAGAGACAGATAACAGATAGATATATATAACGTAAGTAAATAGCCACTAGTCGCGACCCGCGAAGTTTAGGCCGGCTAGGGTACAGTACAAAAGTAGTTGACAACAATATATCCTAATCTCTCCCAAAGAAAACATGAGAGCCTCTATAGGCAAGTTCCAAAAGAGTTCAATACATAATATAACCTTTTCAAACAAAGATGGAGAGATTCTAATCATAAACACAAGGTAGAGGAAATAATATCTTCGCCGTCTCTCAGACGAACCGCAGCTCACTTCTGAGCACCTGAACCTGTATCTGAAAAACAAGAGATATATACGGAATGAGAACCCCGGGCCCATGGGTTCCCAGTACGGTAAAAGTGCCAAATAAATCCAATGCACGGCAATAAAAACTCACTAAGCATCCTAAACTCCTTTTCACCAAATATCCAGCCTAGATTCTCACTAATCCATAAATAGGCATCTGACGTAAGGGGATACTAAATCTAGTTCATATTACACATGTTTTCCCAATCCACTGATTCTTTCACGAATCGGACTCAGAATCATAAGCAAAGCCATTACCAGTTGCTCTGCCTCAGCAGCTCTATATCAATACATCATACCCTCGCCTGGAGCCAGTGAAATCACATCACTACGTCCACCCAGGGGGGCTCAAATGATCTCATTCGAAAATCATCATCATTATGCAATCGCATTATCAATTCATCTCATCAAGAACAGCCCCCAACATCCACCAACACCATCATGAGGGATCTCTCAGTTGTACAAACACAAGCAATACAGTCAAGTAATACACAAATAAGGTACAAGTAGAACAAGTAGCATGTAATCAGGTAACATAACATATATGATATGGAAATCCAAAACAAATAGGCAAATCCAAACAATTCAAACATATGCAAATGATGTATGCCTGCCCTATGGCTGATGATATCATCTGTCGGTTATCAAGCCAACCCGACGTGTCCGGTAGCTAACCCGGGCACAGTCTCTCTATTGCGTATTAATATCATTAGAGGGAATATGTGCCCTGTCACCATTAGAGGGTATCTGCGCCCTGTCGCCATTAGAGGGTATCTGCGCCCTGTCGCCATTAGAGGGTATCTGCGCCCTGTCGCCATTAGAGGGTATCGGTGCCCTGTCACCCTTACAACCAGAGAGAAAACACAAGTATTGACCCGGAGCAAGCGGGACGAACCACAACCCTTGCTACTACCCAGGTAAACTCGTATCTCAGATAGTGGAAGTGCAATTCACAATTATCAATAATTCAGCATAAACATGCATGAATTCTCATCCATGGATCAACATCCATATCAGCCATCCGGCTCACGGTTAAATCCATAACCAGCCAATATTCATAGCATACACAGCTATTCCGGCTCACGGTTCAATCCAGAACCAGCCAATATTCATAGCATACACAGCTATTCTGGCTCACGGTTCAATCCAGAACCGGCCAATTCATAAACAATTACGGCCCTTCGGCCAATGGCATAACAAGCACTTCCACCACCATCCTCCACATCTCACATAATCCTCAATGATCCTCATTGATTATTCATTTTCCCCTTGCTTCACTCGCAAGTTACCTCATTCACTAGCCCTTTCTAATAGCTAGGCATATCATAAAGATTTAAGATATAAGTGGTGAGATCGGAGGCTTAGAAGTATGAGATTTGGCTTTTAAAACTCAAATATCAACTTTGGCATGAAAACAATGCCACGCGTACGCGTACTCCACGCGCAAGCGTGGTTGTCCTTAAAAACTCATCGACGCGCAAGCGTCGTGCACGCTAACGCGTGGATTAAAAATTTGCCAAATCGACGCGCACGCGTCAACCACGCGTACGCGTGGATACTCTCGTGCCCCAGGCACAAAGCTGGCACAGTTCTGGCACAACTCTCTGGAAAATGGCTGGGCATTGGGTGCAGCACTATCGGCGCGCCCGCGCACATCACGCGCACGCGTGGATGGCGTTTTCTGAAAGATCGGCGCGTACGCGCCAAGTGCGCCCACGCGCAAGGGGTTATTCTGCTAAAAATTTACTAAGTTAAAAACTGCAGAATTCACAGCTTCAACCCCCAATCTTCCGACGGACATAACTTCCTCATTTTAAATCGTTTTTCACCCGTTCTTTGAACGGCATGGACATCCCGGATCCAATTTCATTTCTAAACAGATTTGGCACAAAACAAAGATCCGTAGTCCAAGTTATGTCCCGTCAAAGTATGCCCAAAAACTATGTTTTCATATAAAACCACAAAGTGCCATTTTCAAAACAAGCCATTTTCAACTCTTTTCAAAATCAATCAAAACATGCCAATTTCAACCCTTTTTGAAACCAATCAAAATATACCAAAATCAACATCAAGCCTCCTCAACTCATACATTAACACTTTACCCCGACTCACAAAACCATCATATAACCATCTTTACCCATTTCAAGCAAATGGCTAAATTCCAAGCACATCAACATGTCCTACATCCTTCCTCATCTCAATTTCCAACAATACTATTTCCAATCAACCATCATTATACATAATCAATATCATAATCACTATCACGTGGTTCCACCCACAAATCAACCTTAATCATTCCTCAAACATATATCACAATATATATACCTCTCATGCATTATCATACCATCAAGGCATCAATAATCATACTCACATATATGACCACATAATAAATCTCAACCAAAATCAAACATACCTCATCTATACAATTTCACCCAAAATTACCAATTTCCACACTTCAACTCCTCAAACCTCATTATCCAATAACCAACCCAATCATTCATACATTCATTATATGAAATTCATCCAATCACTTGTGTCATCATACAATGCACACATCACTTACCTTCCTTACCTCTTTCCGGCCTCCGGCCCAAAATTTACGGCCTCCGGCCCAATTTCACAATTTAAATGCATAAACCACAAATTAATACTCATTACCCAATACATCAAATTTTCAATACACCAAGCATACAAGGCCACACAATTCTCAACCCAAATCATCAATTCACATTACATACCAACTATGCATATTAGCATCAACCATTTACACAATCCAAACTTAATCCTAGGGGCATCTAGCCTAGGAATTCTCATCACACCACACGGTACTTAAATGGAACTTAAACCGTACCTCTTGTAGCCAAATCAATTGAGCCTCTTCTTTGGAAGTCTCCACCAACCTTAGCCCTAAGCCTCACCAAAGCTCCTCAAAACACCAATCTCCCAATTGTGCACCAAGATCATCAAATACACTAACATAACCAATATCACATACATACATCAACCTAGGGCTCATAAAATGACAAATCACAAGGGTTTGAGCACTTCTTACCTCAGCCCATATGAAGTAGGGATAGAACTCACTTAGAATCCATGTTGGAGTATCCCTAAACACCCAAAATCACAAGATTTCAACACTAACTTCCCAAAAACGTGTAACAGTGGGGAATTTCGAAAACTGGGCAGAGATGAATGGAATACTCACCACAAAACTTAGATAGAATTGTAGAGGATGAGAAGAGCGACGCGTGGCCGCAAACGGCTCGTCAATCGGAGCTCCGTAGCTCAAGTTATGGTGATTTGAAGATCAAAGAGAGTTAGGTTTTCTCTCTTCTCTCCTCTCTTCACTATTTCAGCGCCCCAACCCTTCTCTTTAGGGTAAAATGAGCTGAAATGCTCATAACTAATGTTTATATATGTTGGGTCTTGGGCCCACTTAGGCCCAGTTCACTTATTTTTGTCCGTTGGCCCAATTTTGGACCAAAACCCTTAAGATTAGCGCTCTAAATCGCACTTCAAATATTTCTACCTCCTAATTATAATTCCTCATTTCTTAATCTTATTTACCCATAATCAATTTTCTCAGCTGTAGTACCAGACAAATCTCAGCCGGTACTTCCGGTCAAAATTCCACTGCGCGCTTTTACGCAGAAAACTATGTTTTCCGACTCGGAAAAATTCACTGAATCCAAATATCATATTTAAATCATCAAATTCCAATTGCAAAATCTTCCAACCATATTCGCTCCTACTTAACTTATTATTTAATCAATTTCGGTTAGGCCGGGTTTTACATTCTACCCCCCTAACAGAAATTTTCGCCCTCGAAAATTCCATCCATCACTACGAGTACGCGAGCATAGTCTGCCTTTATATCAACGTATAACAGTTCCAAGGTCCTTTTTACTCTGCGCGCTTCCGTTGCCGCACTCTGATCTCTCTATCCCTGAGGGTCTCGGTCGTTCGTTCAACGCCGACCAACAGCCTCGTCCCCTACTTTTACCGGCTCATCAACTCACACCCTATTAAATCTCGAATCATGTCATCAATAAGATTGCCATCATCGTTAATCATAGCCATTTTTTTTTTCACATCACTATAATCAATCAATGATCATCACCACACCTTAATCATACTCCATCACTATCCTCTCTCTCTCTGCCAAGCCAATTCCTCTAATCACAGCTCAACTCCAAGCATAATCTCCAAACTTACTTTCTTATTCTCAAACCCTCAAATTTCATCTTGCTGATATAAAGCCTCTGGCTTATCAATCAAAAACCCCTTTCATTTCTAGAAACCAAATGAGTTCGGAATAGCGAGTTAACAAAATCATAAGAGTTCGCATTTCCTTTAATAATCTATAAAAGCATTTGAGACACATCTCTTTTGTTAAAATTACTCATATCAAAAATCATCTTCAAAACCAAAACCAACACTCTTTCAAATTCTTGGGGAAAAATTTTCAACAGTACCTCTCCAAAAATTGGAGTTTACCACCTGTTCATACCCTGACCGAGCTCTCCAAACTCGGTAATGCTGATAGAAGGCCCGACCTCGACCCAAGGCCCACGTTCGAGGTCGGACCTCGGACAAACAGGCCAAAGAAAGGCCCATCAGAAGGAACTAAGCCCAAAACCTAAAGGCCGAAAGGGCCTGGGAAAGGCGGTTCCGCAAAGATAGAGATGAATCTCCCAAAAGATAAGATAAGATAAGAATATCTTATCCAGGGATGATCGCAGCCAACTACTATAAATACACTGGAGCACCCAGGTATAACTCATACTCTAATTCTACTTGATATCTGCTTGGACCCATGCTAACTTAAGCATCGGAGTGTCATTGCAGGTACAACCCCCCGCCGTTCAGCACAACCAGCTCGGGTCACAGACCCCCCACCTCGGGCCTTGCCAGAAGACCGAGCTACACGTTTCAGGTAACCCTCGGAACATTGGCGCCGTTGCCGGGGAACCTGGAAGTCATCCCTTTACCATGGCGGACGACCCTCCCAACAATAACCACGCTACATCAGAACAAGAAGAGGAAGTTGACACCGGAGAACGGCCGGACAGCCCTCTATCACCACGCACTCCAGGAGGAAACAAACAGAATCGCCCAAAGACATCACCCCCAGACAAAGATCCACAAAATCCCGAAAGAGAAAAAAGTTCGGAGATTCTGGAAACAGTTCGGGCACAACAAAGCCGGCTGAGACAACTCGAAGAGGACGCAAAGAAGCAGAAGGAAACTGAACAGGATCTGAGAAGGGAAGCTCGCAAACGCAGAGAATTGGAAGAAAAACTGCGGAAGATAGAGGCCAACCTAAAAGATAGGACGGAACACGGCACCACTCCCGAAAGCAACCATGATCCCTTCACACAAGAGATCATGAAAGAGAAGGTACCGCGAAACTTCAAACCACCAGATATGGACCTCTACGACGGCACCACCGATCCAAGTCATCACCTCAGCAGTTTCAGAAGCAGAATGTACTTAGTCGACGCCTCCGACGCGATTCGATGCAAAGCCTTCCCCACCACTCTCACTAAGTCAGCCATGAAGTGGTTCGACAACCTGCCACCAGGATCAATCTCCAGCTTTGAAGACCTGACCAAAAAATTCTTAACAAGGTTCTCTATTCAAAAGGACAAGGCAAAACATGCCCCCAGCCTACTCGGGATCAAACAAGGCAACCGAGAAACTCTCAGAGAGTACATGGAGCGATTCAACAAGGCCTGCCTGGACATACAACACTTGTCCACGGAAGCAGCCATCATGGGACTAGCAAACGGCCTAAAAGAAGGACCGTTTAGCCAATCCCTATCCAAAGATACCCGACTTCCTTATACGAAGTACAAGAACGGGCAGGAAAGTATATCAACATGGAAGAAACCTCCCAGCTGAGAGACTCTTCCAGGAAGGAGTCAACCTACCCGCCCGAGATCGAGATCGGGAACAGAAAAAGAAAGAAGAATCCAACTCGGACAAGCCACGAAAATACCACAGCTACATTCCCCTCCGAGTCTCCCTGGTAGACGTCTACAGAGAAGTATGCCACACCGAGAAGATCCCACCACCCAAACCTCTGAAGCACAAGAGAGCAGGAAGAGATCGGTCCGAGTACTGCGAATATCACAGACTCTACGGCCACTCTACTAACGACTGCCACGACTTAAAGAATGTTATAGAAAAGCTAGCCAGAGAGGGAAAACTCGACAGATACATAGCTGAGAAAGGAGAAGAAACCAGAAAGAGAAGACGGGGAGATAACGAAGATCGGGCCGAGCAAACACGAACCCCGCGAACTCCTGAAAGGCACATACACATGATAAACGGAGGTTTCGCAGGGGGAGGGACATCCAAATCCTCACGGAAGAGACACCTCAAAGAAGTCTACCATGTCCGAGAAGACAGCCCCTTACCCGAGTTACCTACTATCTCATTTACCTGAGAAGATGCTCTTGGAATAATACCCGGACACGACGACCCTATGGTGATCACCATCATCCTAGCCAACGCCAACTTACATCGAACCCTGATCGACCAAGGAAGCTCAGCAGATATCCTGTTCAAAGCAGCCTTCGACAAGCTCGGACTCGAAGAAAAAGAGCTAAAAGCCTATCCCACTGACCTGTTTGGACTAGGAGATACCCCGATCCGCCCCTTGGGATACATCTCATTACACACTACCTTTGGAAAAGGCGAGCAAACCAAAACACTAAGCATCGACTACATTGTAGTCGACGTCACTTCAGCATACAATGCCCTCATCGGACGACCAACCCTAAACAGACTAGCGGCTATAGTCTCGACCCCACACCTCTGTATGAAGTTCCCTACCGCAAAGGGAATCGCTACCCTAAAAGGCGACCAAAAACTAGCACGACGATGCTACAACGAAAGCCTGAGCCTAAAAGGGAAAGAGGTCAACACAATAGAACTCGGGCGAGTCCAAGCCCGAGAAGATCTTCGGCCACAACCAGAAGGAGAGACCGAAAAGATCCAGATCGGGAACACACCCGAGAAAGTAACAAACATAGGGGCAAACCTCGAGGCAGGCCTAAAGGAGGAACTCACAACCCTCTTAAGGGAGAATTCCGACCTCTTCGCCTGGAAAGCCTCCGATATACCAGGCATAAGCCCCGACCTGATGTGCCATAAGCTATCAGTATACCCGGGATCCCGACCTGTCCAACAAAGACGCAGGAAGCTCGGGCCCGAACGCATGCAAGCAATAGAAGAACAAGTGCAAGCACTACTAGATGCAGGGTTCATTAGGGAAGTAAAGTACCCCCTATGGCTCGCAAACGTGGTCCTAGTGAAGAAGCCCAATGGAAAATGGAGGATGTGCGTCGACTACACGGATCTCAACAAAGCCTGCCCCAAAGATCCATATCCACTACCGAACATCGACGCCTTAGTCGATGCCGCTTCGGGCTACAGATACCTCTCCTTCATGGATGCATACTCGGGATACAATCAAATCCCGATGTATGGACCCGACCAAGAAAAGACCTCGTTCATAACCCCAAGGGCAAACTACTGCTACGTAGTAATGCCCTTCGGGCTGAAGAACGCAGGGGCAACCTACCAGAGGCTAATGAACAAAGTGTTCTCAGAACACATCGGGCTACAGCTAGAGGTGTACGTCGACGACATGCTAGTAAAGACACAAGAAGACAGAAACTTGGTGGCCGACCTCAGCAGTATCTTCGACACCCTCCGGAAACACAACATGAGACTTAACCCGACAAAGTGCACCTTCGCCGCAGAAGCCGGGAAGTTCTTAGGCTTCATGCTGACTCAGAGAGGCATCGAAGCAAACCCGGACAAATGCCAAGCAATACTCAATATGAAAAGCCCGACGTGTGTCAAAGAAGTACAACAACTAAATGGGAGACTAGCCGCCCTATCAAGATTCTTGGCAGGATCAGCGATAAGATCACTCCCTCTCTACTCACTCCTAAAGAAAGGGAAACCCTTCTCTTGGACCCCGGAATGCGAAAAGGCCTTCCAAGAATTCAAGGAATTCCTCGGGCAGCCACCAATCTTAACCCGACCTCTAAAAGGGGAAGAGCTCGTACTATACCTGTCGGTCGGACATCGGGCAGTCGCCTCGGCACTAATACGAGAAAATGAGGAGGGGCAACACCCCATATACTTCGTAAGCAAAGCACTACAAGGGGCCGAATTAAACTATCAGAAAATAGAGAAATTCGCCTATGCACTAGTGTTCACAGCTCGGAGACTCCGCCCCTACTTTCAAGCCCACACCATCAAAGTCCGGACAAACCAACCCATGAGACACATCCTACAAAAGACAGACATGGCAGGACGAATCCTACAATGGGCGGTGGAATTGTCCGAGTTCGACCTCCACTATGAAGCCCGGACTGCCATAAAATCTCAATACCTAGCCGACTTCGTCGCAGAATACACTGAGACCCCGGGAACCCCACTCTCATGGAATCTGTATGTCGACGGATCCTCAAACAAAACAGGAAGCGGGGCCGGTGTTATACTCGAAAGCGATCAAGGAACACGGATTGAGCTATCCCTAAAATTCGAGTTCCAGGCCTCAAATAACCAAGCCGAATACGAAGCCCTACTAGCGGGACTAAAACTAGCCGAAGAGGTCAGAGCAAAGAGGATCACGATCTTCAGCGACTCCCAGGTCGTCACATCACAAGTAAATGGAAGCTACCAGGCCAAAGACCCTACTATGAAAAAATACCTGGACCAAACACAGGCGCAATTACGACACTTCCCGGAAATACAAATCCAGCACATACCCCGGGAGCAAAATGCCGGGCAGACGCCCTCTCAAAACTTGCTAGCACCAAGCCCGGAGGGAACAACAGAAGTCTCCTCCAAGAAACTCTACAATCCCCCTCCGTGTTAAGGGAGGAAGAAATACTAAATATCCGGGCAACAACAAGGATGGATAACCCCCATACTCAACTATCTGAAATCGGGAACTCTCCCCGCCGAAAGAAAAGAAGCTAAAAGGCTTACAAAAGACGCCCAGAACTACACGTTAATCCACGACGTATTATACAGAAGAGGATTCTCAAACCCCCTCCTGAGGTGCGTCCCGACCACAGAAACAAAGAGCGTCCTCGAAGAAGTCCACAAAGGCATGTGTGGGAACCATCTCGGAGCCCGGGCCCTGTCCAAGAAAATAGTCAGAGCGGGTTCTACTGGCCGACCTTGCAAAGAGACGCGGCAGAGTTTGTGAAAATATGCCCCCTGCCAAAAAACGCCAATTTTCACAAAGCACCGCCCGAAGACCTCATAAGCATCACCGCACCATGGCCCTTCGCAAAGTGGGGACTCGACCTACTCGGCCCATTCCCACAAGGACCGGGGCAAGTCAAGTACCTCATAGTAGGGGTCGACTACTTCACAAAGTGGATCGAGGCTGAACCCTTAGCCACTATTACGGCTCAGAAAAGCCGTAAATTCCTATACAAAAACATTGTCACGAGGTTCGGAGTCCCCTACTCCATCACAACAGACAATGGAACACAGTTCACAGACACAAGTTTTCAGAACTTGGTGGCCGAGCTAAAAATCAAACAGCAGTTCACATCGGTCGAACACCCGCAAGCCAATGGACAAGCAGAGGCCGCAAATAAAGTCATCTTGGCCGGGTTAAAACGAAGACTCCAAGAGGCCAAAGGGGCATGGGCCGATGAACTCCCCCAGGAATTATGGGCATATCGGACAACCCCGCACTCTACAATAGGAGAATCCCCATTCCGACTAGCCCATGGAATGGAGGCAATGATTCCCGTCGAAATAGACGAAGGATCACCCAGAACCATCTTCTACAACGAAGGAGGCAACCCTCAGGCACAAAGGGAAGAACTCGACCTCCTACCCGAGGTCCGAGAAAGAGCCCGAATCAGAGAAGAAGTCTTAAAACGACGAACGGCCCTCAGATATAACCGAAAGGTGATAAAACGAAGCTTCTCCACTCACGACCTGATTTTAATCCGAAACGACATCGGAACACAAAAATCGGGAGAAGGAAAGCTAGCCGCAAATTGGAAGGGGCCCTACAAAGTAACAGAAATCTTAGGGACAGGCTACTACAAGATATCCGACCTAGAAGGCAATGAGCTGCCCAGAACCTGGCACGCCTGTAACCTAAGACGATACTACAGCTAGAATAACTTAACCCGAGGTGTACTCTTTTTCCCCACGAGGGTTTTTTAATGAGACACCCGGTTAAGTAGGACACCCGACCTAGTCAAAAGGGTAAACACTTTGTACATATTCTTCTTTTTAATACTAATCAAATTTCTTTATTTTCTCTTTCTCGTTATAAAGCATATCCTAAAAAGTACCCCACCAAGGCGCATTAATTTATGCTCGGCAAAACGCAAAAAATCATTTGCCAAAGGCCATACGAGGTCGGCAAAGATGAAGCGACGAGGTTCAAATTAATGTGAGAAGTTATAAAAGTAACTCTGAAATGGCTCAAAAAGCCAAATAGAAAAGAAGTTACAAAAATAACTTAAAAAAGGCCGACCAAACAACGAAGTCGGACCTGACCAAAGGGGTACTCAAGGATCCCGATGTCCGAGAGTAAACTCGGACCCAAGAAAGAAGCTGGCAAAAGAACCAGGACTTCGAGAAACGCTAGCTAAAAAGTTGTTACCCAAAAACAACTAAAAAGCAAAAAGCGAGAAAGTCAAGGCGCTAGCTAAAAAGTTGTTACCCAAAAACAACTAAAAAGTAAAAAGCGAGAAAGTCAAGGCGCTAGCTAAAAAGTTGTTACCCAAAAACAACTAAAAAGCAAAAGCGAGAAAGTCAAGGCGCTAGCTAAAAAGTTGTTACCCAAAAACAACTAAAAAGCAAAAAGCGAGAAAGTCAAGGCGCTAGCTAAAAAGTTGTTACCCAAAAACAACTAAAAAGCAAAAAGCGAGAAAGTCAAGGCGCTAGCTAAAAAGTTGTTACCCAAAAACAACTAAAAAGCAAAAAGCGAGAAAGTCAAGGCGCTAGCTAAAAAGTTGTTACCCAAAAACAACTAAAAAGCAAAAAGCGAGAAAGTCAAGGCGCTAGCTAAAAAGTTGTTACCCAAAAACAACTAAAAAGCAAAAAGCGAGAAAGTCAAGGCACTAGCTAAAAGGTTGTTACCCAAAAACAACTAAAAAGCAAAAAGCGAGAAGTCAAAGCGCTAGCTAAAAAGTTGTTACCCAAAAACAACTAAAAAGCAAAAAGCGGGAAGTCAAAACGCTAGCTAAAAAGTTGTTATCCGAGAACAACTAAAAAGCATAAAAGCGGAACAAGACAAATCGAAACACAAAGCATGGCATAATAAAGCTACAAGAGTAGCTAAAATAGCAGAACAGGTGTCCAAAATGTTTGCAGAAAACATCCAAAAAACAAAAAGCCCACAGGTCGGGCAAAAGCACAAAAAGTAAAAAATTACAGAGGATCAAGGCCCTTTCCAGACTCCGCATCAACACCTGGCTGAAACATGGATATCGGGACTGCAGGAACAGCACCATCGCTTGGAACCTCCATACCAACTCTATCCTCGGCCAAAGGTGAAGTCGGGTTCACGACCGGAGCCTCGGGGTCGGACACCGGAGCCTTGGGGTCGGACATCGGAACCTCATCCTCAACAGGGGCAGGAACAATCTTCCCCTCCACAACCATGTTATCCGTACTGAACAAACTGAGATCCAATTCGGGAGCAAGAACCCGGACCTGATCCTCAAATTCACAAACATAGCATCCATACCCTTGGCCACATTATCTTCCAGCTCATAAAAGTCATCCCGAGCAGATTGCAGCTTCTCCTTCGTCTCCACAAGCTCAGCATACAGCTTGGTATAGTTCTCCGTCGCCACCCTCGCCATCTCCTCAGACGTCTTCGCCACCGCCACAGCCGCGGTAGCCCTAGTCTTCTCTTCCTCCTCCAGCTCGGCAATCCTAGCATCCTTCAGCTGACTAACCTTATCAAGCTCGGACCGGGCCTTCTCAAGTCGGGAGCTGGTCGCCCCAAGGGGAGCTTTCTTAAACTCCCGAGCAATGGCGGCATGAAGGCTAGCCATCCGAACACAACTCCGCGCCATATACTGAAAGTGATGCTCCATGGACGCATCATCAGTAGAAATAAAAGTCTGAGGAAGAATGTGCTGCTCAACCCAACCGAGAGCATCGAAATCCTTGTCATTGAAACCAGCAGGCTCTCGGGAAGTCTTCTGTTTCTTGGGGGGAGGACCCGAGGTCGAGGTCGGGGAAAGCTGACCGGGTCCGGAGGTCGGAGGATCCTGAGTTATAGCTCGGAACTGAGGGACCGGAATGGTCTTCGACCGAGTCTGAACACCAATTGTAGTCTTCTGCGGAGAAGGTCGGGGAGAAGCTTCAGCCTCGATATTCCGAGATGCCGCAGATTTCTTCGCTCGACGGAGAAACTTCATAGAATCAGCCTGAGAAGACATCTCTGCAGAAACGAAACAAAGAGGTTATCAAACAGAAAGATCAAAACAAAGTCAAAATATGAAAATGAAATCTCAAAAAGAGGTCGGGAACTACCTAACTCGGAACGGAGAAGGCTTGGATCTCCCAACATTTTCTTCGTATCCAAGTGAGGTGCCCGACCCCATAGACTGCTCAACACACCAACGAAAGCCTGTTCCACCTCATCTAGACTCTCGAAAGTGTACTTAACCGACACCACACTCTCTTGCCAACAAAGAGGAAACGAAGGCTCCCCACTCTCATCTAAGAAAAAAGGTCGGACATCTCCAACAGCCCGGACTTTGAAGTAATAGTTTTTGAAATCGTGAAACGACTCATCATACAAAGTGCAAAATTTCCTACCCTGGTTAGCCCTAAACGAAACCCAGGACACCTTCCCAGCACCGACCCCGGCTTCGTCAGTACAAACAGATAAGAAAAAGAGAAACAGAAGGGGAGACGCCTAAAATCTGACACAAAAGTTGGAAAAGCTTTAAAAACGCCCAAGAGTTCGGATGGAGTTGTGTAGGGGCAAGGTTACAAGACCAAAGGACCTCGGATTCCAGGTCGGTGAAAGGAAGACGGACACCTAGCTTGGAGAAGAAACAATCATAAGCATAGAAGAAAAGTTTCTCGGAACTCTCTAACGGCGGAAAACATACCCTCTCCTCGGACTCCGGGGCTGCTAACTCGTAATCCCGCTCAGACTCCCTGTTCTCACAAATACTACACTCCCTACGGAACCTAATCAGATACTCAGAATCTACAACAGACGGGACCCTTAAAGGAGCAGGATCTACCCAACCTAGACCACTCGGAATCTTGGTCGACATTGCTTGAAACACCTTTCGAGACATAAAAAAATCTTGCCTACAAAGAAAGAATACAACAGCAAGACAAAAATCACACAAAGGCAGAAAAACCAAATTCAACAAAAACAAAAGAAAGCAAAGTTCTTTTACAAACAAGAAGGCAGCAACTCGAATAACAAAAATGGATCGGAGAAAAGAGTCCCCCACACACACATACAAAGCAATAGCGGCGCCTCTTTTCGGGGCAACCCGGGCATAGAAGATATCAGAAAAAAGAAGCGTACGAAGAATAAAAGCGAAAAAAGCAAACCTGGAAAAGAAGAAAGCGACGAGCTCCGACGAAAGGAAAAACGGCGGCGCAGAAAAGAACTCTGAAAAAACGCACAAAAAATGGAAGACGAAGAACAGAGAGAAAGAAGAGAAGATGCTCGAAAAGAAGTGATGAATAAACAAAGAAAAATGAAGAAAGGGGCAAATAAATAAAGCCTCCACAGAGCGCCGCACGGAAATCGAGGAAGAAAACGGTAACAAGCAATAAATGCTGAAACGACCGTTTTCAAATTTTGAAAAACTACTATGCTCGAGCTCGACCTTCCGAAAAAAGACGAACTCGGGCAGGGGCACTGTTCATACCCTGACCGAGCTCTCCAAACTCGGTAATGCTGATAGAAGGCCCGACCTCGACCCAAGGCCCACGTTCGAGGTCGGACCTCGGACAAACAGGCCAAAGAAAGGCCCATCAGAAGGAACTAAGCCCAAAACCTAAAGGCCGAAAGGGCCTGGGAAAGGCGGTTCCGCAAAGATAGAGATGAATCTCCCAAAAGATAAGATAAGATAAGAATATCTTATCCAGGGATGATCGCAGCCAACTACTATAAATACACTGGAGCACCCAGGTATAACTCATACTCTAATTCTACTTGATATCTGCTTGGACCCATGCTAACTTAAGCATCGGAGTGTCATTGCAGGTACAACCCCCCGCCGTTCAACACAACCAGCTCGGGTCACAGACCCCCCACCTCGGGCCTTGCCAGAAGACCGAGCTACACGTTTCAGGTAACCCTCGGAACACCACCTGTCACGGGTTCCCTCAAACCAATCTCAATACCGCATCGACATTTCGATTTAATGGTTTTCACATTCGTCTTTCAAAACCAATCATTATAAATCTCAAACTAAAACCAAGATCACTATGACCAAACATCATAGTACTCATCTCTCAACACCACAACTTGCACTCTCTCATCATCTAAATCCAATTGTGCATTAATGATAATTTCCTCATCCGCTTTAGAACCATCAAAGCTCGCAGCCGCAATCATTTCCAACTAATTTGGGATCATTACTTGCAGTAACCCGCTTAACCCTTCTAATATTCAAACATAAGATACTATAATAAACTTTTACAGCTCTTATTCGTAGCTATCCTGTGTTACTGCTTCCACAAGTTTCCGTTGCTTTATTCGGATCTCTCGTCTAGTACGAGCTCTATCACTTATTTCCTCAAGTACTCAACCACAACTTAGCATGACTGGCATTCACTAGATTTCTATCTATGATAGCCAAAACCACATACCAACTTAATCGTACTTTTAACACGTTGTTACCAATCTTTCGCTTACCAATTCCCAAACCGTCGGATCTAACGGTATCACCCGTTGTTGTAGTGAACACACGACCTTGTTGTTGGCTCTTGGTAGTATTCCGGTTGACCTCCTTAGGACATTTCTAGGACACATGTCCAACTCCTCTGCAACCATGGCAAAGTCCCAATCTACCTCGACACGGAGTTCCCGAATGATGGCTTTGACATCACCCGCCAGTCATTCCATTCTGAGGTTGCTTTCCGTTAAAGGCCTACCTAATCATTTATGCTCACCAAACCTTTTATTAAGATAACTTAGGGTTATCTAGAACAGATCATAATTTTTCATTCGACCATGTATTACGAGTGAATACCAGCCTTCAGCATTATGTAAAGTGGTAAAGAATTAAGTTATCAGTTTTCTTATTACCTTAGGTACGAAAATCGGACCTGGCAGTCTCCCGATCCTTCCGGTGTGGGCAATCTCTGACCACATGTCCTAGCTTTCCGCAATTGTAACACAAACCCGAACCATAACGACACGGTCTATTTGAGTGATGACCTCCACATCTCTGACAGCTCGAAACATTAGAAGCAGCCGCTGCCCGTTTTCCCTTACCGTTTCTTTGGGACTCCTCACTCGTCACAAAGTCATTTCGCCTTTGAGGAAAACGTTGTGGGTATCCACTTCTCTTAAACTCTTGACCCCTTGTTGGGTATTCTTGATTGTGCTCCCTGCGGTGGGACTCCCGACGGTCATTCTTCGCCTCAATAGCCTTCCTCACACATTCTTCAGCAATACGGCTCTTGTTCACAAGTTCGGAGAAGACCCTAATCTCCATCGGTCCAACGGAGTTCAGGATTTCACTTCGAAGTCCTCCCTCATACTTAATACACTTCCATTCCTCAAAGTCTCCTGGAGCTCCCTGACACATGCGGGAAAACCTGAATAGCTCTTCAAATTTGTCTGTATACTCAGATACGGACATAGCACCTTGCTTCAGCTGTAGTAACTCCAATTCCTTGGCTGTTCTGGCGGAATTCGGAAAGTACTTCTTATAGAATTCCACCTGGAAGGCATCCCAAGTGATAGGATCATTCCCCTGTTGCAGGAGACGTCGAGCCCCTTGCCACCAATGCGATGCTTCTCCCGTGAGCAGATAGGTAGCAAATTCAACACGCTGCTCTTCAGGCACCGACTGCGCTTGCAGTGCTCGCTCCATGGCCTGAAACCAAGTATCAGCTTCAATCGGATTGGTGGTTCCCTTGAACTTAGGTGGATTAACCTTTAAGAAAGTTGCCAGTGTCATCGGGCCCTGAGCTTCCCTTCCACCATTGACATTATTGTTTATCTGTTGCCCAAGAGCCTCTGCAGTGGTCTGCATAGCAGCAGCCATATTCTCCAAAGCCGCCATAAGGCTTACCGGGTTATTCGGGTTGATTTCTGGTTCCTGAGTACTCGTACGATCTCTCTCACGTCCACGACCGGGTCCACGAGGCGCCATCTGGTTCCTCTACACACCAAACAATCGATATCAAGTTGATCAGTCTCAATATCGGAAGAATAGTGCTTCAAAGTACCAAAGGTACACTCATGGACTTCATGCTAGATGTATCAGTTAGATACCCTAACTAGCACAGGCACAGACTCAGAGTATGCATTGAAGCATAAGCAGTTCCATCCCTCAGGCTCACGAGGACGAACTGCTCTGATACCATAATGTAACACCCTAATATTCAAATCCTTATGCTCGAGTCATAAGTCAATGATATTACGGTGGTACGACTCTCAGGTGGATTATTAATATATAAATATAGTTAATTTTGAAAGGAGTATTAATCGAGAAGCCTGAAAAGAGTAGAAATAAAATCTCACAGACGTATCACTCACGTTTCGACAACGAAAAGTTAAACTGTGAAGCCGAAAGCGATAAACGGACAGACATAAAGGAGATTAAGAGACAGATAACAGATAGATATATATAACGTAAGTAAATAGCCACTAGTCGCGACCCGCGAAGTTTAGGCCGGCTAGGGTACAGTACAAAAGTAGTTGACAACAATATATCCTAATCTCTCCCAAAGAAAACATGAGAGCCTCTATAGGCAAGTTCCAAAAGAGTTCAATACATAATATAACCTTTTCAAAACAAAGATGGAGAGATTCTAATCATAAACACAAGGTAGAGGAAATAATATCTTCGCCGTCTCTCAGACGAACCGCAGCTCACTTCTGAGCACCTGAACCTGTATCTGAAAAACAAGAGATATATACGGAATGAGAACCCGGGCCCATGGGTTCCCAGTACGGTAAAAGTGCCAAATAAATCCAATGCACGGCAATAAAAACTCACTAAGCATCCTAAACTCCTTTTCACCAAATATCCAGCCTAGATTCTCACTAATCCATAAATAGGCATCTGACGTAAGGGGATACTAAATCTAGTTCATATTACACATGTTTTCCCAATCCACTGATTCTTTCACGAATCGGACTCAGAATCATAAGCAAAGCCATTACCAGTTGCTCTGCCTCAGCAGCTCTATATCAATACATCATACCCTCGCCTGGAGCCAGTGAAATCACATCACTACGTCCACCCAGGGGGGCTCAAATGATCTCATTCGAAAATCATCATCATTATGCAATCGCATTATCAATTCATCTCATCAAGAACAGCCCCCAACATCCACCAACACCATCATGAGGGATCTCTCAGTTGTACAAACACAAGCAATACAGTCAAGTAATACACAAATAAGGTACAAGTAGAACAAGTAGCATGTAATCAGGTAACATAACATATATGATATGGAAATCCAAAACAAATAGGCAAATCCAAACAATTCAAACATATGCAAATGATGTATGCCTGCCCTATGGCTGATGATATCATCTGTCGGTTATCAAGCCAACCCGACGTGTCCGGTAGCTAACCCGGGCACAGTCTCTCTATTGCGTATTAATATCATTAGAGGGAATATGTGCCCTGTCACCATTAGAGGGTATCTGCGCCCTGTCGCCATTAGAGGGTATCTGCGCCCTGTCGCCATTAGAGGGTATCTGCGCCCTGTCGCCATTAGAGGGTATCGGTGCCCTGTCACCCTTACAACCAGAGAGAAAACACAAGTATTGACCCGGAGCAAGCGGGACGAACCACAACCCTTGCTACTACCCAGGTAAACTCGTATCTCAGATAGTGGAAGTGCAATTCACAATTATCAATAATTCAGCATAAACATGCATGAATTCTCATCCATGGATCAACATCCATATCAGCCATCCGGCTCACGGTTAAATCCATAACCAGCCAATATTCATAGCATACACAGCTATTCCGGCTCACGGTTCAATCCAGAACCAGCCAATATTCATAGCATACACAGCTATTCTGGCTCACGGTTCAATCCAGAACCGGCCAATTCATAAACAATTACGGCCCTTCGGCCAATGGCATAACAAGCACTTCCACCACCATCCTCCACATCTCACATAATCCTCAATGATCCTCATTGATTATTCATTTTCCCCTTGCTTCACTCGTAAGTTACCTCATTCACTAGCCCTTTTCTAATAGCTAGGCATATCATAAAGATTTAAGATATAAGTGGTGAGATCGGAGGCTTAGAAGTATGAGATTTGGCTTTTAAAACTCAAATATCAACTTTGGCATGAAAACAATGCCACGCGTACGCGTACTCCACGCGCAAGCGTGGTTGTCCTTAAAAACTCATCGACGCGCAAGCGTCGTGCACGCTAACGCGTGGATTAAAAATTTGCCAAATCGACGCGCACGCGTCAACCACGCGTACGCGTGGATACTCTCGTGCCCCAGGCACAAAGCTGGCACAGTTCTGGCACAACTCTCTGGAAAATGGCTGGGCATTGGGTGCAGCACTATCGGCGCGCCCGCGCACATCACGCGCACGCGTGGATGGCGTTTTCTGAAAGATCGGCGCGTACGCGCCAAGTGCGCCCACGCGCAAGGGGTTATTCTGCTAAAAATTTACTAAGTTAAAAACTGCAGAATTCACAGCTTCAACCCCCAATCTTCCGACGGACATAACTTCCTCATTTTAAATCGTTTTTCACCCGTTCTTTGAACGGCATGGACATCCCGGATCCAATTTCATTTCTAAACAGATTTGGCACAAAACAAAGATCCGTAGTCCAAGTTATGTCCCGTCAAAGTATGCCCAAAAACTATGTTTTCATATAAACCACAAAGTGCCATTTTCAAACAAGCCATTTTCAACTCTTTTCAAAATCAATCAAAACATGCCAATTTCAACCCTTTTTGAAACCAATCAAAATATACCAAAATCAACATCAAGCCTCCTCAACTCATACATTAACACTTTACCCCGACTCACAAAACCATCATATAACCATCTTTACCCATTTCAAGCAAATGGCTAAATTCCAAGCACATCAACATGTCCTACATCCTTCCTCATCTCAATTTCCAACAATACTATTTCCAATCAACCATCATTATACATAATCAATATCATAATCACTATCACGTGGTTCCACCCACAAATCACCTTAATCATTCCTCAAACATATATCACAATATATATACCTCTCATGCATTATCATACCATCAAGGCATCAATAATCATACTCACATATATGACCACATAATAAATCTCAACCAAAATCAAACATACCTCATCTATACAATTTCACCCAAAATTACCAATTTCCACACTTCAACTCCTCAAACCTCATTATCCAATAACCAACCCAATCATTCATACATTCATTATATGAAATTCATCCAATCACTTGTGTCATCATACAATGCACACATCAACTTACCTTCCTTACCTCTTTCCGGCCTCCGGCCCAAAATTTACGGCCTCCGGCCCAATTTCACAATTTAAATGCATAAACCACAAATTAATACTCATTACCCAATACATCAAATTTTCAATACACCAAGCATACAAGGCCACACAATTCTCAACCCAAATCATCAATTCACATTACATACCAACTATGCATATTAGCATCAACCATTTACACAATCCAAACTTAATCCTAGGGGCATCTAGCCTAGGAATTCTCATCACACCACACGGTACTTAAATGGAACTTAAACCGTACCTCTTGTAGCCAAATCAATTGAGCCTCTTCTTTGGAAGTCTCCACCAACCTTAGCCCTAAGCCTCACCAAAGCTCCTCAAGCAACACCAATCTCCCAATTGTGCACCAAGATCATCAAATACACTAACATAACCAATATCACATACATACATCAACCTAGGGCTCATAAAAATGACAAATCACAAGGGTTTGAGCACTTCTTACCTCAGCCCATATGAAGTAGGGATAGAACTCACTTAGAATCCATGTTGGAGTATCCCTAAACACCCAAAATCACAAGATTTCAACACTAACTTCCCAAAAACGTGTAACAGTGGGGAATTTCGAAAACTGGGCAGAGATGAATGGAATACTCACCACAAAACTTAGATAGAATTGTAGAGGATGAGAAGAGTGACGCGTGGCCGCAAACGGCTCGTCAATCGGAGCTCCGTAGCTCAAGTTATGGTGATTTGAAGATCAAAGAGAGTTAGGTTTTCTCTCTTCTCTCCTCTCTCACTATTTCAGCGCCCAACCCTTCTCTTTAGGATAAAATGAGCTGAAATGCTCATAACTAATGTTTATATATGTTGGGTCTTGGGCCCACTTAGGCCCAGTTCACTTATTTTTGTCCGTTGGCCCAATTTTGGACCAAAACCCTTAAGATTAGCGCTCTAAATCGCACTTCAAATATTTCTACCTCTCCTAATTATAATTCCTCATTTCTTAATCTTATTTACCCATAATCAATTTTCTCAGCTGTAGTACCAGACAAATCTCAGCCGGTACTTCCGGTCAAAATTCCACTGCGCGCTTTTACGCAGAAAACTATGTTTTCCGACTCGGAAAAATTCACTGAATCCAAATATCATATTTAAATCATCAAATTCCAATTGCAAAATCTTCCAACCATATTCGCTCCTACTTAACTTATTATTTAATCAATTTCGGTTAGGCCGGGTTTTACAAGAATCAATAATCTTGCACCAAATCAAAGTTGATGATAAAACAATATGACATGCATATATGTAGATAGGCGTAGCTTTCTAGCAAATATGGACGCACCTAATAATCATAAAGTATATGTAAATAAAATGCGGCCTTGTAATTAAAAGGAGACCTAGCTAGCTAGCTATTTGACAAACGGTTCCGCTACGTTACCAACAGCATATCTGCCAACTTCTGCCAACTCTTATTTATAATTGTGTTTTATGGAAGTGTGTTCGTGGATGTGTCTAATAAAAATGTCTTTTTTATAACTGTGTTTAATAAAAGTATCTTTATAGATATATTTTCTAGATGTGTCTCTTTATATATGTATTTAAAATATATTAATTATTAGACACATCTACGAACACATTTTCATGAAACACAAATATAAATAAGAGTTGGCAGAAGTTGGCAGATAATATGTTGGTACCCTATACTTTTTCTTTGACAAATCATGTAATAATAAATATATAATGTGAAGCTGCCATCAAACTTCTCCAATAATAATCACATTATCATATAGTAACATCGATGTTTCCCATGTCATTTGCTAGCTATCATTCTCAAAACGCCATCAATCATAACACACATTATGAAATCCATTAAGCTCGTGCTGTGAAATTACAAGACAGTCTCAAAATCTTCTGTGATTCCTAAACCCAACGGAAAAGGGCAAAAAAGAAGTCCTATAGAGAGAGAGTGAGAGACTTAAGAAATGACTTCAGAAAAAGATACCCATCTTTATTCACTTCCTTATCCACACATTTATCACCATTTTCTTCTTAAAAATTAACTCTTTTCAATATTTTTAATTCTAGGTAAGTGTAGAATTTTGTGAGAATTATTGTTCATTAACACTGAAGCTAACATGTTAGATTCAATGGATTTTTTTTTCTTTTATCTTTTTGAAGAGTACCTAAGAATAATGTATTAAAGAATCTTTCTTGCATTGATCTATCTACCTATCTACTATGACTCCATTTCCTTCTCTGTTTCTACTCTAATGACTCAAAAAAGTCAACATAATATGCATCATCATCAGCTTTTCTAGTTATTTTTATTTATCATTCCAAATAACCCCTACATGTCATATTTATGCATAGCAGACTAGTAGTGCAACAATGATTTGTCAGAAAGTTCTCATTTGTTTTTAGAAAATGATTAAGATACTTACTGTTCAACCAAAATTTTTCCAACATCATCCCTGACAGCAATTTTAATTATAATCTGAGTGAATGAGAACAGTAGTAGAAATCAGATACATGATAAGTAATTTTCTTAACAACAATAGTATATGAACACAAAAACTAATATTAGAAATTCAAAGCATCTAGAATTTTGAACACAAACATCAATATTAGAAATCAATATATGACAACAACAGTAACGACCATCAAATCTTATTCCATATCAATAAGCAACAACTTAAAGAAAAAGACTAAATAAAAAAAATCTCCAATAATAAGCAGTGAATAAATGGAGAAGACAATAAAAAGAAGTAAATAAAAATAACTGAACAAGAAAAACAGTTAATAATTGATAAAATAGAAAGATTCAAGTGCACATTTGATTAGAATATTCAAGAGAGATCATATTGTAGATGTTTTGGTTTAGAAAGTCAAGTGCACATGATCTACAATTGAGGAGGGTAGGTTGTTAGGAAACATTTTGGGGGTAGTATATAGCAGAAAAAATAAGAAGAGTTAGAAGACGATGACTGAGGCAGCAACAAATTATTGTCTGATGTCTCCAACTATCCAATTCAAGAATAATACAAAAGGAAAAAAACAATTCAAGAATAATACAAAAGGAAAAAAAAGAAAAAAATTGAATAGTCAAGGAGGACACATGAGGGATTCAACTGCTGCACAAGGGATTCAAATTTGGAAGAAGTTTCAAAGAGGGGCCTCAAAACTGTCCAGCTCTTATATCTCTATCAAGTCGATCTGCATTTAGCGTCCCTGGAAGCTCTCTAAAGTCTTCACGGAAGATAGAATATGCACTGCATTTGTTGTAGAAATAAAAATATTTAGAAGACCACACAATTTCTAAGTAAATTTCACATCCAAATATTGATAATCGGTTAAAGTAAGAGTGTGTAGTTAGCTAAGTCTTCGAATTTGATTCATGATCAAGTAGAATTTCTATCAGACCAATCAACAAATTCAAGCACATATTAAATTACTTAGCAATTCGAAGTGATCTATAACTGATTGACAGAGTTTATTTGGTGGTTTAGAAATTTCACTTATAAAAATATGATCTTCATTGTAAGCATAGCTTCCAAACCAACAAACAATCCTCCCAATCAAAATTTGGTTGTCACAAGTACAAATCCCAATGAAAATTTAACCGAAATATTTAAACCTCGGGTCGTTTCACAAGGAATTGCAATGAAGTGGTCAATTATTGGCTATGAAGGTACAAGGGGGTTTGATTGATAAAAAGACACAAAAATAAAGAGCAAAAAAAGTAAATCAAGCAAGCAATTAAAGAAGGCAATTAATAAAGAGAAACATCCTTAGCAAGGCTTGAGAATATAGGCTTTCTATCCTAGTCATACAATGATTAATTCATCTTATTTAGTCAACTCCAACAAATGGAAGAAGGTATCATGTTATCTTCACATAGGGAGAACGTCAAACAAGACTAGTTAATCATATCACAATAATAAACAAGAATTTATCTTATCACGTCATCCCCGACGATGGAAGAAGGTATAATATTATCTTCACACTCAAAGAAAGTCTAATAAGACTAGCTAATCTCAATCCAAAAGTCCTAATCAACTTACTAATTGAATTAGCAAAAGATTAGCATCAACGGAAACAATATTAGCTAACAACTCTAGATCGCCAACATGAGTTGGATATTCATGACTCAAGATCACCTAATTACTCTTTCCAAGCCAAGAATGCTCAAAAGCTACTCTAACATCCTACCAAGCATTTTATCAAACACTTGGAAGGCATAAAGGAAAAGCATAATAAATTGCAAGAAATAGTAAAATCTACCAACTACCAATTGCAAGGGAAGTAAAATCAACACTCAAATCAACAATAAAAGAACATCAAACATCAAATTTCATTAAATGAAGATCCAAATCCAACATAAGTGCATGAACATAAAAGAGGCATAAAAGGAAAATTAACACTACAAGCTAAGAGAGTGAAGGTGTAGAAGTAAGAAATTGTAAAGGAAACAAGATGAAAACAACAATTGAACCCTAGATCTAAGATACAAAATAGCCTAAGAACCCTAATTCTAGAGAGAAGAGGGAGCTTCTCTCTCTAGAAACTAACCTACATGATGCCAATCCTACAACTAAGTGCTCCCCCTTTGCCCAAACTTGAATTCTGCATGAAATACCCTCAGAAATGGGTTGGATTTGGGCCTAGGCAGCTCAGAAATCACCCGAGCGTTTTCACTTTAATGAGGTCACGTGCGAGCAGTAACGCGTACGCATGGATCACGCGTACGCATCGCTTGGCATTTTCCATCCACGCGTAGGTGTCATGTCACGTGTACGCGTCGCCAAGTGACATCACATCTACGCGTGCACATCTGTCACGCGTGCGCGTCGGCGTATGCACTCCAAATCCTTGATTTGCATGAATTCTCCACTTTGCATGCTTTTCTCTTCACTCCTTTGATCTATTCCTAGCCTCTTCAACCTGAATTCACTAACAAACATATAAAGGCATCTAGTGGAATCAAAAGTGAATTAAAATCACCAAATTAAAGGCTTAAAATATATGTTTTTACACTTAAGCACAAATTAAAGGAGAATTACAAAACCGTGCTATTTCATTGAATAAATGTGATAAAAGGTGATAAAATCTCCCAAAATAAGCACAAGATAAACCACAAAATTGGGGTTTATCAAACCTCCCCACACTTAAACCAAGCATGTCCTCATGCTAAACTCAAGAAAGAAGTAAAGGGTATCAACATTTATTCAATGCAAACTAACTATATGCAACCTATCTACATGCAATCTATCTATATGAATGCAATTACTTGGTCAAAATAAATCAACTCCCCAGAATACATATATAAGTACAAGGGCTAAAGCTATATCAATAAAATCAAATCCACAATTGAATTTAATTATTGAAAGATTTTACAAACTTGCAAGAAAAGATGATCATGGGTGGAAACATGTAATTGGGCGATAGAACCTTCACCGGATGTGTATCTACTCTAGTCGCTTAAGTGTATAGGATTGATTCACTCAATTCTCCCATAATCATGTTTTCCAAGATTTGTTTTTCATCTAACAATCAACAATTATTTCATGCATGCATACAAATATCATGAGGACTTCCCAAAGGTTGTAATGGGGTTAGGGTCAAGGTAGGATTGTATATGGTCAAGTGGACTAGAGATTTGAATCTTTGATAAGCTTAAACTTCCCACCTAACCTATATAACAACCTTTACCTATTCTTCACTTTTCACACACTCATGCATTCTCTTTTTAATCATAACACATATGCATTATTTTTATTGAACTTCACTTTGGGACATTTTTGTCCCCTTTTTATTGCTTTTCTTTTTCTTTCTTTTTCTATTTTTCTTTTCTTTTGATATATATTCTTTCCTTTATTTTATATAAATATCTTTTTCTTTTTTAATAAAGTATATACAAAAGTGTCAATGCATATGGTTCATATTTAATTAACACATGAGTATTGGTGCACGAAATTGCAATCACACTTTTGTAATCCCGCACAACTAACCAGCAAGTGCACTGGGTCGTCCAAGTAATACCTTGCGTGAGCAAGGGTCGATCCCACGGAGATTGTCGGCTTGAAGCAAGCTATGGTTATCTTGTAAATCTTAGTCAGGATATCAGAAATTATCAGGATTGATTGTGAAAAGCAAAAGAACATGAAATAGGTACTTGTTTTGCAGTAATGGAGAATAGGTTGAGGCTTTGGAGATGCTCCATCTTCTGAATCTCTGCTTTCCTACTGTCTTCTTCATCAAACACGCAAGGCTCCTTCCATGGCAAGCTGTATGTAGGGTTTCACCGTTGTCAGTGGCTACCTCCCATCCTCTCAGTGAAAACGTTCCTATGCTCTGTCACAGCATGGCTAATCATCTGTCGGTTCTCGGTTAGGCCGGAATAGAATCCATTGATTCTTTTGCGTCTGTCACTAACGCCCCGCCTGCTAGGAGTTTGAAGCACGTCACAGTCATTCAGTCATTGAATCCTACTCAGAATACCACAGACAAGGTTTAGACATTCCGGATTCTCTTGAATGCCGCCATCAGTTCTAGCTTATACCACGAAGATTCTGGTTAAGGAATCAAAGAGATATCTACTCAATCTAAAGTAGAACAGGGGTGGTTGTCAAGCACATGTTCATAGTTGAGAATGATGATGAGTGTCACGGATCATCACATTCATCCGGGTTAAGAGCAAGTGATATCTTAGAATGGAAGCAAGCATGATTGAATAAGAAACAGTAGTAATTGCATTAATCCATCAAGACACAGCAGAGCTCCTCACCCCCAACCATGGGGTTTAGAGACTCATGCCGTGGAAGGTATACAATGAAATGTGTAAAAATGTCATGAGCTCCAGATACAATGTCAAAAGATCCTATTAATAGTAGACTAGTAACCTAGGGTGTACAGAAATGAGTAAAATGACGTAGAAATCCACTTCTGGGTCCACTTAGTGTGTGCTTGGGCTGAGCAGTGAAGCATTTTCGTGTAGAGACCTTTTCTGGAGTTAAACGCCAGCTTTCATGCCAGTTTGGGCGTTTAACTCCAAGTTTTATGCCAGTTCCAGCGTTAAACGCTGGAATTTCTGAGGCTGATTTGCCACGCCGGTTTGGGCCATCAAATCTTGGGCAAAGTATGGACTATCATATATTGCTGGAAAGCCCAGGATGTCTACTTTCCAACGCCGTTGAGAGCGCGCCAATTGGGCTTCTGTAGCTCCAGAAAATCCACTTCGAGTGCAGGGAGGTCAGAATCCAACAGCATCTGCAGTCCTTTTCAGTCTCTGAATCAGATTTTTGCTCAGGGTCCTCAATTTCAGCCAGAAAATACCTGAAATCACAGAAAAACACACAAACCCATAGTAAAGTCCAGAAAAGTGAATTTTAACTAAAAACTAATAAAAATATATTAAAAACTATCTAAATCATACTAAAAATATACTAAAAACAATGCCAAAAAGGGTACAAATTATCCGCTCATCACAACACCAAACTTAAATTGTTGCTTGTCCCCAAGCAACTGAAAATCAAAATAGAATAAAAAGAAGAGAATATACTATAGACTCCAAAATATCAAAGAAACATAGTTCCAATTAGATGAGCGGGACTAGTAGCTTTTTGCCTCCGAACAGTTTTGGCATCTCACTCTATCCTTTGAAGTCCAGAATGATTGGCATCTATGAGTACTCAGAACTCAGATAGTGTTATTGATTCTCCTAGTTAAGTATAATGATTCTTGAACATAGCTAGTGTATGAGTCTTGGCTGTGGCCCAAAGCACTCTGTCTTCCAGTATTACCACCGGATACATACATGCCACAGACACATAATTGGGTGAACCTTTTTAGATTATGACTCAGCTTTGCTAGAGTCCCCAATTAGAGGTGTCCAAGGTTCTTAAGCACACTCTTTTTGCCTTGGTTCACAACTTTATTTCTTTCTTTTTCTTTCTTTTTCTCTTTTTTTTTTTCGAAATTTTTTTTTTTTTGCTTCAAGAATCAATTTGATGATTTTTCAGATCCTCAATAACAGTTCTCTTTCTCCTCATTCTTTCAAGAGCCAACAATTTTAACATTCTCAAAACAACAAATTCAAAAGACATATGCACTGTTCAAGCATTCATTCAGAAAACAAAAAGTATTGTCTTCACATCAAACTAATTCAACTAGTTTCAAGGATTAATTTCGAAATCCTGTACTTCTTGTTCTTTTGTGGTTAAAGCATTTTTCATTTAAGAGAGGTGATGGATTCATAGAACATTCATAGCTTTAAGGCATAAACTTCAAATTTTATTAATTATGAATTAAGAACAAGACTCAGAAAATAAATATAAGATGAAACTAGAAATAGAAAACAAAACAAACAAAAAACGCAAAACATAGGCTCCTAATGATAGAGGTTTTCACAGAGTTAGGACTCAACAACCTTGATTTTGAGAAGTGGATGCTCCCTCAGCTTGAGAGGAGAGCTTTTGGCGTTTCATCTCTTGGAGTTCACGCCCCTGCTTCTCTTGTTCCTTCAGCAATTTGTAGAGCATGCAGTTCTGATTCTGCTGTTCTTCCTTAAGTTGCTCCATAGTCTCTTGCAACTTGGTGATAGATGCTTCTAGGCTGTCCCAGTAGCCAATTTCAGGAAATTCAGGGAGGAACTCCTGCGCCCTCCTTTTGATAGAGTTGTCTTGCACTTGTCCTTCCATTGACTTCTTGGTGATTGGGTGTTCAATGGGTATGAATTCATCTACTCCCATTTTTACCCCAGCCTCTTTACAGAGCAAGGAGATCAAGCTTGGGTAAGCCAGTTTGGCTTCAGTGGAATTCTTATTTGCAATTGTGTAGATCTCACAAGCAATCACATGATGAACCTCCACTTCTTTTCCAAGCATAATGCAATGAATCATCACTGCTCTCTTGATAGTTACCTCAGAACGGTTGCTAGTGGGCAGTATGGAACGCCCAATAAAGTCTAGCCAACCTCTTGCAATTGGTTTGAGGTCTCCCCTCTTGAGTTGGTTTGGGACACCCTTAAAATTGGTTATCCACTTAGTTCCAGGGAGGCATATGTCCTCTAGAACTTGATCCAACCCTTTATCTACTCTCACCATTCTCCTATTAAAGGAGTCAGGATCATCTTGCAGTTGAGGCAACTTGAAGATTTCTCTTATTTTGTCCAGATGGAAGTACATAACTTTCCCTCTGACCATGGTTCTGTAGGTATGGTAAGCGGTTCCAGTCATTCTCTGCTTATCTGTCAGCCACAGATTTGAGTAGAATTCCTGAACCATGTTCCTTCCAACCTTTGTCTCAGGATTGGTTAGAACTTCCCATCCTCTGTTTCGAATTTGCTCTTGGATCCCCGGATATTCATCTTCTTTCAGATCAAATTTTACTTCCGGGATCACTGACCTCAGACCCATTATTTTGTGATAATGGTCTTCATGTTCTTTGGTTAAGAACTTCTCTTGATTCCAAAGATTCTTTGGATTATTCTCTTTCTTGCCTCTTAAATTGGTTTGTTTTCCCTTAGGAGCCATGATATTGATGAATCTTGGCTTAGTGATCACGGAAAAGCACACCAAACTTAGAGGTTTGCTTGTCCCCAAGCAAAAGAAAGGAAAGAAGAGAGAGAGAGGAGCAAATTCGAATGGTGTGGGCAATGAGGGGCCGAACGTGTTCTTATAAGGGGGGAGGAAGGAGATTTTGAAAAAAAATAAGAAGAGATTTGAGAAGATATGGAGAGAATTTGAAAAAGGGTGAGTTTTTGAAGAAGATTTGGGATTAATTTGAGATAGATTTGAAGAATGGTTTTGATTTGTGAAGATTTGAGAGTGAATGATGAAAGGTTGAAGTGCATTTATGTAGAAGAGTATGGGTAATAAAAGGAAAGTTTGAAAAAATTTGAGTTGAAAACGAAATTGTGGTCCCCCACCTTTCTGGCGTTAAACGCCCAAATGGCACCCATTTTGGCGTTTAACGCCCATTTGATGCCCCTTTTGGGCGTTTAACGCCCAGCCAGGTGCCCTGGCTGGCGTTAAACGCCAGAAAGCCTTTATCACTGGGCGTTTTTCTAAACGCCCAGGATTCTGCACACCTGGCGTTAAACGCCCAGAATGGTGCCCATTCTGGCGTTTAACGCCCAAAATGGCACCATTCCTGGCGTTAAACGCCCAGAATGGTACCCATTCTGGCGTTTAACGCCCAAAATGCCCCTTACTGGCGTTTTTTCGCCAGTAAGCTCTTTTTCTCTGCTTTTTGAGCTGAATCCTTCTGTAACTCTGTGAATTCCTTCATTTTTGATACTTGCCTCTGTAAAAAGCAAATCATATAGCCTCCTAATGACTGGGTTGCCTCCCAGCAAGCGCTTCTTTACTGTCTTTAGCTGGACCTTTACTGAGACTCAGTCAAGTCTCAGTTTTGAGCATTCCTGCTCAAAATTGCTTTCAAGATAATGCTTGATTCTCTGTCCATTAACAATGAACTTTTTGTCAGAATCAATATCCTGAAGCTCAACATATCCATATGGTTACACTCCTGTGATCACATACGGACCCCTCCATCGGGATTTGAGTTTTCCTGGAAATAATTTGAGCCTGGAGTTGAAGAGCAGAACTTTTTGTCCTGGCTCAAAGACTCTGGTTGACAACTTCTTGTCATGCCACTTCTTTGCCTTTTCCTTATAAATTTTTGCATTTTCAAAGGCATTGAGTCTGAACTCCTCTAGCTCATTTAACTGGAGCAATCTTTTTTCACCAGCTAACGAGCATCCATGTTTAGGAATCTGGTTGCCCAGTAGGCTTTATGTTCCAGTTCCACGGGCAGATGACAGGCCTTCCCATACACCAGTTGGTATGGAGAGGTTCCTATAGGAGTCTTGAATGCTGTTCTGTATGCCCACAGAGCATCATCCAAGCTCTTTGCCCAATCCTTTCTTCGGGCTATCACAGTCCGTTCTAAGATTCTTTTTAGCTCTCTGTTAGAGACTTCAGCTTGCCCATTTTGTGTGGATGGAGTTGCCACTTTATGGCTAATTCCATATCTAACCATAGCAGAGTGTAGCTGTCTATTGCAGAAATGAGAGCCCCCATCACTGATTAGTACTCTGGGAACACCAAATCTGCTGAAGATGTGTTTCTGGAGGAATTTTAGCACGGTCTTGGTATCATTAGTGGGTGTAGCAATTGCTTCTACCCACTTAGATACATATTCCACCGCCACCAGAATGTAAGTGTTTGAGTATGATGGTGGGAATGGCCCCATGAAGTCAATTCCCCATACATCAAACAATTCTATCTCTAATATCCCTTGTTGAGGCATTATCTGTGAGGCAGGTTACCAGCTCTTTGGCAACTGTCACAGTTACGCACAAACTCTCGGGAATCTTTATAGAGAGTAGGCCAGAAGCCACACTGGAGGACTTTAGTGGCTGTTCGCTCACTTCCAAAATGTCCTCCATACTGTGATCCATGGCAATGCCATAGGATCCTTTGTGCTTCTTCTCTGGGTACACATCTGCGGATCACTCCGTCAGCACATCTCTTAAAGAGATATGGTTCATCCCAGAGGTAGTACTTGGCATCTGAAATTAATTTCTTTCTTTGCACACTGCTGTACTCCTTGGGTTTGAACCTCACAGCTTTATAATTTGCAATATCTGCAAACCAAGGAGCTTCCTGAATGGCAAAGAGTTGCTCATCTGGGAAAGTCTCGGAGATCTCAGTAGAAGGGAAGGACGCCCCAGCTACTGGTTCTATTCGGGACAGATGATCGGCTACTTGGTTCTTTGTCCCTTTTCTGTCTCTTATTTCTATATCAAACTCTTGCAGAAGCAACACCCATCTTATTAGCCTGGGTTTTGAATCCTGCTTTGTGAGTAAGTATTTAAGAGCAGCATGGTCAGTGTACACAATCACTTTGGATCCCACTAGATAAGATCTAAACTTGTCAATGGCATAAACCACTGCAAGTAATTCGTTTTCTGTGGTTGTGTAATTCTTCTGTGCATCATTTAGAACACGGCTAGCATAATAAATGACGTGCAGAAGTTTGTTATGCCTCTGTCCCAACACTGCACCAATGGCATGATCACTGGCATCACACATTAACTCAAATGGCAATGTCCAATCTGGTGCAGAGATGACTGGTGCTGTGACCAGCTTAGCTTTCAGGGTCTCAAATGCCTGCTGACACTGTGTGTCAAACACAAATAGTGTGTCAGCAGCTAGCAGGTTACTCAGAGGTTTTGCAATTTTCGAAAAATCCTTTATAAACCTTCTTTAAAATCCTGCATGCCCCAGAAAGCTTCTGATTGCCTTAACATTGGCAGGTGGTGGTAATTTTTCAATTACCTCTACCTTTGCCTTATCCACCTCTATTCCCTTGTTTGAAATTTTGTGCCCAAGGACAATTCCTTCAGTCACCATAAAGTGACATTTCTCCCAGTTTAAAACCAGGTTAGTCTCTTGGCATCTTTTCAGGACAAGTGATAGGTGGTTAAGACAGGAGCTGAATGAGTCTCCATATACTGAGAATTCATCCATGAAGACTTCCAGAAATTTCTACCATATCTGA